>NW_023494795.1:310000-512500 GCF_904425465.1 Colossoma macropomum
ATTAAGACGCCTTTCCTTTTAACAGCACTCAATAATCGCAGGGTTCCTACACATTTTCCATTCTGGAATTCCATACTTTTCCAGACTCGAATTTCCAGACTTCTCTCAGACCTTTTCCAGGCCATGGAAAACTCGCATTTACCAGTTGAGTCCACACACAAAGTTGGGTGACGTTCCAAAAGAGGAAGTAAACTAATCACCTATACTCGTAATATTTCCTCTTAACATATTTAATAAATAATATCACCCCCCAATAAGTTTTAGTCTCTTTTATAAATAAGAATCGAAAAATTATTTAAGTTACATTTTCAGTGTCTATACAGCCTTGTTTACACACTGTGTCCATGGAAACGACGATGAACGCAGCTGTTTGGTGTCCGTAAGCGGAAAAGATATACTGTTCTGATAACTGCATCACTGCATCACTGCATAACTCAGAAAAGCTTAATATTTGGTCATTTCTGATGTGAGATATATTTAAGCTATAGAACACAGAGGGAGTGTGTTACGGCGAAATAACATCACGGCTGTGATTTGGTCGCCGTAGATCATCACAGCCGTGATGTTATTGGCGATAACACACTCCTCGAGTGTTCTATTGCTTTTGTACAACAGTTAAATAAATACAGTAATAAATTAATAAACTGGGCCGTGAACGCGGCGTTTAATATGTTTTAATGTTCGCAGTTCCTTCACCAAATTATAGTTCCTTAATGAGCAGCTTGTTTCTACGTCAGAGTAACGAGCTCCGCCCACTCGCTGCACAGCCGGCAGTTCGTTCTCCAGCTCCACACAGACCAACTGACCAAAGTCAAAGTCTGACCAAATCGGCTGTCGGTCAAATGTGATCTTCAAAGTGTCCATTTACTGTTTGTGCAAAATAAGAAGTAAAAACGTTCAAATGTCTTGAGCGTCTCCTACAGCCGTTGCTTAGCAACAGCGTCTCAGCGCAGTGATACAATGTTTGTGAAAAACCTGTGGTGTTATGGTGGAATAACAGAACGCTTCTCAACCAATCAGCTTGGCCGGAACTAACTGCATTTTCTTTGAGGCTAATTTGGTGGCGGCTGTCTGGATTTGGTACAGTTATGAGGCGTCTGGGGGCGGAGCTGATTTGCAGGCTGTGGCGTCCAGATGTAGAGGCGGCTCTGTGAAGGAGTGTGTGTCAGTCGCACGCCGGACTTATTGCCTTGCTTTCTCACACAGTGGGTAATGTTTGGGCTACACTGGCTGCCATCTTGCCTCACAGCAAAGAACGGTCTGGGTTCGATTCCCCGGCCGGGCAACCAGGGTCCTTTCTGTGTAGGAGTGTCCATGTTCCAATAGGAGACGCTAAACTGCCTCTAGGTGTGTGTGTGTGTGTGTGTGTGTGGATGTATATGTCTGTCTGCCCTGCGATGGACTGGCGACCTGTCTAGGGTGTTTCCTGTCTACTGCTCAATGACCGCTGGGATGGGCTCCAGCACCCCCCATGAAACAGGAGGATAAGCAGCTTAGATGGTGGGTGTGTGAATGGCTGTCTGCTCCAAACACCATGAAAAACACTCTGTATGATCAATTTATTTAATTTCATATTTTAGAAAACAGAATAGAACTCCGATGTACACTCTTTAAAAAGGTTCTTCAAGGGTTCTCTAGTAAAGACAATGGTTCTATATAGAACCATGAACACTCAAAGAGCCATTCGGATGATTAAACATTTCCTTGCATGGTGAAATGGTTCTTCAGGTTGAAGGAGAACGTGTTCTATTTGGTTCTATGTAGAACCTCTTCAAAAATGGTTCTATATAGCACCAAAAAGGGTTCTTCAATCGTTACAAGCTTGACATCCTAACGATGGCAGAACCCTTTTAGGTACATATACAACATATTCTCCATCAATCTGAAGAACCATTTCACTATGCAAAGAACCATTTATCATGCAAATGGTTCTTTGAGTGTTCACCGTTGTCTGTAGTAAAGATACTAAAGAACCCTTGAAGAACCATCTTCTTTAAGAGTGTAAGAAATGGTGAATGTGGGATCATTTCGGGTCACTATATTACCCAGGCCTACTCTACATAGCATGCACTCTTTCTGCCTTACTCTGCCTCTCTCACTCACTCTCTCTCTCTCTCTCTCTCACCCTTTCTCTCTCACTCTCTCTCTCGCATTCTCTCTCACTCTCTCTCTCATGCTCTCTCTCACTCTCTCTCTCTCACTCTCTCTCTCGCATTCTCTCTCACTCTCTCTCTCTCATGCTCTCTCTCTCTCTCTCTCACTCTCTCCTTCCCTCTCTCTCTCTCTCATGCTCTCTCTCTCTCTCTCTCTCTTATTCTCTCTCTCTCTCTCTCTCTCTCTCTCTCTCTCGCATTCTCTCTCACTCTCTCTCGCATTCTCTCTCTCTCACTCTCTCTCTCTTGCATTCTCTCTCTCTCTCTCTCTCGCATTCTCTCTCTCTCTCTCACTCTCTCTCTCTCTCTCTCGCATTCTCTCTCTCTCTCTCTCTCTCTCTCTCTCTCTCTCTCTCTCTCTCTCTCTTGCTCACACGTGTTAGTGATTAGGCTTTCCTGCCTGTAGGTTCAGAGGGAGCTGTGTGTTGTCTGCCAGGCTGTGATTAGATCCAGAGGCTGCAGGGAGAGGGGCCTGCTCTCCGCCGCTCTGCCCAGGAGGGAGAGGCTCAGCTGGGTGAGATGAGGACAGCCCAGGCCTAAAGAACCACAGATTCTGACACACTGAACTAACCCTTAGAACCCTCTGGAGTCAACAGTTATTACTGTCATTACATTAAATATTCAACTTACATTAAAGTACTATTTGAATATAATCATATAAATGTCTATGTAGTTTATATATAACTACCAATTACTAATAATAATGAGCCCTGTGATGGACTGGCGACCTGTCCAGGGTATAGCCTGCCTTCTGCCGCATGACCACTGGGATAGGCTCCAACTCCCCCCCGTGACCCGGAAGAATTAGAAAATGTGTGTGTGTGTGTTTAATAATGATGATATATACTTTTAAATTACAGTTCATACATATTTAAATGGAATTTATGTAGACAAACTTACTGTTCTGTACTTTGTTGGTCCTACAAGGGAAATTCAAAGTTATGTTGCTGCCTAACTATGCCCAACGTGGGAGCAGCACAGCATCACTCAAGGGCACACCTAGTCAGTCGAGGGATTTGAACCCACAACCTTCCAGTTGACGGCTTACTTTTCTACCACGAGGCCACCAGCCATTTATAATCTCATTGTGTATTGACGAGTCTGTTTGAGTCTGCATTTCTGACAAAAGTCATGGCAAAAATATAAACGACAGTTTCTCTTCACCTTCACACACACTGTTCGTTTCAATACAGAGCTCTGCCGTATCACTCAGCGCGTGATGGTTTGTATTGTGGCAAAATCTGCCTCACCGTGCGGCAAAAACATTCAGCAGATTTCAACCTTATGCAAATGAATGTGGCTGCCGCGTTGCGTTCAGCCAATCAGGCAATGTCTTTTCTCAGAGAGTAGGTAGTGGAAACTACAGCTCTCTTTCTCTTCTCTGAATCCACGACAGTTTTACAAAACAATAAAAATATCTGGGTTCACTCAGAGCTGTTGGCCGTGAGGATTTGGAGGGAAGATGCACGACTGGACAACGTTTACTTGGTTAAAGCGGGAAAGCAGAACTTCAGCCATACGGAGCTCGTAGTTTACTTGCTGTGGTAGCTTACTCACTAGTGAGACTGAGCGGGCTCACGTTCTACCTTGTGCGGATGACCGATGCATTCTGAAAATGATAAAAGTATAAAACGCAAACGTCTGTATTTTAGCCGATCAGAGATTATTCCAGATCATTTACTGCACCAGAAATGTTCAATACGGTTCCTTCATTTCCACGACAACATAAAAAAAAACACCAGCGGCCAGCAGAGAGATCCGGCACGGAACACAGCACGAAATAGTGCAAGTGGACGCCCAGCGTTATCTTCACGTGCATGTTCTAGATATGTTACTGAATAAAACTCTTCACCTGTTTTTTTTTATATATATTAACCAAATCAAAGTCTTTGCCTGTATGTTCTAGACATTTTATTGAATGGAATTCTCCACCTGCATGTTCTAGATACGTCACTGAATAAAACTCTTCACAGAGGTGAAGGTTGTTTATTGTATGGACCCCTCCCCCCGTATGTTCTGCATATAGTAGAATACAATAATACTGCTGAATAAGACTTTTCACTTGTTTTTTCTAAATACATTTACAGAAAAAATGATTCATCTGTATGTTCTAGATATTTTATTGAATTAAACTCTCCACCTGTATGTTCTAGATAAAACTGCTGAATAAGACTTTTCACGTTTTTTCTAAATACATTTATAGAAAAAAAAATTCATCTGTATGTTCTAGATATTTTATTGAATTAAACTCTCCACCTGTATGTTCTAGATAAAATTGCTGAATAAGAATTTTCACGTTTTTTCTAAACACATTTACAGAAAAAAAATATTCATCTGTATGTTCTGGATATTTTATTGCATGAAACTTCCAACCTGCATGTTCTAGATAATATTACTGAATAAGACTTCACACATTTTTTCTAAATACATTTACCAAAGAAAATGATTCATTTGCATGTTCTAGATATTTTATTGAATGAAACTCCCCACCTGTAAACTGTTAATTGGCTACATGTAACATTCATGTTTAGTTTTACGTGCCTGCTCAGTTGTAAGCATGCCTGCCTACAGCCTTTAGGTTTGTTTTGAGGAGTTCTATCGAAGTTCTTCCTTCTCTTGACAGAGGAGGGAACGTCTGAAGGCGACTCTGATCGGCGGAGAGGCGTGTCTGTTTTTTTAGGTTGAGTTCACACTGATTTTCCTGAAAATGCAGGTGCACTGCTTTGTCTTCTTATGTCTTGAGGTTCACAGTTGCGTTTTTTTGGAACACTGGTTTTGGTTTTACGTCTCCCGAGCAACAATAAGCATCAGTCAGCTGTGCTAGCTGAGCCAGCTGAGCCAGCTGAGCCAGCTGTCGTGTTGATCTGCATAGATACATATCGCTCACAGCTCTGTCACTGACCATTTTTAAAACAAGGGGCTTTTCATTTATATCGTGGTCATTTTGGTCTGTGAAATAACATTTCAGAGTTCTCAGCCACTGCAACCGTCACCGAAGGCCCACCTTCCTCCTGATCTGATTGGTCAGCATAGGAAAAACAAAAACAGCCTAACTGGAGTTGAAATTTGCTTTGAGTTTACATTTTTTCTACTCATGGTACCTGGAGCACTCCGCACAAAAACCAGCACACAAAACACGTCTCTCCCATTGAAAACTGCAGGAAAAAGGTGGTCCGCCAAAAAGGCGTCCAGTGTGAACTCCCCCTGATGAGCACGCAGACTGTTCAATGATTAAGCTGTGTTGTAGAGGTACAGGCGATACCCGTGAGATCCTTAGAGAAGCGTACAGTGGAGGAATAAATCACAATAAAGATAACTTATCTCCATGTTGCCCCACCAAGACTGCAGTACCATCAAGAAAACACACAGACGCACAAATTAACAGCACAAATACAAACGTGGAACATGAACTGTGTTTAGACCACAACCATAGAAGCCAGAAACATACATTCAGCAGCTGCACCATTTCCTGCGCATGTAAATGTCTGAAAGCATGATGAGGTTTCACACACTCACACGCGTGTGCACACACACCGTCCCCACTACCATAACACACACTCGCTCACCTTACACCCCACACAGGAAACAGGGCCTCCGAGTCGGAGCAGAGTGTGTCAATGGAACTGAAGTCACACTAAACCGTCTGACTTTCCACTGAGGCTCACTTTCCACACACACACACACACACACACACACACACACACACACACACACACTGTGTGCGCTGTTAATTCAGATCAAAGCCTCCATATGTGTGTCAAGTGCTTTCTACTTACTTTTTAGACTATGCCACTTCTTGAACTCTCACCACTAACACACACACACACACACACACACACACACACCAGCCTTGTGCCTTTTTACCTTCTCACTGTTCCTCAGACCTGCTTCTACTTTTCCACTTGCTTTGACTTTCCTTCACCCGTTCTCGGTCTGAGTAACCTAACCATCAGCGGTTCTCCTTCTATACATTACAGGCCTCTGAGGATGCCTCATCATTTTGTTCCAGATCCTGGTTCTAAGCCGTTTTGTCTATGGGAAAAATGAATGACATTTTCTGAAGTAACCCCTTATCGTGCTCTATGGTTAACCAAGTTCCAGGAGATGTACATGTTGTTGTACATATGTTTTCCTCTTTAATGTCACATGGGTTGCCAGATTTCAGTGGCAAAACTGAGACAGGCCAGGGGGTTTGGGGTGTGCTGAGGAGGTGCTGAGGAGGTGCTGAGGAGGTGCTGAGCAGGCAAGCATCCAATATTTCTTAATCATGCCCCCATTTATTAATTTGGGCATGTTTTTGTGCTTTAAAACTGTTTGATAATTGTTTTTATTAAATCTACCCACATGGGCTCACATGATCGCTTGATGATCGGTGGTGATTGGTGGAATATGCACCAGTGCAAAGCCTAGAACGCCACAGCCGCAGTGGTTGGTGTAGTGTAGCGGGTAACACCTCTGCCTTTTACGCAGCCTTCTATGCTGCCTTCTACGCTGTAGACTTGGGTTCAGTCCCCTGCCTGGGTATGCACCCTACACTATACCACTAAGAGTCCTTGGGCAAGACTCCCAACACTACCTTCGCCCACCTGTGTAAAATGATCAAACTGTAAGTCGCCCTGGATAAGAATGTCTACCAAATGCTGTAAATGTAAATGTGTGCATGCGAGTGAAAGGAAGAACGGTGGGGAGTGCAAAGGCAGGGCTAGAATGGCATTTAACCTACTTCAACAATTGGAATACATTTAGAGTAATTAAGACATTTTAACATCCGGTCAACAGTCCCAACTGGACACCGGAGCTCAAAACCGGATTTTCCCATCTAAAACTGGATGCCTGGCAACCCTAAATAGCACTTAAAGCATTTAAATTAGTCATTAAAGCTGCACTATGAAAGCTTTGGGGATTTGGAGACCTCTCTGGTGGAAATGTGTAATTGCATGCAGTGTATATTTCATAATGTGGGTTGTATTTTTTATTCTCCTAAATTTTTAATACTACTACTTTCAATTTTAACAAAAAAAAATCTGACATAGGGCAGCTTTAAGTTTTATAGAATTAAGGAAATTTGTCATTTAGTTAAATCTGGCCATTTACATTATGAAATGATGCTTGTGATTAATGCATACAAAAAAATAAATAGTCTAAATATTGCGACATACATGCTGCATGCAAGCTTACACTCCTACGAAAGATGGTTCTTCAAGGGTTCTTTAGTAAAGACTATAGTTCTATATAGAACCATAAACACTCAAAAAACCACTTGTATGCTGAAGTGGTTCTTCAGATTGTGTTGTATATGGTTCTATAACAGCACCTTTTCAAAAAGGGTTCTTCAATTGCTTCAACTTTACATTGTAACAGTAACAGAACCATATTGGTGCTATATAGAACCATATACAACACATCCTCCATCAATCTGAAGAATCATTTCACCATGCAAAGAACCATTTAAGCATGCAAATGGTTCTTTGAGTGTTCATAGTTCTATATAGAGCCACTGCCTTTACTAAAGAACCCGTGAAGAACCATCTTTTTAAGACGTACAACATCACACATTAATATTGACATCATAGGACTGGCAACCACACCAAAATACCCAGGGAAAACCAGCAAGTTTTGTCGAGTGTGGTAGTTTAGGGGTCACTGGCTGTACAGATTAAGTAACCATTGTTTTTGTATCACAGTGTTGAAGTAGCGTGTCGTTAACATCAGGGCTTAAACTGGGCCTAAAGCTGAGCTCAGGAACCTTCAGGTGAACAGCAAACGGAGCTCAGCTGAAATACGATAAACTGAGCCGACAGATAACATCTACTCAGTTAAGGGACACGCCCACTGCACGCTTTGTCAGAATGAGAAAATATTAATAAGAATATTAACCCTTGTGTGGTGATGTGTTTGTTACTCAGTGGTCTGCTGGACCCACCGCATTATTGTTTATTAAATCAATACAGCCATAACAATTAACATAAAAATATCAGATGTTTAAAATATCACAAGTGGCCAGCGTAGGGTTCTCCTTTAGCAGCTGTAGCCAATCAGCAGCCTGTCCATGTTGTCAACCCTCACACACACACACACACACATATACAAACACATACACACTCAGGCACACACACACTAACAGCAGGCCATGTAGGAGGAGAACAGAGTGAAGGACACAGCACCTCCACACTTTTACTCCCCGCGGGTTCAGCCCAACACCACATGTGTAATATAAATGTGTGGGGGGTGAACAGAGTGAAGACACTGAAAATGGGTTATTTTATATGTTCTTCACAGAAAATGAGCGAAGGCCAAGAATCTGAGGCTGAAATCATAATAAATCACATCATTTTTTCTTTTGGTAAACACTGAAAATGGGTCCCACATACACTGAACAGGCCAAAATCCTGATTTAACCCCTGGTTATAGTAGTGGCTTCACTTAACCTACTCAACTAAAACTTATTGACGTCAATTAAACGCATGGCAGTGTTAGCATGCACTGCATGTAATATCTGTATTTGATATATTTAAGGACTTCCAGGTCCGGAAGTCCATTTTCAAAAATTCCATTCAGTTTTCCCAAAGACTAAAAATAGGCCTAACCAGAAAATGGAGCACAGTCGCAGAGCTCTATTCTCTCTCTCTCTCTCTCTCTCTCTCTCTCTCTCTCTCACCCACCTCTTCTTTTCTGCAGCGGGCGAGCATTTCTTCCATCTCTCTCCTGCTGATGCGGTACGGTTCTCCAGCCTGGTAGGTGATTCTGGGGACGGGTCTCCTTCGGAGACTGATGTCCCAGCCCTGACGACTACGCTTACGTCCACTATCACCCTACACGCGGCAAAAGAAGAGCCAAATCAAACAAAAACTCAGGCCATTAAGCACTTAAGCACTTAAGCACTACTGACAGTTAATTAGTTTTAACGAAGAGATTGAACAAAGTAAGATATTAAATGATTTGACTGGTTAATTTACACAAGACTGTAAAAACGCATACAGCAGATTCATACTGGATTAAATCACTCGACAATTATTACCGTCAGACTGTAAAACTACACACGCTGCAGATTCATACTGGATTAAAATCGCTCCACAATTATTACCGTCAGACTGTAAAACTACACACGCTGCAGATTCATACTGGATTATAATCACTCGACAATTATTACCGTCAGACTGTAAAACTACACACACTGCAAATTCATACTGGATTAAAATCGCTCCACAGTTATTATTGTCAGACTGTAAAACTACACACTGCAGATTCATACTGGATTAAAATCACTCCACAATTATTACTGTCAGACTGTAAAACTACACACACTGCAGATTCATACTGGATTAAAATCGCTCCACAATTATTACCGTCAGACTGTAAAACTACACACACTGCAGATTCATACTGGATTAAAATCACTTGACAATTATTACCGTCAGACTGTAAAACTACACACACTGCAGATTCATACTGGATTAAAATCACTCGACAATTATTACCGTCAGACTGTAAAACTACACACACTGCAGATTCATACTGGATTAAAATCACTCGACAATTATTACCGTCAGACTGTAAAACTACACACTGCAGATTCATACTGGATTAAAATCGCTCCACAATTAATACCGTCAGACTGTAAAAACTACACGCACTGCAGATTCATACTGGATTAAAATCGCTCCACAATTATTACTGTCAGACCGTAAAACTACACACTGCAGATTCATACTGGATTAAAATCGCTCCACAATTATTACTGTCAGACTGTAAAACTACACACACTGCAGATTCATACTGGATTAAAATCACTCCACAATTATTACTGTCAGACTGTAAAACTACACACACTGCAGATTCATACTGGATTAAAATCACTCCACAATTATTACTGTCAGACTGTAAAACTACACACACTGCAGATTCATACTGGATTAAAATCACTCCACAATTATTACTGTCAAACTGTAAAACTACACACACTGCAGATTCATACTGGATTAAAATCGCTCCACAATTATTACTGTCAGACTGTATAAACTACACACACTGCAGATTCATACTGGATTAAAATCACTCCACAATTATTACTGTCAGACTGTAAAACTACACACACTGCAGATTCATACTGGATTAAAATCACTCCACAATTATTACTGTCAGACTGTAAAACTACACACACTGCAGATTCATACTGGATTAAAATCACTGCACAATTATTACTGTCACACTAAAACTACACACTGCAGATTCATACTGGATTATAATCACTCCACAATTATTACTGTCACACTAAAACTACACACACTGCAGATTCATACTGGATTAAAATCACTCCACAATTATTACAGTCAGACTGTAAAACTACACACACTGCAGATTCATACTGGATTAAAATCACTCCACAATTATTACAGTCAGACTGTAAAAACTACACACACTGCAGATTCATACTGGATTAAAATCACTCCACAATTATTACTATCAGACTGTAAAACTACACACACTGCAGATTCATACTGGATTATAATCACTCCACAATTATTACTGTCAGACTGTAAAACTACACACACTGCAGATTCATACTGGATTAAAATCACTCCACAATTATTACAGTCAGACTGTAAAACTACACACACTGCAGATTCATACTGGATTAAAATCACTCCACAATTATTACTGTCAAACTGTAAAACTACACACACTGCAGATTCATACTGGATTATAATCACTCCACAATTATTAACATCAGACTGTAAAACTACACACACTGCAGATTCATACTGGATTAAAATCACTCCACAATTATTACAGTCAGACTGTAAAACTACACACACTGCAGATTCATACTGGATTAAAATCACTCCACAATTATTACAGTCAGACTGTAAAACTACACACACTGCAGATTCATACTGGATTAAAATCGCTCCACAATTATTACAGTCAGACTGTAAAACTACACACACTGCAGATTCATACTGGATTAAAATCACTCCACAATTATTACTGTCAGACTGTAAAACTACACACACTGCAGATTCATACTGGATTAAAATCGCTCCACAATTATTACAGTCAGACTGTAAAACTACACACACTGCAGATTCATACTGGATTAAAATCACTCCACAATTATTACAGTCAGACTGTAAAACTACACACACTGCAGATTCATACTGGATTAAAATCACTCCACAATTATTACAGTCAGACTGTAAAAACTACACACACTGCAGATTCATACTGGATTAAAATCGCTCCACAATTATTACAGTCAGACTGTAAAACTACACACACTGCAGATTCATACTGGATTAAAATCACTCCACAATTATTACAGTCAGACCGTAAAAACTACACACACTGCAGATTCATACTGGATTAAAATCACTCCACAGTTATTACTGTTACACTGTAAAAAACTACACACACTGCAGATTCATACTGGATTATAATCACTCGACAATTATTACTGTCAGACTGTAAAACTACACACACTGCAGATTCATACTGGATTAAAATCACTCCACAATTATTACCATCAGACTGTAAAACTACACACACTGCAGATTCATACTGGATTAAAATCACTCCACAATTATTACAGTCAGACTGTAAAACTACACACACTGCAGATTCATACTGGATTATAAATCACTCCACAATTATTACCGTCAGACTGTAAAACTACACACACTGCAGATTCATGCTGGATTAAAATCGCTCCACAATTATTACCGTCAGACTGTAAAACTACACACACTGCAGATTCATACTGGATTAAAATCACTCCACAATTATTACAGTCAGACTGTAAAACTACACACACTGCAGATTCATACTGGATTAAAATCACTCCACAATTATTACCGTCAGACTGTAAAACTACACACACTGCAGATTCATACTGGATTAAAATCGCTCCACAATTATTACCATCAGACTGTAAAACTACACACACTGCAGATTCATACTGGATTATAATCACTCCACAATTATTACCGTCAGACTGTAAAACTACACACACTGCAGATTCATACTGGATTAAAATCACTCCACAATTATTACCGTCAGACTGTAAAACTACACACACTGCAGATTCATACTGGATTAAAATCACTCCACAATTATTACGTCAGACTGTAAAACTACACACACTGCAGATTCATACTGGATTAAAATCGCTCCACAATTATTACTGTCAGACTGTAAAACTACACACACTGCAGATTCATGCTGGATTAAAATCGCTCCACAATTATTACTGTCAGACTGTAAAACTACACACACTGCAGATTCATACTGGATTATAATCACTCCACAATTATTACTGTCACACTAAAACTACACACACTGCAGATTCATACTGGATTATAATCACTCCACAATTATTACAGTCAGACTGTAAAACTACACACACTGCAGATTCATACTGGATTAAAATCGCTCCACAATTATTACAGTCAGACTGTAAAACTACACACACTGCAGATTCATACTGGATTAAAATCACTCCACAATTATTACCATCACAGTAAAACTACACACACTGCAGATTCATACTGGATTATAATCGCTCCACAATTATTACCATCACAGTAAAACTACACACACTGCAGATTCATACTGGATTATAATCACTCCACAATTATTACGTCAGACTGTAAAACTACACACACTGCAGATTCATACTGGATTATAATCACTCCACAATTATTACAGTCAGACTGTAAAACTACACACACTGCAGATTCATACTGGATTATAATCACTCCACAATTATTACCGTCAGACTGTAAAACTACACACACTGCAGATTCATGCTGGATTAAAATCGCTCCACAATTATTACCGTCAGACTGTAAAACTACACACACTGCAGATTCATACTGGATTAAAATCACTACAATTATTACTGTCAGACTGTAAAACTACACACACTGCAGATTCATACTGGATTAAAATCGCTCCACAATTATTACTGTCAGACTGTAAAACTACACACACTGCAGATTCATGCTGGATTAAAATCGCTCCACAATTATTACCGTCAGACTGTAAAAACTACACACACTGCAGATTCATACTGGATTAAAATCGCTCCACAATTATTACTGTTACACTAAAACTACACACACTGCAGATTCATACTGGATTAAAATCGCTCCACAATTATTACAGTCAGACTGTAAAAACTACACACACTGCAGATTCATACTGGATTAAAATCGCTCCACAATTATTACCGTCAGACTGTAAAAACTACACACACTGCAGATTCATACTGGATTAAAATCGCTCCACAATTATTACCATCAGACTGTAAAAACTACACACACTGCAGATTCATACTGGATTAAAATCGCTCCACAATTATTACCGTCAGACTGTAAAAACTACACACACTGCAGATTCATACTGGATTAAAATCGCTCCACAATTATTACTGTCAGACTGTAAAACTACACACACTGCAGATTCATACTGGATTAAAATTGCTCCACAGTTATTACTGTTACACTGTAAAAAACTACACACACTGCAGATTCATACTGGATTAAAATTGCTCCACAATTATTACTGTCAGATTGTAAAAACCAGAGAAAGTGCAGATTCATACTGGATTAAAATGAGATCTTGTAGGTAACCACCTAGAGAATTTTCCCAGATACCCAGTGAAGATGACATCCAGTACAAATATATATGTATATATATATAAGTACAGTGAACAGTGTTTACCTCTCCTCTGCTGGTATCACTACTGCTACCATCATCTTCTATATCTGAGAAAGAGAAAGAAAGAGATTTATGTAAGGATCTGTGCAGTGGATGATAAATTACACTACATTTATATATTCTCAAAGATCCAGCTGTAATTTCAAAACTCTTCATTATTGGACACAAATTAAATTTTTAAGATAATCTGGTGCAAATGGCAAACCTCAGGAATGTTATGTACTGTAAAGTATTACATTTTAAATTCTAGTAATCATATTACAGATACTAAGTTAATAAGAATCACATTACTTGTGTTACTCATACATTTCCATTAATCCCGTGCGATGGCTCTTAAACGTAAGTTTCCTCTATATAGATTCTCTGAGCCTGTGTTTGTGTGTAATTTGCGCTACCTGCGAAAGCTCACAGAGCAGTTTTGTGAATATAAGCAGCACAGGTGCAGGAATTTCTCTAAACTCAACAAGCAATTCAATGAAGCATCTAACTGAGCCAAAGTGAAACTGATTGATAAAGATCTCCATGCTGAAGATGCGAGAGCCTCAAATCCACCTACACAGGCCTGGCTAGATTTTCATTCAAGAACAGCTTTGAATTTTGTTTATAAAAAAATAAATAAGAAATTTCTTCTTAAAACCCACTTACACCGTTTTTATGAAGATTCTGACGTCGACTTCTCAAGAACACATTTAAGGACAAAGGATGATATTGGTGAATGAGGCCCATCGTTTTGAGGCAGCTGGGTTTGAAAATCGTTCCTACTGGCTAGTTTCTCGGACCATTTGAATTATTCCAATGATGTTTACTGTGATTGGCTATTTCTTTCTAAATAAAGTGGAAAGACTATTGAATTCCATCTTCCGGTTGGCACAGATGTGTTTGTATTTCAGAGTAGCACAGAAGCAAAGTCACAAGTAACGGGATCACTTTTTCCAGGAATCTACGGAGCCCCGCTGGTGACATCCCATATAAATAAAAATAACGTGTGGCCACACCTTGTTAACTTGTGGGAATGAGATAAGTACGTCGTGGCCACAACTTGGTAAGGCGTGGGAATGAGATAATGCCTTGCTAAGTTGTGGCCATGCATTAGGATCTTGTTCCCACACCTTACTATGTCGTGGCCACGCATTAGTTTTATTTATACAGGACGTCACCAGCGCGGCTCTGTAGTAATCCCATTACAGCTTGAGGTAAATAATCAGTCATTTACAATGTCTTACATTTTTGGAGTCACAACCTCAAGAAATGAATCCTTCAGTCCAAAACAAAGAGCAACTATTCCATGTTTTCCTTTGTATATTTCATGAAGAAATTGGCAAAAATCATAAAGTTATAACATGCATAAAAGCTACGAGTGAAGGTATCCTGAAGTTTCTTTTGCTGTGTCGGCTTCTGTTAGAAAAGCTTTACAGAAAATGTATCCTCTGTATCTAGAACTGCTCCTCAACCGGTGGAACTAAAGTTCCGTGACTCACGTTTTTCTGGGTGTTCGCGTTTCCGGCGCCCACGTTTCTTCCGTGGAGTGGAGGGGGTGGAGTTTTCATTCTGACTGGCCTTGTCTGACCCGTTCTGGTGGGAGGAGTCAGGGGAAGAGTCATGCCCCTGCAAAGCACCCTGGGAAACACCATTTTCATTTTCACCATTGCACTCCGTCTCCTTCACCCCGACCACGCCCTCCTTGAGAGATTCACAACTGTCCACCTGCGGCAGAAAACAGAGCGAGTGAGAAAGAATAATTTAACAAAGGAAAATGAGCACGTGATCATCTCCTGTGGACGAATGTATATATTACATAATAGTAATACTTACTTACATAGCTTTCCACATCTGTTATACACACTTTTCCTCTTCTTTACCGATTATTACTATTTTTTCTGTCTTGTATTCATTTAGCTTAAACAACAGCTATTAATCCAGCTTGTAATGCTGGATAAACAGATTACCAGGCTTTCTACAACACCGACACAGCCTGGCGCTACAGACATGTACGGCTGTCTATCAACTGCACAACTATGAAAATTGACTTCATGCTTCTCTATTATCTGACCCAGCGGCAAAAAACAGGCAAATAAAAGTGGGCCAAGTACAGAGCCTTGAGGTACACCACACAGAAAACCAGGTTTTAAGAAGGATTCTGTGATTCAACATCAAATGTAGCAGGTTAATCCAGACGTTTAAGCACAGAAACACCACCTTTATCAGCACTTATTCCCAGATCATTTACTACTTTCACTAATGATGCTTTATTGCGACGACTTGATCTCAAGATAGGAATTTTTCACTCGTTTTCACGTATGTAAACATTGTTTTTTCAAGTTAAGGTCAGAGACTGGTTTATAGATGCTCAGAATGAAATATTCAACATTACATTTCTACAGCAAAGGTCTCACAACTGCTATTTTGTGTGTATCTGGACACATGTCGGTTTCCAAAAAGCAGATTACAATGTCTAACACAATTAGAAAAAGGTGTCAAATACTCATTTAAAGCAAATACTACTCATCAAAAGTTTGTAAGACTCACAAAAAAGATATTTTTACTTTATTTTTTTCAAGAGCTAATGAATAATATTCTTATTTAGATTATTAACACTAAATGGTTTGACTAAATACAGCAATGGTGTGTGCAGAACTGATTGTTGATGAGTTCAGCTCCTGGTGGTTCTCCTGCAGTTTTATTGTAGCCCTAATCAGATCCACCTGATTCCCCATTCAGATGTTAAAGAATTAAAAACTGCTCAATGTTGGGAACGGATATCGTCAAAGACAGTTAAGAATGCTTTTACGATTGAATACATTAGAGTAAGAATACAGCACAGCAGCACCACTGGAATATTCTAGAACAACTTCTTTAGTTAAACTAGATATTAGTAAGCATGTTGTTGTGTTAACTGTTGTCAAATTGCCCTGATTGTAAAATACAGCTTCCATAACTTTGGCCAGCAGCCCATCGTTAGTGATACTGCACACTGTCCTGGAATTTTGCAAGAGAATGCAATAAGCTTCGCAGATGTGTATCTGATTTCTTGTCTTTGAGCGCATGAGCGGTGTATGTGTCACTGAGAGAATGGGAATGTGTGGGTGTATTTTTAGAGCGGTGCTGTCCCAATTGCATGCCTGAATGTCATTCGTATTAGCCACAATGATAAAGTGCTAATGCAAATCGCTGTTGTCGGAAGAAAACCTCGTATCTCCATTTTTTATAGTTTATCACATAATTTGAAAATACCTGTTGCTCTTTACATTGTGTGTCAATTTCATGATGAATGGACTAAAAGAAACGACCCAAAATGACTTGGAAAGAAGTCTGATTCCATTGACTTACATTGAAAGTAAAGTAGGTTTATTCCTTCTCCTGTAAAGTTACCATTTTGGAGATACGAGGTTTTGTTTCCGACAACAGTGAAATATGAATGAAAACTGCAAAATATAAATGCACGCAGGCTTCAGATGTTTTAATGTAAATAATGAGTATTATTGACTCTGCATGTCTTATAGAAGTGTTGTGTTCTTTGCCTACTACACTAAGATCTCTCTCTCAAGCAGATCTAGATCTGTCTCCCAGACTGGATCCAGCCCCTATTTTAGCGGATCCGGCACTTCGTCTATGTTCTAAATATGGTAAATATAGAGATCTATAAAGAAAAATCACAATATTTTCTTCAAACAACTCAACGTCTATAACAATACCATGTGGAAAAGTTACATAACAAGAAGCTTGCTTGCTCATTCCATGTCATTTTCAACGCTTCTTTGGGCGCAAAGAAAGAGAAATGGTAATAAAATCAATAAAATCAATACTGACGCTGTTTATCACTCGCAAGTGCACACATGCTGTTCAAAAGCTTTCAGTAATACTGGGCAAAACTACAGACTTGTGAGCAGTAGTGGCGCCAGGACTGCTATTTTGGATCGGCATGACAAACTCACGGGTCGGCTGAAACCTTGAGTTTCACTCTCATAGGCGGTGATAATAATAATGATAATAATAATAATGATAAAGTTTATTTATATAGCACCTTTCATACATTAAAAATGCAGCTCAAAGTGCTTCACTGTACAAAGTAAAAACAACAGAGGAAAAAGAGAAAAAAATTCTAAAAAATAAACAAATAATAAATAAGTTGGAGCACACAAAAACAGACCACATTATAAGACCAGTGATGGTCTTAGAAAAGGTTTTTCTTTGACAAACCTTCGGCTCATTCCGAGGTCGAAACACTTCAGTGTTTCTGATATATATATTATTTTACAAATGTATTGTTGCTGCTGCTTATAATTTTATGAAATGTCATGTTTCAATTACAAAGCTCTGCAGAGGGCTTTTAATTTCAAACGACGGCTACAGAATGTGGACAAATGTTGTGCGAACAGTCAGAGCTGAGTCAGAGAACTTGTAGAGTGGAGAATTGCCACTCCGGGGTTCGGGGTTTCTCAAACGCTAGAGGGCGCTCCCGAGCGAGTCCAAAATGAATGGGTTAAGATGGAGCATTTGAGCAAAATCATAGTTTATAAAAACTTAAAACATTTTTAATGTAAAAATACATTCCTTTCCTGAACACAGAGCAGCATAAAACATTTTAACACCGCTGTTATATTTTTAAGAGCTTTTAAACTCGAATTATAGGCGTTTAAAACGGCGCCTCATGTACGTTCATGACGTCTGTGAGCACGAACAGCCAATAAGCCGTTCTGCTCGCCAACCAATCAGCACTCAGTAGCAGTAATGTTAGCGTCCTGCTGCCCAAAACCTGTTTGCTGTGGGACAAAGGAAAAATACAGGTGAGTTTTCTTTGCTTTTTTAGTGAAATACAAACTTAAACTATCCAAAATCACAGGAAAGTTGTGGGCGAGTGGTTAGAAGCTATTTTAACTTTTCGTTTTTACCCATTTAGCTCCATTTAGTCATTGAGGACTCACTTGTGGGCGCCCTCTGGCATTTTGCAGTCATGTTCTTGATATAACAAGGGAAATAGGAAGTGTCCAGGCTCCTCATCAACCGGCTCTGGCTGAGTTGAGCTGAAGTGTCGAACGAAACGGTCATCAGCGGAGTGGACAATTCAGACCGTTTTAGCAAGCTGTAGTTTACTTAGGCTAACTTAGCACACTGTGAGGAGGTTGGATTGACCTTTGCAATGTTACAAAGTTCAGTTTTGGTCTTGACCCGGTCCTGGATTGTGGGGTGTTGGTGGTGGGGGGGGGGTGTTCTGGCCTGCCACCACTGCTGAAAAAAATTCCCAGAGGAAACACTGCGCATAGTAAATGCCTCACTGTAATGTTTACTGTTTAATGTTTAATGTTTGTGGGTCTGGCTTCTTGGTAGCGCCCAATCATACCACCATCACTTTTACTAACTACTCACATGCTAGAGGCTGCGTGTTGAGGTGACGTTCGTTTGATTCTTAACAGCCTCATTAACACCCGCTTTAGTTGTAGGATTCAATGTTATGGGGTCTCGTCATTTATAAAGCCCTGCTCATCAGTTTTTTTTTTAACAATATTTGTGACGCACACACACCTCTGTAGTAAAGGAGTCCTGCATTATTCATATTTGAAGCTGTGGTATTACTTCCAAGTCTCAATGTAGTGCACAAAACCACATACATTAACCACACACGTCTGTAAAAAGACTAACACCGTCATTCACGTTTACTCGTCATTACACAACCTCTCTGCACCTCCCTCTCGCTTCTTCACTCTGTGAAGATGAGTGGGCTTCACATCATCCGTGTACCAAAGCTACAGCTGGACTCCAGGCTCGTACCCAAACTGAACTGCAATGTCTGTAATTAATCGAGATTGGTAAACACGCATTTTTGAAGGACATCATTCCCATTATCCAAGTTCTGCGGCCGGGACGATGTCAAAAACTATCCTGTGACTGATTAAGAGGATCAGCGCTGGAGTTTAATGGGGGCAGACAGTGCCTCAGTAATGGTACTTAAGTACCGTACTTCAGCATTACTTTGGACGATCTGTACTTTACTAGACTACTGTTGAAGTTGAATACATGTACTTTCACCCAAATACTTTTACAAGAGAAAAAATGTACTTTTACTCCGGACGTTTTCATTTAGATCTCATTATAGATCTCAGCACTTATTACAAAACTCAAAAGCCCAGAGATTTTCTGCTTTTTCTCGTCAGTCTGTCAAGTTTGTGTGCATTTGAATCTACTAAGACAACCAACTATGCTGATTTTCTTTTTTGTGCATCCACTTTTGACTTTTGGGATCATTTAAACGTGGACACTTTCTCGCTTTCACTCCAGTGCATTTCTGGCTCTATGATTTTGCTTGAGCCAAAGTTTGATGCAGCACCCACACTTTCACTGAAGTGTTGTTTTTATTGTACTTTTTTCTACCTATAGAATTTTTTCAATATAAAATAAATTGCACATATATGTACACACATACTTATCACCACTGTCATAAGAGAACTAAATGTGTTCATTTGTTTCTACACCGTTTGAAAACATAGCAGCTGCCACTTATAATGGGAAAACATGTAATGATGAACAGACCAACAGAAATGGCAAATAATTAACTGTATTTACTAAGTTTAAGTTACATTTAGGCCTGAAGTTAAGAATGTTTTCTCCTTTTCCAATGAAGACAGATACTAGGATTTCTTGCGATATACAGTACCAAGCAAATAATCTAATATATTATTTATCCTGTTATCAAACTATATTTAAAAGGCTATTTAATAAAGCATTAAGCATTTATTTACACAGAAAACCTTAATACTACAATAAATACAACTACCATTTACGCAATGAGTTATGATTTTATCTACAATTGAATGTCAAAGTTTGGACAACCCTGGTGACTGGATTGTTAGGTACTTGTTAGGACTGTAAGAATTGATGACAGTTATAAATTGATAACAATTCCAATTTATACTCCCTCAATTCCATAATGTAATACATTCTGTGGCTCTTTCGCATAACACTGAACAACCACAGACTCCAAAGCAGCTGACTGAGATTCTGAAAATGAAGCTAACTGTGCCTACAAAGCAAGGACGCCTATAAAAAAGATATCAAAATGCTTCCAGCTGTCCGACATCTTATTAAGGAATGGCAGTTAAGGGGAACTGTGAAACTCAAGGCAAAATCTGGAGGACCAAGAAAATTCTCTGATAGAACTGCCTGTATGCTGGCCAGAAAGGCAAAGCAAAACCCCCACATGACAGCAAAGGACCTGCAGGAAAGTTTAGATGATGCACCGTTTTCTCGGCAATGTTGTTGCAAAAACCTGATCTGCATGGAAGAGTCATCAGAAGCAAACTTTAACCCCATCACCAAAGCCAACATCCGAAGTGTGCAAAACAACATCTTGATAAGCCAGAGGCGTTTTGAAAACAAGTGTTGTGGACAGATGAAGTAAAAATGAAACCCTTAAGGCCTGCATTTGATGAAAAAACACTGTGCCACTGTTAAGCATGGGGGTGGATCTGTTATGCTTTGGGGATGTGTGGCAGCCAGTGGCACAGGACACGCTGCATGGGTAGATGGAAAAATAGATTCTGCTAAATATCAGCAAATTCTGTAAGCAAATGTGACTCAGTCAGTCAAGAAACTGAAGCTGGCTTCTACAAAAGGACTATGATCCTAAACACACCTCAAAATCCACTATAAACCACTGTACGAAGCGCATGTGGGAGCTTTCGGAAAGGCACTCACAGTCCCCTGACTTTGAAAAACTGTGGGTACACACTTAAAAAAGAGGGTTCTTCAAGGGTTCTTTAGTAAAGTTAATGATTCTATAAAGAACTGCGAGTTCTATATAGAACCATTGCATGCTTAAATGTTTTTTTGCATGGTAAAATGGTTCTTCAGATTGATGGAGAATGTGCTGTATATGGTTCTACATAGAACTTTTTAGAAATGTTCTATAGCCAAAAAGGTTCTTCTGTTGTAACAAGCCTGACATTGTAACAATAAAAGAACTTTTGTTGCTATATAGAACCATATACAACACATTCTCCATCAATCTGTAGAACAATTTCACCATGCAAAAAACCATTTAAGCATGAAATGGTTCTATATCTGCTCTTAAAAAAAAGATGGTTCTTCATGGGTTCTTTAGTAAGCACAGTGGTTCTGTATAGAACCTAAACACTCATTTGCATGCTTGCATCATGAAATTGTTCTTCAAATTGATGGAGGATGCGTTGCATTTGGTTTTATATAGAACCTTTTTGAAAATGGATTTATATGGAAACAAAAAGGGTTCTATTGTTACAAGCTTCACATCATAACAATAGAAGAACACTTTTTGGTGCTGAATTCTCCACCAATCTGAAGAATTAGTTCTTTGAGTGTTTGTGGTTCTACACAGAACCAATGACTTTACCAAAGAACCCTCGAGGAACTATTTTTTTCAAGACTGTAGAATTTATAACTATTTAGAACCATGGCCTTCACTGAGGAACCTTTGGAGAACCATCTTTGTGTAGATCTTAAACACACTGTGCATGCAAGACGGCCTAAGAATATTGCCAAACTAGAACCGTTCTTCCAGGAAGAGTGGGTAACAATTACTAATTCAACATTAGTACTGGCTTCTAAGGGAGGTGTAACTAAGTACTGACTTAGTACAGTGTCCAAAACCTTCGCACATCCTACAATCACTCTTTATTTTTTATGTTTTATGATATTTAAATATAAGCAACTGTGCATGAACATCTGTAGGAAAACGTTTTTTTAATAATCTGCTGCAGAGGTTGCGTTTACTTCTCTTCACTTCAACAAAAATCAACAAAATATGAAATAAGGCCAGCAAAAACACACACCGCCCATATAGATGGTCTTATAAATGGCGACTACGTACCATACTGCACAGTAAACCTACTCTTTGTAAGCTATTATAGCCATAAAAAAATACTAATATAAAAACAGACGACAGGCTTTCAATTAGCATTACAGCAGTAACATCCCGCTAATTGGGGGCTACCAGTTTTCAGTCATTGCTGGCCAAGTGAGGACTTCTGTTCAAATGATGTCTTTAATGATACACTTTTATAACCATACCCACCCACCTGAGCACTTTGCTCTGTACTTCAAACAGAAAATCTTAAATATTATCTTTGCCCCCCGGTGGGTGAATGTGTCTGGAGACTTTATCACGGGGCTGTAAAACTCTTCCGCACTCCAGAACAGCGAGGCTGCGGTGTGTTTTACTGCCGTCTGTGTGCAGCCGGTTAATGGATACTACTACTGAATAACACACACACACACTCACACGCAAAATCACACAAACAGAAACACACACACACTCTTAATGGCTGGCTGGTATATCATTAGTAAGAACAGAGACTGTGTAGGTTACTGAGTTGAAAGTCAAAGAACACATTACCCCCTCAAACACACACACACACATATATATACACATCACAAAAGAAGTCATTAGCAGGAAGTATAGTTAATGGACAACAAAATCCAGACTCGTTACAAAGTTATAGTTGAATGCAAGTTTCAGCAACAGGTATAATTACATGTTTTGTTGAGTTTTAAAGTAGAAATAAGTTAACGTCCTCTACGCACTGCACTAAAATGGTGTCCTGTCAAATGAAATGATCTGAAATCAAGTCAATACAACCAATATTTCCCATATTGAGATGATTGTGCACTTATTACAAGATTATTTAGCTTATTTCTAGACACCAGTTACTTGTTTTAAGTCATTTTATTACGTAAAAGTATCTTCCTATGCTGGAAGAGAGTGTTGCTGGTTTCAAGCTCATTTCTTAAAACAAGCAAAACTAACTGCCAATAGAGTGAGATCATTTTACTTAATAAAATGACTTAAAATAAGTAAAAAGTGTCTAGATATTCTGAAATTATATGTCTAATATTCTGAAATGAATCTTACAACAATCTTTATTGACTAAATTTAAGATAATTTTACTTGACGAGATGCCATTTTTTGCAGTGCAGGGGACACATTTAAATACTGCATTTTCAAATTTTAGTTTAAAGTTTAAGATGGGAAAAAATAAGACATAAAATATAAAATGTACTATAACTTTTAAAGGGGCTACATTTTATGTTTCATTTTTCTCCGATATGTTAAATTCAGCCAATAAACAGTAATTGTGCATATGAACAGTAAATGTGCAGACAAGTGTTAATGTTTTAAATTAATTACACTTAGAAAATCAACAAAAATGTGTTATTTGTCCATACATTTGCAAAGGAACGCCTCTATGACAATGCTCATTTCCGCTAGCGCCCCTATGGGACTCTAGTAGTGTGTAGTATGTACAGGGAGAATCACTTGAAAGAGGCCCCAAATATTCTGTTGTAACTGAAGCGATCTGAACCAAAAAAATACGCAATTGTGTAATGAATTGCATTACATGCGATGCTGGAAGTGATCGCCGTTTTCTGCCAGACACATGAAGGGGTACGGGGGTCTGCACCCGGAAGTTGCAAACGGAGGTTAAACATTGCGACGGCTGTCCGGCGCCTACCTCATCGCTCCGACGCAGGAGTGTCCCAGCTTGTTCGAAGCTCCATATACCGAGGAGCACATTGCTTGTTGTTCCGTTCAGATTGCTTCGTCCTAGAGAGAGTTATTACAGAATAATCGGGGCCTCTTTCGAGTGAATCTCCCTGTAGCATGTAGTATGTTAGTGCTAAGCTACTGGTAATTCACATCTTCTTGGCCGTTCTAGATTAAACACAGATATTTGGAGCTTCTAACAGTCAGTGATGTACCTAGAACTTCCAGAAAGCGTGACCTATTTTCTCACAAACTTAATCCCACCTATTAGGAGGCAAAATTGGTTGATTTCTCTATCACTTCTTAATCACGTCATGGTTAATCTAACATGTAAGGCCTTCAGTCCAGCTCCTGAAGTCCTAACCAATGGGATAGCTCGCTCAGCTGTATCTACACAGTTAACATGGGAAAATATACCTGATTGGACAGTCTTCCATTGGGCGTTTCAAGGTGTTAACCCTTTCAACCAAGACTTAGCAATGAAATAAGAGTTTTACTACAACACTTATAGTTGAAAATACAAATAAAATAAGAATATAAAATGAACTAAACATCACAGGCAGGTATTTTTATTCTCAGAAATCATTAGGTCATCTCTGAAGGCATACAAGGCCCCAATGGTTCCCCACTGACTTTCAATAAGGCTTTAAAGGCGGGTGATCATTATGCAAATCTGATTAGCAAAAGAAACTACACTACGCTAAGGTCCGCTTTCAGTCTGTATTCGTGTAAAACAATGAACTGTTGTACCACGTTGTTGGTGTCATAAGGAAACTTTGTACATCCTGAAAATAAAGAGAGGAACATCTGTTAACGTCAGCTTATGAAAACGATGCTATTCAAAATTTCTATTTATCTCTCCAATATGAAATCTCCATACAATGTAAAGGGCAGCTGATGCTTTCAAGTGGTGTAAAAAAAAAAAACAGTTACACAGTTTTCTTAAGGACAGCGATGATATGAAACATCTCCTCATCTGAACTGTCTTTAGTAACTCTTAGGCAAGCACTGCAGCTCCCAAGGGTCTCTGTGGTTTCCTCTGCAAATGCTAAAATGTGGCGTTTCTAGTGTGCAATGTGTATTTTGGACAGAGGAGCCCAACCCGGCCTGGATTATTCACCACAAATCCGAGTTAAACTCTCACTAGGTTCGGCTAGCAGTAAAGGAACATAAAACCAGATGTGGGTAGTGACCAGTTCCATTTACTCAGCTCCACATACTGAAGTAAACCTTTGATAACTGTGTGCCAGAATAGTTTCAAATGTGAGGAAAGTAATGTTCCTTTCCTCCGTTCAACTTTAGTACTTCACATCTAGTTATTATTCTCTTTGTTGGGTTTAATTTCAGTGCGTTCGGTCCTGTTCTGCCGCACAACTCTGACTTTTGAGGTTGTATTATTTCATTTTAGGCCAAAAGTGCATGAAAAAGAGAACCAAGCCTAACAAACTGATACATGCTGGACGTACTAAGACGTTCCACTGCAGTTCCATAAGACACTCAGTACTTAAAAGAATGATTTGGCATATTTCCTCCCCATCTCAGATGTTGTAGTCGCTTGGCTGAGATGTGTTGCTTCTTTAGTTTAGAACTGGGGCAGCGAAGCTAACATTGCTAACAAACACTAGAACTCAATAGTCACCCAAATAGCCTAAACTGTTTGTTAAAGTGCATCAGCCTAAACATCTTTCAAACCACTCACACCACATCTACACCTTCATTAAGGTCATGCTAACCTCTCAGTGTGGTTTAGGACACAGCATGATGCACTGTGAACTATAAATGTAGCGGTGATGTTTGTTAACCTTTACAGCTCACAGTAAGTCATACTGTGTCTTAAACCACATCGACAAGTCTGCACTACCTTAAAAAAAGACACTGATGTGGTTTGAGTTGGTAGAAAAAGGTTTTGAGGATGTAACTTTACAGAAACGATTTAGGCTATTTGGGTGACTATTGAGTTCTAGTGTTTGTTAGCAATGTTAGCTTCGCTGCTCCAGTGCGAAACTAAAGAAGCAACATGTGGGACTCCAAGCATGTCTTGGCTGCTCTGGGTAAAGTGGAAAACTGGGTAAAATAAATTTTTACTATTCTAGATTAAACACAGACATTTGGAGCTTCTAACAGTCAGTGATGTATCTAGAACTCCTAGAAAGCGTGACCTTTTTTCTCACTAAATTGGTCCCACCCATTGGAGGTCAAAATTGGCTGATTTCTCTATCATTTCCTAATTACGTCAGTGGTTAGTTTAACATGTAAGGCCTTCAGTCCAGCTCCTGAAGTCCTAACCAATGGGAGAGCTCGCTCAGCTGTATCTACACAGTTAACATGGAAAAATATACCTGATTGGACAGTCTTCTGCTGGGCGTTTCAAGCTGTTTGAGCACAAGTGGTATAATTACATGTTTTGTGGAGTTTCAACGTGAAAATAAGTTAACACCCTCTACAGGGGACATCCTTCAAAATTGCATTTTCAAATTTTAGTGCACAATTTCTATTTATCTGGGTTTAAGATTAGAAAAAAAATATAAATAAATTATATAAATTATAAAAAAATATAAATAAACAGTTAAATTCAGCCAATGAACAGTAACTGTGCATTAAAATGTGCAGAAGCGTGTTCTCTGTTGAGGACGTGTTAACTTATTCACACTTAGAAAATCAACAAAAACGTGTTATTTGTCTAGGGGTGCTCAAACATTTCCAAAGAAGTGCCTCAATGACGATACTCATTTCTGCTAGCGCCCCTATGGGACTCTAGGAGTATGTAGCATGTTAGTGCTAAGCTACTGGCGTTTCACATTTTTCTGGCCGTTCTAGATTAAACACGCACATTTTGAGCCTGTAACGGTCAGTGATGTATCTAGAACTCCTAGAAAGCGTGACCTTTTTTCTCACAAACTTGGTCCCACCCATTGGAAGTCAAAATTGGTTGATTTCTCTATCACTTCCTAATTACGTCAGTGGTCAATCTAACATGTAAGGCCTTCAGTCCAGCTCCTAAACTCCTAACCAACCAGAGAGCTCTCTTGGCTGTATCTACACAAACATGGGAAAGAATCCTGATTGGACAGTCTTCCATTGGGCGTTTCAAGGTGTTAACCCTTTCAAATGAAACTTAGCAATGAAATAAGAGTTTTACTACAACACTTATAGTTGAAAATACAAATAAAATAAGAATATAAAATGAACTAAATGGTACAGGCAGGTATTTTTATTCTCAGAAATCATTAGGTCTTCTCTGAAGGCATACAAGGCCCCAAAGGTTCCCCAATGACTTTCAATAAGGCTTTAAAACTGGGTGGTCTTTATGCAAATCTGATTAGCAAAAGGAACTACACTACGCTAAGGTCCGCTTTCAGTCTGTATTCAGGTAAAATTAGAGTAGAATGTCTTGTTGCACCACGTTGTTAGTGTTATTCATTATTATTAGGGGTAAATTAATTTTTTACTATTACTTTAAGCAGCTTTTCGAGGGGCTACATTTGCACTCTACACACCTCCTGCATACATCCTGTTAGTCGGTCCAGCCAAGGCTGGAACTAAGAGTTTGGAGGAGCAACTTCCTGACCTATAGCAGAAAGAAAGAATTACTTCTTCTGCCTCATTTTCTACTCCCTCGTCTACATGTATCGCCACACTTCACACGTAATGACTCAGTCCAGCAGTAGCGGCTATGTGTAATGTTTTACATCAAATTACCGCTGTATGACAGGAAAACAGTCACAGCACCATTTCCAGGATCGTTATCATTACTGACAACGTGGTCTATTCACAGCAAAGAGATCACCTGGCCGTATATGTGTACGCACATTATTATGACCAGGTTCATTTGCTCCTATTGGATGAAATAAACGCCTTGATTCATCCAAACATTCAGAGAAACATACATATGAAACGACTTAATTTGGGGCTTATTTGACTGCAATATTCTGTAATATCAGTACGGCAACTGATACCATGATACCGATTAACACACAATATATCGCAGAGCCCTAATGTGTGTACACACTCAAAAAAGACGGTTTCCAAGGGTTCTTTAGTGAAGACAACGGTTCTGTGTAGAACCATGAACACTCAAAGAACCGTTTGCATGCTTAAATGGCTCTTTGCAAGGTGAAAGCGTTCTTCAGATTGATGGAGAACGTGTTCTCTATGGTTCAACACAGCACCAAAAAAGTGTTCCTTTATTGTTATGATGTCAAGCTTGTGATAAGAGAAGAACCCCTTTGGTGCTATACAGAACCATTTTCAAAAAGTTTCTATATAGAACCATATACGATACATTCTCTATTAATCAGAAGAACCATTTCATGATGCAAGCAGAGCATGAGTGTTCATGGTTCTATACAGAACCATTGTCATTACTAAAGAACTCAAAAAGAACTATCTTTTCTTAAGAGTGGATATAAAACCATTTCATGCTTAAGTGGTTCTTTGCAGGGTGAAATGGTTCTTCAGATTGATAGGGAATGTGCTGTCTGTGGTTCTATTGTGCACCAAAAAGGGTTCTGCTATTGTTATGGTGCCAAGCTTGCAACAATGAAAGGATCCGTTTTGGTGCTACATAGAACCATTTTCAAATAGGTTCTATATAAAACCATACATAACACACCCTCTATTAATCAGAAGAACCATTTCATGATGCAAGCACTGTCCTTACAATTAAAGGATCCTTTTTGGTGCTATATAGAACCATTTTCAAAAACACTGTATATAGAAGTCATGGTTCTAAATAGAACTATTGCCTTTACTAAAGAAAGTCAGCAGCCCAAAAAAAATCTATTTAAAGGATCTTTTGCATTATGAAGGAAAATGGTTCTATATAGAACCATGAAAGCTCTATGAACCATGAACATTAACGCAGTGCATTTTGGGTATCCCCTATTCTCTAGGGTACAAACTACACTACACAGATTGGTTCTTCAAGGGTACTTGAGTAAAGAAAAGTTGAAGACTCAAAGAACCATTTGCATGATTACAGTGTTCTTTGCATCACGAAGGAAAATGGTTCTACATAGAATCATGAACCTATTCTCTAGGGAACAAACTACACTACAAAGATGGATCTTCAAGGGTTCTTAAGTAAAGTTGGACACTCAATGAACCCTTTGCATGATTAAAGGGTTCTTTACATCATGAAGGAAAATGGTTGTATATAGACCCACAAACCTAGGGTACAAACTACAGTACAAAGATGGTTCTTCAAGGGTTCTTAAGTAAATTTAAACACTCAAAGAACCATTGGCATGAATGAAGCGTTCTTCGCATCGTGAAGGAAAATAGTTCTATATAGAACCATGAACCTATTCTCTAGGGTACAAACTACACTGCAAAGATGGTTCTTCAAGGGTTCTTAAGTAAAATTGAACCCTCAAAGAACCATTTTCATGATTAAAAGGTTCTTTGCATCATGAAAGCGTTCTTCAGATTGATGGAAAATGTGCGGTAGACGGTTTTATGTATAGAACCTTTTTGAAAAGGGTTCTAAACAGCACCAAAAAGGGTTCTTCTATTGTTACCATGTCAAGCCTTTTTGGTGAAAATGAAACACATTCTCCATCAATCTGAAGAACGCTTTCATGATGCAAAGAACCCTTAAATCATGCAAATGGTTCTTTGAGTGTTTGTGGTTCTACATAGAACCATTTTCCTTACTAAAGAACCCTTGAATAACCATCTTTTTTAGGTTGAAGCTGAACGCTGAAGAGTGCATTAAAACACAGCTGCTTTATGATAACTGAAATATTATTAACACTGAACACTGTAGAAAAGCTGTAGTCCAGGTTTCCTCTGTTTAAGTGCTGTAACTGAAAATGAAACGTTTTTATGGTTAAACTTTTAGTCCTCAGATTAATGAAGCGTTACTCAGAGTTTCAAACGACCGCAAGACGTCCCGCGACTTTTCACCAAAGAACAGCCGAGAGCACAGACTCAGGGCTGATCAAGTTCTCAGGGTGGTCTGACTCTGCAAAGCGAGAGACAAAACAGAAAGAGCTCCACTTTTCACCTAATCTTAGTGACAACCGACAGTGTGGGTGGAATCGCGCACCCCCGTAATGATGAAACAGCAGCGTGGTCGATGCTAGTGAGATCAGTGATAACAATCCTCACAATCAGCATTCAGGGTGAGAATGCAGTAGCGCTAGCACAGCCTGCTGAGCTGGTTAGACTGGTCACTAGTACAGCAGCAAACCAGTTTAAGGCCTGGACTTCCAAGTGGCTGCTTCTTTTATCCAGATTAGTCAAAGTCAAGACGTCTGAATCTTCAAACTCAACAATGCAGTGCATTGCAGGTGCCCTATTCCCCACAAACTACTCTTAGGTAAAGTCGAACACCCAAAGAACCCTTTGCATGATTAAATGGTTCTTTGCATCACGAAAGGGTTCAGATTGATGTTGTACGTCGCTGTTGTCGGAAGAAAATCTCGTATCTCAGAAATGGTAACTTTACAGGAGAAGGAAAAAAACCTACTTCGCTTTTAATGTAAGTCAATGGAACCGGAATTTTTTTCGAGCCATTTTAGGCCATTTCTTTTTGGTCCGTTCTTCATTAAAATTACACACCATGTAAAGGGGCCTTTTCAAATGATGTCAAAAACTGAAAAAACGATAAAAATGGAGATACAAGGTTTTCTTCCGACAACAGCGATATGGTTCTACATAGAACATTTTCAAAAAAGGTTCTATATAGCACCAAAAAGTGTTCTTCTGTTATGACAACGTCATGCGTGTGACAAAAGAAGAACCCTTTTTGGTGCTGTATAGACCCATATACAACACATTCTCCATCAATCTGAAGAACGCTTTCATGATGATCCAAGAACCCTTTAATCATGCAATTGGTTCTTTGAGTCCTCATGGTCCTCTACAGAACCATTCTCTTTACTAACGAACCCTTGAAGAACCATCTTTTTTAAGAGTGTACTTATTGTGCTGCATTGTGGAACTGTTTGAGTGCACCGGATCTTCTGCATTATGTTTTCGGACACCGCTACAAAAAGGGTGGAACCCCAAAATAGTGCACTATATGGTAATTCTCGCATCTCTGGCAGGAAACTTTTCCACAAAAGTAGAACAGTTTCTCGTAAAATGTCTCTCGATGTTCGTCTTTTTACGAGGCTGAAGTCGTTTCTCATTCCCTGGCTTCTCATTCGAATTTACTTGTTCCACCCGAAATGGTACCTGAGACGGCAGAATGTAACTGCTGCACCATTTAAGGTGGAACAGAAGAATTCAAACACAAGGCTGACTTCAGCTTCGCGACTTTTTAGTGTTTGTCAGTTTCTCGTTGCAGATTAAACGTATCAGGAAACCAGCTGGAGTGATTATAAATGCAAATAAGTCAGTTCGTCTTCAAATTATCAATGTTCGTCTTAAATCTCTCTCTTTGCCTTTTCATTAGCTATTAACTAGGCGAGATTATTGTCTGCGTTGCTATGGTGACCAGCAGTCTGCGCTGATCTTCAGAGTTAAAGGGTGAATTAGCAGTTCTACATTAACTCCAGAGTTTAAGACCATTTATTGTTAAACTGTGTTGAACGATCAGCAGAGCTTTATTTTACTGTAAAGGAGGATTATTTTATTTTTACCTAAATATCTAATTCGGCACGGTGGCGCAGTGGGTAGCGCTGTCGCCTCACAGCAAGAATGGCCTGGGTTTGATTCCCGGCCGGGTGACCAGGGTCATTTCTGTGTGGAGTCTGCATGTTCTCCCCGTGTCTGCGTGGGTTTCCTCCCCGTGACTCCGGTTTCCTCCCACAGTCCAAAGACATGCAGTCAGGCCAATTGGACATGCTAAATTGCCCCTAGGCGTGACTGTGTATGTCTGTCTGTCTGTCTGTCTGCCCTGTGATGGACTGGCGACCTGTCCAGGGTGTATCCTGCCTTCCACCCAATGACAGCTGGGATAGGCTCCAGCACCCCACCGCGACCCAGTAGGATAAGTGGTTTAGATGATGTGTGTGTATCTAATTCTGCTGTGGAGCCGCAAAAGGACAGGAAAAGAGCCGCATGCAGAAATGACACCCTGCTTGGAATAGTGTAGTGGGTAACACTGCAGCTCTTTATGTGTCAGACACACCACACTATACTAATACATAATAAGAGTCCCAGGGCAAGACTCCCAAAGCTACCTCTGTAAGATTAGAAGACTGAGAGTGTCTTTAAATGTGCAAATGTAAAATCTATACTGGTTCACACCAAGTGATGTAGCTCCTGGAGGAAAGTTAACACAATTTTTTTATTCCTTAAAAACTTTATTTTTCAAACTGGGGAGCCGTTTTTTACAGGTACTGTGCATTTTCCTGCTTTGTCTGCACCCCAACAGATCATCGAAGCTACACACACAGTCTAACTCACATCGAATCAGCGATCGTCGCAAACCAGCCAACATCACACCATGAGGCTCGACTGCCCGAAGTACCGAAGCATCACATTAGCATAGGTGAGGGCTACTTCCTGTTAGCCAGGTCTTAACATCTTTACCAGACCTTCCACCACGAGCGGCGTAAGAAGTGTCATTCTAAAAGACAAAAATCCGCAAAGTTGACTTACCATGTTCACAGGCCCTGTGCACACGTTTCGCCGACGAAGCGTATCTGTGTGTTTTCTCAGCAGTTTTCTCTGAATCTCTCTCTCTCTCACTCTCTCACTGCCCCCTCTCTCTATCTGTCTCTCTCTCTTCTCTTCCGGCTCTCTCATGCTGCCACAGCTTCCTGTTTCTTTAATTTACTGCTCCTACAGATGCTAAGAAACATATTTGCAATTCGTTAAAGATTACGCATAATTCACACCAGAGTTTCTCAACCCTGGCCCACTTTTTAGTGCTCCCAACACACGATCCAACAAATCAGCTCATCAACAGCCCATTATTAAGTTAAAGTGGCTGTGCTAAAGCAGGAAAAGGGCCTCCAGGACGGCTGACTTACATCATATTATTACAAACTGCATTCCTGAAACTGATTCAACCTGGCACTAAGAATCGCCCTCATGAAGTCCTGTTAGATTTTCACATTTCCAGTATGTTTAAGCAGCTTTCACACACTATATATCCGAAAGTATCCAGACCGCCTTTCTGTCTGGTGCACATGTGTCAAGCTCCAGGTCCTGGCAGGCAATTTCAGCACACTACCTCATTAAACACACCTGATTTAGCTCATCAGCCATTTAGCAAGGCTTTCATGAACTGAATCCAGAGCGTTAGATGAGGGTAGACGTTAATCTCCGGAGCACTTTGGCCCGGAGGGTCCCCAGTTTGACATGCCTTCGACATGCTTTAGTGAATTCAGCCACTGTAAGGTCACCCACTGCTGACAAAAGCATTCAATTGCACACAGTTTGTATAATCTCCATAGAGAAGAATTGGTCAATAGAATTGGAGGCTCTAGAGCACCAGCACATGAGCCTAAGGTCTACAAGGATATAAAGCCCCCCAACATTGGGCTGCGGGGCAGTGGAACTATGTTCTCTGCAGTGATGGAGCTCCATCCAATACCTCTGGGATCAGTTGGAGTGATTCAGAACTGACCATCCCACTTCAGTACCTGACCTCAGCTTTCACGTCCGTATGTATATACGCTTTAGTGCAAGTCTCGACATCCAAAAACCTTATATTATATAACATGATGCTAGCATATATGAGTAATGTATGTTATTCACATGAGTGTTTTCTGTCATATACTGTTAAACATAAGTGTAACACATATATGTTTGTATATGTTGATACAAGGCTGAAATATACGTGTATAACATATATAATTTCAAATAAGTTTGCATATACGTGACATTTATGTCCATATATGACAAATATGCATTGGATATATGGCACACACATATATATCGCTGTTGTCGGAAAAAAACTTGTAACAATAATGGAACCTTTTTTGGTAACACAATCATTTGCAAAGATCAAATGGTCCTTTGAGTTCTCATGGTTCTACTAACCATGCCTTTTACTAAAGAACCCCTGGAACTACAAAGCTGAAGTGCCTAACAAGCAAGGGAAACTTGTTAGCATGACGCTAACATGCCTTAAACCATGTCCAGCTTGAAATCCAAACATAATTGACCTTTTTTTTAATTTGTAAGTACATGACTCTGGTTATATTAAGCATTATTCATCATATATCATAGTGTAATGACTTTATTCACGCATTTATTCACGCCCACGTATCACAGAGCTCAGAGACCCTCCCCAGTACCACGTTTCACTCATACATACATCACAGTAAGGCTGAAAAATGTGTTCTAATTTCCCATTCATGTAGACTGTAAAGGGAAATTCCATCGATTTTTCAAAATTCAAAAGACATAAACATTGCAATTCAGAGAGGTTTGGTGTGAAATGCTCCACTCTAAAGAAACTTTCTGAGACAGAAATCTGTAATCACACTGGTGGTGATAGGAACCAGGTGTCCACCTCTACAAGCTCCCTCTCAGAAAGTGAATACTGTGGCGTCTCAGCGTAGAAGAACCACGGCCATGACTTCTGCTCGGAAAATGCTCTTTTTTCAAGGCAGAGAAAGCCAATATCAACCAGACTGTACAGCAGAAGGGCACCTCTAGCCTTATAGCCCTACACTTTCTGTTCAGAGTGACCTCTTTCCACACACCAATCTCACTGCACACAATCATAATAAAACATAATAACATAAACTCATCTTAACTCAATAAAGAACAATAACAACAAATGTTTTGAGAAATTTTGGTCTAAAACGCCTTTTGTTTTAGTCCATTCATGGCGGAGAGGTACATGGTGGAGGGTGTTTCAGGACAAAATAAAAAAAAAAAACCTTTCCAGATTTTCCACTATTTTACCATCACCAACATTCCATATAAACACTCAGAAGACCCGTGTAGGTTCACTGGTGGTTCTGGAAGGTAAATTAAATGTCGATATGTGTGTTGTAGTGATGGTGACCCCTGGTTCCTATCACCACCACTGTAAAGACATCTGAATCTCTTACAATCAACCAACCATTTCAAACCAAACCACTCTGAACGACTTTCTCAACAACTGAATTATCTCACACAGATTTGCTTGTGATAGAAAATGTGAGACAATTTGTCTTGGCTGATCAACTACATTTGGGTCACAGGGAAAATTGGAAAAATGTATTGATGGTACGTCAGCGTGAAAAATCATTTAATTCCTGTACATGCATGTAACTTGTGAGGCACAGCCAGGACTCACACCTGGATCCCAGCTGTAGGACCCACAATGCGAGCTTGCCCTTGTTTATGATTGGTGCACTTGCATGATTATTACTGTGTGTGTGTGTGTGTGTGTGTGTGTGTGTGTGTGTGTGTCTCATGGTCATACCTGGCTCTTTCTGAGCATTCTGGAGATGGCCTCTACTCCATAGTACCCCTGGTAGTCCTGTGTAGAATTACAACAGTTATTAATGTGTTGTGTTTTTACTTAAACATTCAGTCCTGATCCAACTCTGTGCCCACCCTAAAATCCACTCCTTGTTTTCCAGATGAACTCACCCTAACTGCAAGGCTAAACTGTCAGGATCTGAAGTGGATTTAGAAATCTGGACCGGACTACTACGCTGAGAGAAGAGCAGCATTAAATGTGCTTAATTCAAATTGTGTATTGCATGAATTAAACATATTACACCAACACAATTACTGTCTTTCAGTTTACATACTTTTATAACATAATTATTTTATAATAATTATGCTGCAATATAGTCAGTATAAGTACAGTTTGGACAGTGATTTTTTTTGTAATTTTGCCTCTGTACACCTCCATGACGGATTTGAAATGAAGTCCAGATGTGATTAAAGTTTAGGCTTTCAGCTTTAATTCAAGGGGTTTAACAAACATTTAGCATTAACCGTTTAGGAATTAGAGCCATTTTTCACACAGTCCCTCCTTTTTCACAGGCTCAAAAGTAATTGGACAAACTAACATGATTATAAATGCAAGGATTACTGTTAATACTTTTATGCAAAACCCTTTCAGTCAATGACTACCTGAAGTCTGGAACCCACCAACATCACCAAAACCCTCCCCTGAGTTGCTCGTCCAGACCTTTAACTGCAGTCGCCTTCAGTTGCTGCTTGTTTGTGGGTCTTTCTGCTTTCAGTTTTGTCCTCAGTAAGTGAAAAGCATGCTTAGTTGGGCTGAGGTTGGGTGACTGACTCGGCCATTTAAGAACATCGCATTTCTTTGCCTTAAGATGCTCTTCGGTTGATTTCGCAGTACGTTTTGGGTCATAATCCATCTGTACTGCAAAGTGCCGTCCTATCAGTTTTGCAGCATTTGACTGAATCTGAGCAGACAGTACAGCTCTGGACACTTCAGAATTCATCCTGCTACTTCTATTAGCAGTCACATCATCAATAAACACCAGTGACCCAGTTGCACTGGTAGCTATACATGCCCATGCCAAGACACTACCTCCACCATGCTTCACAGATGATGCGGTATGCTTCTTATCACGAGCTCTTCTTTTCCCATCATTCTGGTACAAGTTAATCTTGCGTTCATCTGTCTAAAGAATCTTGTTCCAGAATTGAGGCTTTTTTAGATGTTTTCTAGCAAACTCTATTCTGGCCTTTCTGTTCTTAAGTGTTACCAGTGGTTTGCATCTTGAAGTAAAGCCTTTGTATTTACATTCATGAAGGCGTCTCTTGATTGTAGACTTTGACAATGATACGTCAACCTCTTCTAGAATGTCCTAGACTTGACTAGGTATTGTAAAGAATTCTGTGATCATTCACTTTGTTTTCCGAGGTCTTCCAGGCCTTTTAGTGTTACAGAGCTCAACCCTGCATTCTGTCTTTTTAAGATTGTCGATCTGGGGGCTCCCGAGTGGCGCAACCGTCTAAGCGTTGGCTCTATCATCAGGAGATCGCGAGGTCGATCCCTGGTGATGCTACAGCCGTCCGTAGCCGGGAGTCCAAGAGAGCACAATTGGCCTCGCTCTCTCTGGGTGGGTAGGATGGCCCCTCCTTCTCCCCCCATCACACAGACATCTATTAGCTGATGTAACAGATCTGGCGGTTGGCGCTTTCCTCCGAGCGCGTTCGGCTGTCTGGTGATGTTGCGTGAGCGGCAGCTCGAAAAGAAGCGGTGGCTGGTTTCACAGGTCTCGGAGGAAGCCTGTGTTAGCCTTCACCCTTCCTAGCGTTGATAGCATCGTGTGATTGGGGGAGTCCTAACTAGCAGGTGGAATTGGAGACGACTAAATTGGGGAGAAAATCAGGTACAAATTTAGGTTGTTGATCTGGCAGTTCCCATGAACAGCTACCAAATGCATATTCAACACTTGCAATCAACTCCAGACTTTTTTATCTCCTTAATCTGTCATGAAATAAGCACAACTGGCCATGAAAATGCTTATCTAGTAATCTGTCCAACTTTTGAGCTGGTGAAAATGGAGAAACTATATAAAAAACAATGGCTGTAACTCTTAAACGGTTAATGCGATTTTTTATTTTTTAATGTTATACCCCTTGAATTAAAGCTGAAAGTCTACACTTCAATCACATCTTGCTTCAACTGCTTCATTTCAAATCCACTGTGGAGATATACAGAGGCAAACTGTCACTGTCCAAATACTTATGGACCTGACTGTATATTTCATTCATGCAGAAATGATATACATATAATTTAAGACAAGAAAATTCAATGCATTTCAGTGCACAGAGCTGCTTTCTCTCATTATGCATGTAAACTCACAATCCATAACCCCCTACTGAGAGATGCAGCATGTTTTCATAAACACACAATGTGTTAACGTCTGTCGAAGGTGAAATACACAGATTTCTTAAGAACGCTGCATGATTACATGCTTGAGGAGAAAGTCATTCAGAGTGGTTTGATGTGAAATGGTTCATTACAAAGAAACTTAGCAATGTAGCATCAACATTTTCAGTGGTGGCGAGAGAAATCAGGGGTCACGAGGGGGTCTACAAGGCAAATGTAACCATTTTATTTACTATCTAAAACCACCAGTGAACCTCCACACGTCTACCTACACATGAAAAAAAGTTTTCTTTGTGTCATTTTGCCCTATAATGCCCTGCATGTATCATTTCAGGCATCAGGCAGCAAATTCATAACCACTCTGTGTTATAACTGTCTCTGATGTAGATGCATCGAACTCTGCAGACGTCTGGTTCCTATCATCACCACTGCGAACAATGCTGGCTCTGCAAGTTTCACGAGAACAGAGCATTTCACACCAAACCATACTGCATGTGTGTTTTAGGCTGTCTTTTTTAATCGTTCACACTGAAGGGAAACATAGAGTCATTAATTTGATTGTATTAATTAATCTGACTGTAGTTATTAGTAAGAAACAGAAAGTGTGGAGCGCATGGTTTGTTGTTTAAAGTATTCATCTGCTCAAGAATAAAAGATATTCAGAGTGCAGCAAGTATAAACGTACACAAAACAAAGTCACACACACACACACACACACACACACACACACATACACACACACACACACACACACACACACACACACACACATACACACACACACAGAAACACGTCATAGGATAAAAACAGCTGCTCTTTAATATCCGCTGTTCTTATCTAGCAAGATTAAAGCAGCTAAATATAGTGAACATACAGACACTCACACACACACACACACACACACACACACACACAGGTGTGAAAAATATAGCTTGAGAGTGTATCACTACACATATAGTTCACTCATGACATCATCAACACAACACAAAAATAACACAAAAGCTTTAGAAAACTCGTTAAGATGTCAACATTACACTAGTGACAGAAAACCTACACTAAAAAAACTACATTAAAAAAAACAACATAAAACCACTTCACTTAAAACCTATACTAAAAAAACCTACACTAAAATTCTACAATAAAAACACACTAACACACATTAAAAACCTACACTGAAACACCTGCACTGTCAGAAATAAAGGTTCTGTTCAGGTACATTTTTCGTTCATCAAGGTACAAACAGTGTAAATGTTCCCTCAAAGGTACAACAGTGGTTTTAAGGTCTGATTGTGAACCTTAAATAAGTTTTTCCAGGTGAAAAGTTTGTATTTGTACCTTTTCATAACCGAATGATTTAAAACAGAGCAGTAAAATAAAAGCCTGGAGGCGAGACGGGGTGTGTGGAGTCAGTACAGCTCAGAACATATCATTTCAGTGGATTATGGTTCAGTTATGTTCCCTGACTGAAGGTACTGAGATGGACCCTTGAGGGGACCACCCCAGTGACAAGAGGGGCACTGACCCAGTGTCAGTTTTGGACCTTTTTTCTGAGAGTGAACACTAAAAAACACACTAAAAATCTTTTTAGGTGACATCTTACCCAGCTGTACACATTCCTGTAAAACACACACAGAGGCTCACAGTATGAACTGCACTGATATTGTTATGATTCAGTACCTCGATGTGAATGAAAAGTAAACACACTTTACTGCAGAAAAGATTATCAGTAGTGCTGCAAATATGAATCTACTGTAGAAGCTCAACTTAAGACTTAGTATTCAGTAATTCTTCAGTATCTTCTATAAATTATTATATATTGTTATAATATAATGTATATATATATATATATATATATATATATATATATAGTAAATTATTTAGTAACTACTATAAATCATTCAGTAACTACTACAAATTATCCAGTACCTATAAATTATTCAGTAACTACTACAAATTATTCAGTAACTATTATGAATTATTCAGTATCTATTATAAATCATTCGGTATCTATGAATTATTCAATAATCACTATGAATTATCCATTAGATATTATATATAATAAATAAATATTAAAATTATTAACTAACTACCCCAGAATTATCCTATAACTAATGTCAATAATTCAGTATCTATTATAAATCATTCGGTATCTATGAATTATTCAATAACCACTATGAATTATCCATTAGATATCAAATATAATAAATAAACAATACAATTATTAACTAACTACCCCAGAATTATCCTATAACTAATGTCAATTATTCAGTATCTTCTATGAATTATTCGTTAGCAGAGTCATTAGCAGAGTCTGGGCGTTAGGCAGACCCCCTAAAGTCTGAACACCCCCAGAACTCTCAACAGAAACTGAAAGGAAAAAGTCTCAAGAAACCCGATGACCTCGACCCGACGATCACTGCCAAAACAAGGACTGAGAGTGCAGCTCAGAGGCTCAGGACCTGTCTTTAAACATCTCTGTCTCTCTAAGTGTGTCTCTCACACACACAACGGAGCATCACTGACATTCAGCACACGAACTTCTTGAATACACTGAGAACGACGAACAGTGAGTTACTATGCGCAGATGTGCAGAACTGAATGCTCAGTTCAGTTCATCTTGCAAAGTAAGTAAAGTAATGCCTTAAACTGGGCTTACGCTACGCGATTTTAGCCCGCTTTGCCCCTTCCGACAAATTTTCACTATCTGAAACGATCTTCCAGGTCAGGGACGTGATCGGAAGCGACTGACGGCGTGAATAATCAGGTAGTGTGAGAGGGGAAACCAGCCAACCTTTAGCTTCCTGACTGAGCTCTGATTTAATTGGAGACTCTTCTTATGACTCATTCTCATTCGTGTGACTCAAAACGCTCACGAGTCATGGAGTGTGAAATGGTCAGCGATGTCACTGATTCAGGCAACGGCCAATGAGAAAGCCAGGAGAGAGAAAAGCGGCGGAGGTACATGTTAGCGCTGCGCAGTGGGCAGTGAAAACATGAGGAGCTGCTTGTTGAATTCAGGCAAATCATCTCTCTGCATACTTTCAAGCAGTCATTTTGGTCTCCAGCTCTGACTGTGTGTCAGCGTTTCAACCTCGCATTCCTCCCCAGTTTGCGTTTCGCTACGCTACTTCTGCATGTATAAAAGCGCAAACAGGTCCAGTCCGGTTTAGCTTTGTTTGTCATATGATAACCGCAGAGATCTGGGATTTGGAGTGATTTTTGTAGCCGAAACTCATCATGTGTGTTTGCTGACTCATCGTCTAGAGTTCGGGGTCCTCACAACAAAATGACAAGAAGCTTTAGGTCCTGTTCACACAGATCATGTGACCTGGACACCTACAAGCACAGGTGTGAACAGGATCCAACACATCTCAGAGACTCAATGTCGTACGATCACTCAAATCACCTTCTAGGTGCTCAGAGATACATGTGACCACAAAATACTTGTAGTGTGAACACTAAAGTGTCCCAATGCGGCCCCCAACATCAACAAAGGACCACCTTAACCAGCTGCATCATTACAGCAGAGATGAAAGTCACTGCATGGCGTCTTTCTTCGTCTTGTCTCTCATTTGTTTACAAGTTGCTTTAGGAATCCATGTGGTTTAAACATCTGTAACAGCTCATACATGTACTAGTGTTGTACACAAGTCCGGTCTTGGTCTTGAGGCTGGTCTCAAGACCATGTCTCGGTCTCGTCTCAGTCTCAACTTCATTTGGAGGTAAAATGTATTCCTGTTGGAATTATAAGGTTCTATCTGACATTGTCAAAACTGAGTTATTCACATATTCCTATTCTGCGTTTTTGAGTTGTGTGAGTTTTTGGACTCTTTATCTAGAAAACTAAAAGGTTCTATCTCCAAAGTCAAACTCTAACTTAGCTCTATAAGGTTCTATCTGTGAGCCAATCAGCACTTTGAATACACACAACAGGACCAATCAGGCTCTGCTTCTTTGTCATGTTTCATAAAGTTTTATAAGCTTTCCGACTGTCTGTCTTCTTGCAGTTCTTTAAAAAGTCTTACTGTCTTACATTTTATAAATATTAAGGGTAATTAAATCATGTACATTTGACCTGATGGGGTCTTAATTATTACACAAACATTAATTTCATTAATTCATCCATCTTTTCTTTTTCTTCTTCTTCCCAAATTAAGACTTAAGACCAAATTAAGACTGCTCCTTTTCATGTTTTGCCAGGTAGAACCTTAAGCAGAACCAAGCAGAAAGTGGGTTCTTAGGATTAGAAGGTTCTATTTGCCTTTGACCTGCTCTAAAAACACTCACTGACAAATTTGATAGGATTTTGATTTTGTATGTTTAGAATAAATTTAGGGTGTTTGTCAATTTCATGCATGACACTATGATGCTGTTTGGAATGCAATATCTTTGAAAATCAATATCTCAAACCTGCTCAGAACACAGACAGAGAATTATAATTCACAGGGGACGATTTATAAATATATATATATACATACATCATCTAAACCACTTATCCTTCTGGGTCGCGGTGGGGTGCTGGAGCCTATCCCAGCTGTCACTGGGCAGAAGGCAGGATACACCCTGGACAGGTCACCGATCCATCGCAGGGCAGACAGACAGACACACTCACACACACCTAGGGGCAATTAACCATGTCCAATTGGCCTGACTGCGTGTCTTTGGACAGTAGGAGGAAACCGTAGTACCCAGAGGAAACCCACGCAGACACGGGGACAACATCTCCACACAGAAAGGACCCCGGTGGCCTGGCCGGGAATCGAACCCAGGCCATTCTCGCTGTGAAGCAACAGCGCTACCCACTGCGCCACCGTGCCGCCCATATATATATATAATTAATTTCTGGTCTTGGCCTTGTCTCAGTTTCAGCCACTTGTGGTCTCAGTCTATAGTTGGATTTGACTGATATAAGTCTCAGCCTTGACTTGGACGCATAGTGTCCCGGTCTCAGTCTTGACTTGACTCAGCTCTAGTGGCTGAGGCACATTTCGAAAAAGTGTCTGGCTGCAGACGTTCCTCTCAGTCTGACATGCGCTGCCAGCCTACCAATGACGTCAGCGCACGCTCTGCGCCGACAGCGCTTTGTCGGTTTTATGCGAAATGTTTATGTTTGCTGTTTTTGCTCATAAAACCGACAAAACGCTGTCGGGGCAGAGCGGCACTGACGTCATTAATAGGCTGGCAGTGCATGTCAGACTCATGAAAGCCATGCTGAAGACGCTTAGAACCAGGAATAAAACCTGAGGGTTATAATGTGATTGTGCCTGGAATCAGTCCCAGAACACCTGATTTAATGATTAGAATCCTTTACACTGCGATATCAACCCATCAGAAAAACACAGGATATCATTAGTGACCACTGGACACCACCAGGAACCAACAGACACTTTTAATTGGTCCTATGACTTTTTTCAACAGGGAGGTGCATTAAATGAAGCTCCTTAGCTGTGTTAAGGACAGAAAATGGACTAAGTGATGATGTCGCTAAGCAGAAACAGCCAAAAGTTAACGTGCCATTGAGCTGCGTCTGCCATTGTGGCAGAGAGTGCATGTGCAGGTGACGTCACTGGGGCTGAGAGTGCATTTGTCTGAGAGTGCAGGTCTGCAGCCATTTCTGCCTGACAACAAACGCAGCCACAGACTGACGTAGTAAATGTGGTGGTGCCCTTCCTCCAGTCACAAAGTCCAACCATAAGCGGTCACTGAAGACTCATTCGAGATCCCTGGATCCCCTTTACTCGGTTTAAACCGCGTCTTGGCTGTACATTTTAGCAAAGTGGACACACACCTCGCTCTCCACCTCAGATCACTCATGATGGATGATAACACCAGGTATGAAAAGGGCCTTGGGCTGTGTTCACATTACCAGGCTGAAGTGACACAAATCCGGTTTTTTGCCCTAATGTGACTCAGATCTGATGTTTTCAGAGCTGTGTGGACACACAAATCTGATCTTTTCAAATCCGACCTGAGCCACTTTCATATGTGGTCCTAGATCGGATACGTATCCAATTCGTAGCCATGCAACCTCAGATCGGTATTCATGTGCTGCACTGCGCCATCATTCAGTGTTACCATGGCAGCAGCGCTGAACAGAAGTTAAAGCCTGTAAACAGTGGAAAAGCAGCTCATCTCACCTTTTTCTCCTTCGTCTCGCTCTAATAATGAAGCTGAGAGCTGATCAGAGTTAATGATCTTCACAGCGAAGCTCGTTCTGCTCGTTAGTTTGTGCTGATGATGCACGTGACTCAGACGTAGGATGTGCTCATAGGGTCATTTCAGGACGCCGGTTCATCACATTGATGACAGATTTGAATCACTTACCTAAACGAGTGTGAACCATCCTGTCAGAGAGATCGGATTTGAGCAAAAAATCGGATTTGAGAAATGAGGCTTGTAATGTGAACGTAGCTTTTGTGCCAGGATTAACTCTGAAACCTCAAAACAAACGGGACTCTTCTATTTTGACATGATAAACAGACTTATCAGAAACCTGATAGCACCAGTTAAGGGTGAAGACTCTGCATTGTTCTAGTATTATACTGCTTGTCACTGTGTTAGCTAGTGCCAGTACCTGATGTGACCCCAGTTTCCATTCCTTTGTGTATGGCCTATAGCAAACACACCCATTACCTTAGACACAAAGCTAAAATAGTTTCACACAATGTCAGAGGAAGTGGTGCTAAATGTATAAGTGGTCAAGCTCAAACAGAAAATCCAGTTAACCCCTTAGAGGTCACACTTATCACCAGCAATAAGAGCATGTTGTCATTGTACACAAGTAATTATGTGATACTACTGTTGCACCAATACAGTTTCTGTACTGAAATCAGTACTTAAGTACAGTATCAGTATCTGCAATAGAGAATTCATAATGCAAGAAGGCAATAGCAGTGGGTGATATACCAGTACCATGGTACCATACAGTTCTTTGTATAGTATTAGCCACAGCTAAGCACAGATAACACAACAGGTATACATTGCAAAACATGCTAACAGTAGCCCTTCAGTGGCTGAATCTCTCAGTCATCTCAGTCAGTTAGAGTTAATGTTAGTGCAGGCTGTTACTGAAGGACTGAACATTAGCCAGATACATGGAAGGAACTGCTGGTCTCTTAAACTGGGGTTAGCCCTTAGCATAGCAGCCCGCTAGCTGGGCAAGTGTCTCCTCTAACAACGTCTGCGATGCACCTTCGGAGGTCAGCTGCGTACAACGCCATGGCCTCGAGGCCTGGTGCTCGATTCGTGTAGAGAAATCCCCAGCCCAACAGCTGCTACTGACAGCATGAATGTCTGTAGTATTTACTCTAAGGCCCAATCCCATTTCACCCCTTGCCTCTACCACTTAGCCCTACCCCTTTGTTCTGTGCATACATGTCTAGGGGTAGGGTGCCCTGATTCTAGTTGAGATAGAGGGGTAGGGCGAAGTGTTAGGACTACATGACCCTCCAAATGGAGGTTTTTCAGAGACTCCAAACAGAGAGTTATGAGAAAAAAAGAAAAACAGCAAGATGGCTGAACAAGAGACCAAAGAAACCCACAAATGTGAGAATTTTCTCTGTTAAAAAGTTACGATAACCACTGTATTATCTTAGTTTAATGTCATTTTAATGTATTATGGTCATTTTCTTCATAACAACTATAAAAAATCGCTAGTAGTATGCTAATGTCTCGGTAGCTAGCTAGCTAAATTTCCTGTTCCACCTTAAATGGTGCAGCAGTTCTGAGGCCTGAGGTGTCAGCATGTAACTGCTGCTCCTCCTCTGCTGTCACTGCAGACTGGCAGGTTAACTAGTTGATTAACTAGTAGATTAAGTGGATTAACTAGTAGAGTCTGATGCTCACAGATGTAAGCATGAGTGAACAGGACGCACGTATGACAGAAATGACTTGAGAAATTCAGACGTGAAACGACATTTAGCACCATTTTAATGAATATTTAAATATTTCAAATTTACCTCAGTTGTTAATTCTGGCTCTTATTAGACATGAGGGGGCATTCAAGTAATAAGCCACTGTTACAAAACTTACAAAAAGAAGTTTTCTTAGGCATATAAAGTGGTTTCATTGGAAATATATATATATATATATATATATATATACGTCGCTGTTGTCGGAAGCCTCATATCTCCAAAACGATCATTTTACAGGAGAAGGAAAAACATACTCTACTTTTAATGTAAGTCAATGGAACCAGACTTTTTTCCAAGTAACTTTGGGTCGTTTCTTTTGGTCCATTCACCATGAAATTCACATACAATGTAAAGAACAACAGATATTTTCAAATTATGTCAAAAACTGAAAAATGTCAAAAATGGAGATACATCTATATATATACATGTATATGTGTGTGTGTGTGTGTGTGTGTGTGTGTGCATGTTGGTGAACTCACAGCAGGAGGTTTGCGCTTGCGGGCTGGACGCCCCACTCTTCGTGCCGGAGTGTCCATCGGGGCCTCTTCCTGTGCGAGTTCACTCACTTCCTGTTCCTGCTCTGAACTCTGTACACACAAAAACACATACATACAGGTTAACATAATACACACACATGTAATTCAACAGCTACCATAGCACAACACGCTTTTTAGAACCCTTACCACAACGGACCTGAGAAGACACTGTCAGCACGAGGCAATACAAACCGCCTCTGTTCACATGCAGAGCAAACCATGAGGTCGGAGACAGAGCAGTACAGAGGTTAACGCTTGTATGACGATGTTTTATGACGTGGATTTTGCTTTAGTGCGATACGCCCAAAAACGGAAAACCGCAAACAGAGACAAGATAAACCATCGAGTTAAACTCAACAAAAGGGCACTTCTAAACAAGGGATGGTTCTTCAAGGGTTCTTTAGTGAAGACAATGGTTCTATATAGAACCCTGACCACTCAAAGAATCCTTTGCATGGCGAAAGCGTTCTTCAGATTGATGGTTGGACGTTTTGTTTAGGACTCTTTTGAAAATGGTTCTATGTAGCACCAAAAAGGGCATCGTAACAATAGCAGAACCCTTTTTGGTGCTGTACAGAACCATATACACATTCTCCATCAATCTAAAGAACGCTTTCACGATGCAGTAAACATTTTAAGCATGCAAATAAGCTTCACGGTTCTGCACAGGACCACTGTCTTTACTAAAGAACCCTTGAAGAACCTTCTTTTTTAAGAGTGTAAGGACCTGCACGAGTACTCTGTTAACTATTCAAGACGGCAGTATTTAAATACTGAAATCACTATTCAGGTGTTAATAATGGGCAGAATAAGGGGACACACCGACTATAAATTTCTTCTTGTTCGAATTTTCCCGTTCCACCTTAAACGGTGCCTGAAGCGCCAGACTGTAACTACTGCACCATTTAAGGTGGAACGGGAGAATTTGGACAAGAAGCTGGCGAACAAGATGCTGACTTCAGCTTTACGACTTTTTACTGTTTGATAGTTTCCTGCTGCAGATTAAACATATCACTCTAAAAAAGATGGTTCTTTAAGGGTTCTTTAGTAAAGGCCATGGTTCTATTTAGAACCATGAGTTCTATATTAGATCATTTCATGTTTAAATTGTTCTTTTTATGATGTAATCGTCCTTCAGACTGATGGAGAGCATGTGTTATATACACTCTTAAAAAAAAGAAGAAGTAGATCAGTTGAATGTCTCTCAACGTTCGACTGTTTTACGAGGCTGAAGTCGCTTCTCATTCTCCAGCTTCTTGTTCGATTTTCCCGTTCCACCTTAAATTCTGACTGAGGCGGATGTGAATACGGCACCATTTAAGGTGAACCGGGAAAATTTGAAAGAGAAGCGACTTTCTTTTTCGCCACTTTTTACCGTTTGACAGTCTCTCATTGCAGGTTTAACGTACCAGGAAAGCAACTGCGGTGCTTATAAATGCGAACAAGTCCATTCGTCTCCAAACGTTCGTCTTAAATCTCTCTTCGCCTTTTCGTTCGCTACTAACGAGGCATGACAGCGTTGCTATGTGACCTGCAGTCTGCACGCCAGTTCTGAGTCGTTGCGAAACAGGGCTTACGCTTAATCTTGTAGAAGAGAACCAGGCCTCATCAGCATTCAGTGTTGCACCGGTTAGTGCAAGAGGGTTCTTCTACTGTTACAAGCCTGACATTGTAACAACAGAAGAACCATTTTGGTGCTATACAGAACCCTTTTCAAAAAGGTTCTGTATAGAACCAAAAAGGGTTCTACTGTTACAAGCCTGACATTGTAACAACAGGTGCTATGAACCCTTTTCAAAAAGGTTCTATATAGAACCACCTACAACCTTTGATGGTGCAAAGAGCCCTTTAATCATGCAAAGGGTTCTTTGAGTGTTTATGGTCCATTTTCTTTACTAAAGAACCCTTGAAGAACCATCTTTGTATATCAGGTTAAGAATGAAGGTTGCATTGTTTATTAACTTTTAAAAATTGTTGTTACAATAATACAAAATAAATGAATGTAACAAGTAAATAAATAAATAAATAAAAATAACAAAATGCAATAGTGGTAATCATAGTAGTAATAATAATTTTTGTTGTTTTGTTGTTACTACTACAGATTATTTAACTTTTTTTTGATATCGCGATACCACATCTTCATTGAGTGCGTTAACATGCACTCAATAATCCAATCATAATCAGATTTCTGCAGTTATCTGATTATTCAAATGGTCGTGTAAACAGCATACTCCGACTTCTTAGCAGAAAAATGTCATATTTTGAGAGTCACTGATTCTCTCTTAGAAAATCAACACTACATGTCATTTGAGTAAAGGTGCTCAAACATTTGCGCAATAGCCACGTTTACATGCAGCCTAATAATCTGTTAATAATCCGACTAATATCTTAATCGGAATAGAATACGTCCATGTAAACACCTCAATCAGAATAGTCTAGTCCGATTGAGGCCATTCGGAATTTCTATCCGACTGATCGAGGAGGGTAATCCTGTAAATAATCCGTTAAATAGAAGAATAATATCCGTGTAAACGCCTGTATCTGATTACATTCCCTATCGGAAAGTTTAAGTCCGTTCTGATCATGTTCGTCGCGTCATAGTGAGAGTTTATACCGTTCAACATGGCGGAGCAGAAACTGGTCTGCAGAGGAGACGAAGTTCATGCTCTGATCTTTAAAAGACGGCGGTGGGACGGACGTCCAGCTTATGTGTCTCAGAACACGACGTCGTCCTCTCGGCCTTCTTTAATAAGGACATGTGAAGGACGTTTTCCTGAGTCTGACATCATTTTAAAGCAATTAAAAACACAAGCACACCAACTGGAAACTCATCTCACTCGGACTGGACCTCATGTGATGTTCGCTGTCATGGTAATGTTTACTCTAAGCGCTACTCCACGCATGCGCGGCATTTTGGATCGGATTACTTGTAGTGAGATTTTTCATCAAATTGTTGATTAGAGTGAACTTATAAACACCTCAGTCTGAATCTGAGCTGAAAAAAATCTTTGCATGTAAACACAGCCAATATAAATTTGAGGTCATATCCTCCACCCCAATACACACTAAACACAACACACTGAAAACACACACACACACACACACACACACACACACACACACACAGCTGTAGCTGTACAGCCCACACACAAAGAATGTAGATATGATTTTAATTGAAGGAGGTTCAAAGAGTCTTTATACACACACACACACACACACACACACACACACACACACACAGACACACACACAAACACACACTCCATTCAGAAGTCTCTGTGATTGCTCCAGCTCTTTGATGCAAAACATCCGGGATGCATCCGGGAACAGAGAGAGAGAGAGAGAGAGAGAGAGAGAGAGACAGAGACAGAGACAGAGAAGTGAGAAAGAGACAGAGACAAGAGACAGAGAGAGAGGTGAGAAAGAGAGAGAGGGAGAGAGATAGAAATGAGAAAGGTATAGAGGGAAAGAGAGAGAGAGAAGAGAGAAGAGAGAAAGAAGGAGAGAGAGAGAGAGAGAAAGAGAGAGGGACAAAGAAAGAGAGAGGGAGAAGGAGAGAAAGAGAGAGAGACAAAAAGAGACAGCAAGATACAGAGAGAGAAGTGAGAAAGAAAGAGATAGAGAAGTGAGAAAGAGAGAGAGAAATAGAGAGAGAAGTGAAGAGGAGAAAGAGAGAAAAAGAGAGGTGAGAAAGAGAGAGAGAGACAGGGAGACACAGCAAGAGACAGAGAGAGTTGTGAATGAAAAAGGGAGAGTGAGAAAGAGAGAGAGCAAGAGAAGAAGAAGTGAGAAAGAAAGAGAGAGAGAGAAAGACAGAGAGGAGTGAGAAAAAGGGAAGTGAGAAAGAAAGAGAGGGACAAAGAGAGAGGCAGAAAGAAAGAAAGAGAGAAGAGAGAGAGAGAGAGATAGAGAGAGGGAGATAGAGAGAGAGATAGAGAGAGAGAGATAGAGAATCTATGCACTCTCAGCATCAGTATTTCCGCTGTCTGTATCTTATCCTTTCCTGTTTCGGCCCCGGTCTCGTCTTTTATCGCGTGTGAATCCTATCCTTCTATTCTTCTCTGTATATATATAGTCCTCTCTCTCTCTCTCTCTCTCTCTCTGTCTGTGTTTTGCTTGGCGTTGTTGTTCAGTAGCTCTTGCTTTGTTTTTTTCATAAGGCTGGTTAGTCTTGTTCAGCAGTATCTTCTTGTCCTTTGCTTCGTATTTCTTTCTGAGCGTTGAGTTTTGTTCACCTATTTTTTGTTTTTCCGTTGCTAGTTTTTCCTTTTGCTTTGCTAGCTAGCTACCGAGACGTCATACTACTACATCAGCGTAATAACAGCGATTTTGTATGCTTGTTTTGAAGAAAAGGACCAAAATACACTGAAACAACATTAAACTAAGATAATATGATGGTTATCGTAATTTTCAACGGAGAAAATTCTCACATTTGTGGGTTTCTTTGGTCTCTTGTGCTCCGGTTTTTCTTTTTTTCTCATAACTCTCTGTTTGGAGTCTCTGAAAAACCTGTTTAGAGGGTCATGTAGCCCAAAAACTTCACCCTACCCCTCTATCTCAACACGAATCAGGACACCCTACCCCTAGATCCGAATGCGCAAAACGGAGGGGGAGGGCTAAGCGGTAGGGGCGAGGGGTGAAATGGGATTGGGTCGTCCTCCACGTTATACAGGAAAAAATACATAATCGATAGGTACTAAAACGTAGTGTCAGGCTGGGTTTTATCCTTGGCTTTAAAATAGACCAGGGCCTTGAACACACACACACACACACACACACACACACACACACACACAAACTCCACTGTGTATTTCCTAATGCACAGCCTCCATTGGTGAGAGCGGTAAAGATGTTATTTTGGGCGTCAGGGACGGTTTTCTTTGGAGGCCATCGGGAAACCAAACACCTTGCGCACGCGCACACACACACACACACACACACACACACACACACACACACGCTGCACCCTCCCTCACCCCGTGTGTGTATCATTTTGTCTGCACACACTCACTCACTAGGGACCAGTTGCAGAAAGAGGGAGACATTGGTTGCAATGGGGAAAATACTGCTTAGCAACCGTCTCCGGGAGAGCATGATGCTGCTCTGCTGACTAAAGAGTCTGGCATGAGCTGAGCGTGACGTCAGTTCCGTGGCAACCCTCCTAGCAACCGTGCAGTCATGTGAGGTCGCTCCTTCTCCCGAACGTGACAAACTAGTGGGGTCCGTTTCATCATCCACTGCGAACACAGACAGGGCTGATTAATCCACCTACGCCAGCGTAGCTCTGCTTTAAAGGCACATACAGATTAACACGGTGTCTGATTAGAGTCTCAGCATCACCTTAAAGAACTCCAACCCCGTTCTGACCTCAGTTGACCTTAATATTTTAATGAATATTTTCAAAATGTTTGATTTTTCCACCTCAGTGTGTTCATGTAATGAGTGTTGGAGCCGATACAGCCACTTAAACACAGTTTCAGCTACTGAATACCTGCATTCTTAAAAAGGATGGATCATTAAGGGTTCTTCAGTCCAGAGAATGGTTCTATACAGAACCGTGAACACTCAAGAAACTCACTGAAGTGTTCTTTCCATCATGAGAGAGTTCTTCAGATTGATGGAGAATGAGCTGTAGATGGTTCTATATAGAACCTTTTTGAAAATGGTTCTATGCAGCACCCAAAAGGGATCTTCTATCTATATATGGTGTCAAAGCTTGTAACATTAGAAGAACCCTTTTGGGTGTTATATAGAACCCTTTTCAAAAAGGTTCTATATAGAGCCATCTATAGCACATTCATGCACCTTTTCTCTCAATCCAAAGAACCCTTTCATGATGCAAAGAACCTCTTAATCATGCAAAGGGTTCTTTGACTGTCCGTGGTTCTATACAGAACCAGTTTCTGGACCGAGGAACCCTTGAATCTTTTTTTAAGAGTGTATATAACACATGCTCTCCATCAGTCTGAAGAACGATTACATCATAAAAAGAACAATTTAAGCATGAAATGATCTAATATAGATCTTATGGTTCTAAATAGAACCATGGCCTTTACTAAAGAACCCTTAAAGAACCATCTTTTTTAGAGTGATATGTTTAATCTGCAGTGGGAAACTATCAAACAGTAAAAAGTCGTAAAGCTGAAGTCAGCATCTTGTTCGCCAGCTTCTTGTCCAAATTCTCCTGTTCCACCTTAAATGGTGCAGTAGTTACAGTCTGGCGCCTCAGGCACCGTTTAAGGTGGAATGGGAAAATTCGAAAAAGGAGCTGCCGAACGAGAAGCGACTTCAGTCTCATAAAAAGTCGAACGTTGAGAGACATTTTACAAGTAACTGTTCTACTTGTGAGGAAAAGTTTCCTGCTGGAGATGCGAGAAAAGCAGCTATAGCTGAGCTAAAGTTTAAAGCAGAGCAAAGTAAGTTGGCGTTTTTGTTTATATTGTGTTTTAAGCCTAGTCTAGTACATCAGCACATACTGAGACATATATACAGCCAAGACGGTAAGCTGTTTACTCTGTTGTTTACTCTGCAGCTACAGTTCTAATTAACTTTTAAAGGGTCTTGACGTGGAAAAACAATGTTTAGAAACAAACGCATCTGACGAACTGTGTAAACATTGTTGTTTAAAGTAAATTTTTTGGTGATGTCACGAAAAGCATCCACCTATTCAGCCAACAGCACTTCAACCCCACCCATTCACACTGAAGTTATAAGGACTGTTTCAGCCAGGACTGCTACTCAGATAAAGCACAGCCAAACACCTCAGCCTTAAAGGCACAGTAAGGCCTGTTTAGTTCTAAGGGATAAAGAGAGGTTAGAAAAATGTGCTGTGAAGGTGAATTAGGACCATTGTTTGTAATAAACGCACAGAAACATCATAAGCGAACCTCAGGGGAAAAAATAAAATGCAAGATATGGAACCTTTAAGTTTAATAATCTCCTAAAGGTGAAGGGTCACCAGGGAAGGCTTCCTGCACACGAAGGATGAACTCTGCGTGTGTGTTTACTCTGGTTTACTGACCGCTGGACTGGATTTTATTGGTTGTTAAACATTAACGGATAATAGGACTCGGCCAAAGACATGAGCCCTATGGCACACATACATACACACACGACTATAAGTACTGGTTTGTAGTTGTATTTGCGCATTTTATAAGAGATGTAAGAGCAGCAGGGTGTGAAAACGGGGCAGGTGAGTTTGCTCTGGGCAGCAGAACAGTGAAGATAGAATTAGTCAGTGGACTGTTAAAGTGGATGTACTGTGACTGTGGTCAGATGATGGCTCAGGGTGAAGCTCAGCTCAGAAGACACATCAGCAGCATTAGTACAGCTGGTATAGCAGACAAACTGCACTGTATTAGTAGAGCAGAAACAGTGGATTTGGGAGTAATGACATAATTATAGTACTTACAGAGTGTTAGGTTTGTAACTACATAAGGATCTTTGGGAAAATGCAGCGGATCTTAGTCCTGCCAATAAAAATAAAATACTTATTAAAAGGGCCTGTAAACATATCAGTTCAGTAGGCATAGCAGGTTTCTAACTATATTAGTACAGTGGGTATAGCAGGCTTATAACTATACCGTTATAGTAGATATAGTGGATTTGAGAATATAGTATTATAAGCATAGTAAGTTTGTAACTATATTAGTACGGTAGGTAAAGCAGGTTTCTAACTATATTAGTATAATAGTTACAGCAGGCTAGTAATTATATTATTATAGTGCATTTGTGACTACATTATTATAATAAGCATAGCAAGCTTGTAACTATATTGTAATAGTAGGTAAACTGGATTTATAGCTATATTAATATAGTAGGTATAGTGGGCTTATAACTATATTAGTACTGTAGATATAGTGGGCATATAACTATATTATTATAGTAGGTATAGTGGATTTGTAACTATATTAGTACAGGAGTTTTAACAGGCTTATAACTATATTAGTACTGTAGATATAGTGGGCTTATAACTATATTATTATAGTAGGTATAGTGGATTTGTAACTATATTAGTACAGGAGTTTTAACAGGCTTATAACTATATTATTATAGTAGGTATAGCTGGTTTGTAACTATATTATAGTAGGTATAGACAATTTGTAGCTATATTAGGACAGTATATAGAGCTGGTTTGTAACTATATTAGTACAGTAGGTATAGCAGGCTTATAAATATTATTGTAGTAGGTGTAGTGGGTTTGGAACTATATTAGTACAGTAGGTATGGCAGGTTTATAACTATTTTAGTATGGTAGGTATAGCAGGTTTGTAGCTATACTAGTACAGTTGGTATAGTGGGCTTATAACTATATTATTGTGGTAGGTATATCAAGTTTGCAACTATATCAGTACAGTAGGTATAGCAGGCTTATAACCATATTATTATAGTAGGTATAGCGAGTTTGTAACTATGTAAGTAGAGTAGTTTTAACTATATTATTATAGTAGGCATAGTGGGTTTATAGCTATATTATTTTAGTTGGTATAGTGGGTTTTGTAACTATATTAGTACAGTAGGTACGGTGGGCTCATAACTGTATTATTACAGTAGGTATAGTGGGTTTGTAACTATGTTAGTACAGTAGGTATAGCGGGTTTATACCTTTTATATTATAGTAGGTATAGCAGCTTATAACTATTATTACGGTAGGTATAGCGGGTTTGTAACTATATTAGTACAATAGGTATAGCAGGCTTATAACTATATTATTATAGTAGGTATAGTGGCCTTATAACTATATTATTAAAGTAGGTATAGTGGGTTTGTAACTGTATTAGTATAGTAGGTATGGTAGGTTTATAACTATATTAGTACAGTAGGTATAACTATCATTATAGTAGTATAGTGGGCTTATAACTATATTATTATAGTAGGTATAACTAGCTTATAACTATGTTATTATAGAAGGTATAGATGATTTGTAACTATATTAGTACAGTACATATAGTGGGCTTATAACTATATTATTATTGTAGGTATAGCGGACTTATAACTATACTAGTACAGTCGGTATAGTGGGCTTATAACCATATTATTATAGTGGGTTTGTAACTATATTAGTAGCATTTGTATTAGTAGTGTTTGTGTGAGTAACCATAGTACACAGTACAGTGGGTTTTGATGACTAATTAACACAGCAGTTTTCAGTCGAAAGCTGTTAGTATGTTAGCCACAGTAGTGACCAATGGGGACACTGTAGGACTGGGTGAGTAACCACACTCCTGTAACAGTACAGTACTGTATCGTAGCTGTGGGTCAGTGAGTGTATTAGTGTAGTAATGTGCTGCAGTATGGTGGGGGAATAGCAGCTTTGGGTGAGTGAGGTTTTTGTCTCGTTAGCCGGCTGTCGTCTCTGGACTATTTCTGTCATGTCGGGTTATTTTGGGCAGCTCTTGTTGCCAAGCAACCAGACTGTGCAGAGCGAGGGAGGAGGAAGTTCCCTGGTGGATCGGGCCACTATTGCGGCCTTCGTCACCACCCTCTCTGTCTCTCTCTGTGTCTCTCTCTCGCCCCCCCCTCTGTGTTCAACGTCCTCTCGTCTCTCTGCAGCCTCTATTCTCTCGCTCTCGGTCTCTGCGCTTACAGTGTCTCAGAGAGCATATTTACACACCTACACACACTCGCACACCAGCAGTGCAGCAGTATTGCCTCAGCAGTAACACAACAAGACACACTCGCGCTCACTCAGGACACAGCAGTGGCTGTAACTCCGAGGGTGCGTCTGAAATGACGGCTAGTTGGCATGGAGCGAACTTGTAAGTCATTCCAGTTCAGCTCTGGACCAAAACACGGTCACATGGTCTCCACAATGAATGGTAGCAGCTACACATTAGCCAGAACACTTCTGTTTTCATTAGAGGAAGCAGAAACCACTTTAACTGACAGGCAAGAGGCTTTTGAATAACAACAACAACAAACACACACACTAACATCTACTTGTCCATTTATCAAGCTGTCTGCTGACCCTTTACACTCCATGTGGGTCCACACTTCGGCTCCTCTGTCTCATAACTACAGAACTTACGCATTAGTTTCACAGCAGAAGATGAATAATTCATAGCAGTTACTGAATACTGTGTGGTAGTTACTGAACAGTTTATAGTAGTTACTGAATAATTTACACCGATCAGGCGTAACATTATGACCACCTCCTTGTTTCGACGCTCATTGTCCATTTTATCAGCTCCACTTACTATATAGGTGCACTTTGTAGTTCTACAGTTACAGACTGTAGTCCATCTGTTTCTCTGCACCCTGTTCTTCAGTGGTCAGGACCCCCATGGACCCTCACAGAGCAGGTACTATTTGGGTGGTGGATCCTTCTCAGCACTGCAGTGACACTGACGTGGTGGTGGTGTGTTAGTGTGTGCTGCGCTGGTCTGAGTGGATCAGACACAGCAGTGCTCATAATGTTATGCCTGGTCAGTGTAAATATGAACTAATAATTCATAGGATTTACTGAATAATAATCACTGTCGAGATTATAATTCACTACTGCCTATGTTCTCAACTGGTTTACTAATCCATGGTCTAAACTTCTATTTGTCTTCGTCTCTTTGTTTTGCTGGACAGCAGTAAGTAAGACCAGTGATGCTCAAACGCGCTCCAGCTGGGTGTTTGGTAAAGACAAACGGTACGAGAGGCCTCCACCGAGCCAAAGGCAACACTGCTCACTCTCACTAAAATAAACATCTTTAACGGCACGACTCCAGGCCAAGCCTGGTTTTGAGTGCGGTTTAAAGAAAAAGCCTTCTCAAAAATCATTTGCGAAAGCGGATTTGGCTCCGACTGAGTGAAGAAGTCATTTTTTTCGGATTCTGCTATTCGCGTGAGGTGACCGTACTAAGATGAGAGTACGCTCACTACGTGTGTACACAGGTGTAAACATGTGCACATGTGTGCTCAGATTAAGCTCAGGTTACAATAGGCCTTATCTGTGCCAAATAAAACACTGCTTGACAACGGCCATAAATACTACACCACAGGCCAAACGCTGCCAAAGTTCAGCAGGTCCATCGGAGACATTACTGCAATAAAAACACAGTTTCAATCCGCGGAGATGCCCAAAAACAGCAGGAACGACACTGAAGTATGCATATGTTTGCCCGTTCCTGGTCACCTTATATGTCATGCTGATTTTCTAAGTAAAAATAAGAGCAAACTTGGCATTTTTCTGCAAATGTTTGTGTTTCCAGTTTAAAATATAAAGCATAACATGCAAAATGTGCTTATGCACAAGCTATGTTTCATGTTTGTTTTCACCCAAAGTGTTAAAGTCAGCAAATAAAACTGTTAAAAACATTAAAATGTGCAGAAGCGTGTTCTCTGTAGAGGACGTGTTCACTTATTTACACCTAGAAAATCAACACAATGTCCCAACTTTTGCATATGAGTGTACTGGAACTTACGCATGAAATGCTTAATGCTTTTTCCAGAGCTAAAGCTTAAAGCAGTGCCAACATTTTACCACCCCACCCCAAACTGAGTGCTGCTGGGAAACTGTATACTGCACATGAAAGAACAAACTAAAAAAAAAAAAGATTTTCAAATTATTGTGTCTCCTTTTTGTTGGCTTTAAAAAACATCCATTTTTCTGGTCAGTTCACCTTAGCAAATCACTCCCGGTTGTTAATTTGCATAGCCCCACCCCTAATTTCTGTGCCTCACCCTAAAATGCATACTGATGAAGTCTGATGGGCTAAAGCCCACGTGTCAAACACAAGCCCGTGGGCCGACTCAGTCCTGTTCGGCCCGCAAAATGATTTTAATTTTCCATTCCTGTTAGCCTGTTTTGCTCTGAGATGCACTACAGTCCCCAGCATGCACTGCAGCATAGTGTGTGTTCTGACCCCCTTCCCCAACAACAATCTATGAATCAGCGGTCACAAACAAAGAAAAGATGCCTGGAGTCTAGTTCAAGCAAACAGGCATTTTAAAAAAAACTGCCTAAAATGTATTTTTTTAAGAATTATTTTTGAAAAAGTATTCAGTGCCTACGTAGCTGTTGCAGTTTTGGCGTATTTTGAATAAACGATGGCCCGTTCGGGTCAAATGCTAAGTAAAAATGAAATAAAAACACAGCTGGCCCACAGATTTGCTGAGGTTCTTGAGTATGGCCCCGTTTAGTGGTTGAGTTTGACACCCCTGGGCTAAAATGTTAAAAAACATGCCAAACATTTTTTATGCTTAGCAAATCTGGCTCTCAGCAAAGCCCTATTGGAGCTGGATTAGTTTTAGCCGTGGACGTCCGGTAGTGTAATTTGTGTGTGATTTGACTGACCGGTTCATACGGGATAAAGGATCTGTGTCATGTCCCCAAATTACCCCAAACAGCTCAGATCAAAACGTAATCGCATGGACGTTTATGTCGGCACTTGCTGCCAAATATAAACCCCAAAATGTGACGCTGAAGCCCGTTATGAACTGCAATTCCAAACGATGGTGCATAATCATAGCGGATGCTTTTGGTCCAAGCGCTGTGAAAGCGAAAATGATAATGACGCCCAACATGACCGAAAACGTGCTGCCTTGCGAGAGGCGCCTTCGAGACCTTCGAGATTCTCCTCGTCATTCGTCCATCGTCAAAAATGTGGATTTCAATGGTCTCGCCATGATCTTGAGGATTAATGAATTGGGTCAAATCAAGCTCCATTTTAGCCGTTAACCTTATCTTCAGGTCGCAGAAAAAAAAAAGAAAAAGAGGATTATTACTTACCAGACCTGGCAGATTCATACTGGACTAAAATCACAGATCTCGTCAGCAGTCGGTCAAATTATAGCAGCTCACCAGGTAAACAAATCCAGCTCAAATAGGGCTTAAGCTACATCATGCAACGAGTAAAGAAAAGAGTTGTAGTGACAAATATGGAAGGTCCACTTGCCTGGCCGCTCATTTCCAGACCACACTGTGAGTCAAGTTCTCGCCACTCGCCACCCCACTATCCCGCTGTACAGTGAAACGGTGGTGAATGGTGGTGCGGATTTGGCTACGTTGTGCAGTGGACACGTACAGTTATGGCAGATACTCAACAAACATGTTGCAATTTGATCGCATTGAAAAGCAAAACATTCAAACCGTTTTCCCATGAAAACGGTACTCACCAGGTGTAACACAGGCGCACCTGCAAGAGCTGGTTTGTTTCCGTCCTGCGGTTTTATGTGAGTAACGGCAGTGACATGTTCATTTTCCTCATGACTGCGTTTGTATGGCTGTGACAGCACATGTCAATTTGTTATTCATTTGTTACTGTTCAACTGGAATCTGGCCACTTTGTTTGAACCTTGAGAAAACAAGCAAACAGGCTGAACGTCTTCAGGTGCAAAACTGGCAGGCAAACAGTGACGGAAAAGCGAAAGGAGAACTAAGAGTTTCACACCACAAGCTGGAACTTGAGCACTTTCTCAAAAAAACTCAGATCTCCAGAACTCAGTTTGTGCTGTTTTCAGAGACGCAGGATCACCGAGACAAAGCAGAGGACAAACTAATCGTTTTTATGTTTGTCCGAAAGTTCTAGTTGCTGGAACGCAGCAGATCATTCGCAATGACCACGTCAGAGACAACAACTGCTGGAACACAGCAGATCAGTCGGCTTGGTTGTCACCATGACGACATCAGAGACAATGGCGATTGTAGTGAGTTGATGCCGCCTGTGAAAGCTGCAGAACGACGCAGATATCATCAGTTACACATGCACGTGTTCAATTTCGTTTCCTGACGTCTAAATAATTCACACAGATAAATCACGCTCGCTCCATAAAGGCCTGTGACCAAACACGATTTTTGACCATTTCTATTCATAGTATCGGATTGCGTCATTAAGAAGGCCACGTTGCCATGTTGGTAGGTGAGCTGTAACTCGGACTGTGCTCTGATCGAGCTCGACTCATCACCGCTACTGCAGACACAGCCCTGCAGGTGGACAAAGACCAAAAGCAAAACAGCAAAATAGATCAGAATGACCACAGGAAACGTGAAAAGATTTGTGGATGCTTCAGACGCCTCTCAGAACATTCCAATCCATGAGATTTTACAATAACTAATAAAAGTAGCTAGCAAAGCTGCCAAAGCTCTTAAACAGTAAACTGATACATTTATAAAGCTCAAGTCAGCTTCTTATTCACCAGCTTCTCATTTGAATTTTCCGTTCCACCTTAAATGGTGCTACAATTACACTGAGGTGCCTTAAAAATAGAACGAATTATGAGAGTTGGCAGACATGAAGCCAGCTTAGCTCAATAAATGCAGTAATGTACCTCAATAAATGCAGTAATGTACCTCAATAAATGCAGTAATGTACCTCAATAAATACATTAATTCACCTCAATAAATACATTAATTAAAAAACACATGGCTTTACCTTAATAAACACATTAATGTACCTCAAAAAATGTATCAATTTACCTCAATAAACGCATTAATTTACCTCAATAAATGCAATAAATACATTAATTTACCTCAATAAATGCTCCTTAATCAACAAACACCAGCTTTCTCTTGGGGGTGTTTAATGAGCAGCTAACGAGCAGCACAGCAGAGCAGTTGTTGATCACGTCTCACTGGCTGATCTAACGCCGTGTCCCAAACCACACACTTCGGTCCTTCACCTACCACACTAATGAGTGCACTTCTAATGATACATGCACTATTTTTACACACTAATTAGTAGCTAGTATGCAATTCGGGACGGGGTGCTTGTAACGCAGCGGGACGTCTCAGCCGTTTAGATTTCAGCTTTCATTTGTTAATCACTACAGCAACCAATCAAATAAAGTAAAGGCAATTCACTCAAACGTAAGTTAATACACTGTTGAACAAATGTGATGTTGCCTACCAAAATGGTGGCAGCTCGATTGTGACGTCATCGGAGTTCTATCAACTGGTCCTTTCATCACGGAATTGGCACATAAAATAAACACACAAAGCGTCGCTGTGCAATAGAAAACATGTATCCGTTTTTATCCTCCGTCTTTATTTTTTGCGATTTCCATTTCTGCATCATTTGAATGCAGATGTCCTTTACATACTGTGAAAATTTGATGGTGATTGGATCAACAGAAATGCTCCAAAACTGCATGGAATAAAATCATTTTCCATTAACTTACATTGAAAGTAAAGAATTAGTAAATCCTTATTTATTAATTAGTAAATTAGTAATTAGTAAATTAATTAGTAATTAGTAAATCCTGTAAAGTTACTATTGTGGAAATACTTCTTTGGACAGCAACGAAAAATATGGTTGTTCAAGGTTCTAAAGTTCTTTAGTAAAGAGAACGGTTCTTTTTAGAACCATGAACACTCAAAGAACCATCAGCCTGCTTACATGGTTCCTTGCATGGCAAACTGGTTCTTCAGATTGATGCAGAATGTGTTTAGGGTGCTTTATAGCACCAAAAAGGGTTCTGCTGTTGTTATGATGTCAAGCTTTTAACAATAGCAGAACCCTTTTTGGTGTTACATATAACCATACACAACACACGCCCCATCAATAAAACCATTTCAGAGAACCAATTATGATGAAGTGGTTTTATCTAGAACTCTAGAACCACTGCCTTTACTAAAGACCCCTTCAAGAACATTTTTTTTAAGAGTGAAGAGCATCTTGCATTTTCAAATTTATGTAAAAAACAATGAGGTTTTCTCACAACAGTGACCGAGTACAGAGCTCAGGCTAAACGGAGCAGACCTCTCATCACCTTCGCGCACTCGAGGACCCTCAAACACTCCCAACGTACATTTTTACAACTGGACACACTCGCACAGACGTGTGATTCCTCCCCACACACTTTTGACCCCTCCTAGATCAATTATTAAAGCGCTGGTCACTGATTTATTAACCAGCGCCTTTACTATTAACTATTAACCAGCGGCCAGTTGATACAAAGACCCTGAAAAACCAAAGCAGCCCAGCCAAGCGGTCAGATCCCAGAGAAAAGCACCAAGAATTTCTGATTATGTATAAACACAGACGCTTACCAAAGGCTATACAGTTCAGTACCGCTTACAAACTGATAATGCGTCGTAGATTTTAAACGGGAACACAGAGCTAAACACTGACTGACCTCGTAAAGGACAAGTTTTGAAAAAAGCACTCTGACCTCACACCACATGAATGTTTCTGTGTGTGTTTAATTTGTGTTGAAACGTTGATGTTAAACATTTTTTACATTCCTAGATGCCGCGTTGTCTGTTGTTCTCTATCTGAGGCGATACGTCTGCAGGTCCGCCATGTTGGAGAGGTCAAGATCTGCTTGTGAACAAATTCACTTGTATTGAGGTTAATCTATGCTGCACGAGCTGCTCTTGGTAGTTTTTATTACTTTAATAACTGATCGAGCTAATTAGCCGCCCAGACCAGCAGGAAAGTATTCAGTCTGTAACTGACGTTAAAAAAAAATGAGTTTAGCGCTCTGGTAGAAACATAATCTCACATATCAGCAAATCCATCAATGTGTGAATCACTTCTAATCTTAATACACATAACAATAAAATAAACCCCCCCAAAACACAGTAAGAAGGACAAAGCTGAAGTTGGCTTCCTATTCGCCAGCTTGTTTGAGTTTTCCTGTTCCACCTTAAATGGTGCAGCAGTCACTTTCTAATGCCTGAAACTGCACCATTTAAGGGGGAACGGGAAAATTCGAACAAGAAGCTGGCTGATGCACCATTTAAGGTGGAATGGGAAAATTCGAACAAGAAGCTGGCTGATGCACCATTTAAGGTGGAATGGGAAAATTCGAACAAGAAGCTGGATGATGCACCATTTAAGGTGGAATGGGAAAATTCGAACAAGAAGCTGGCTGATGCACCATTTAAGGTGGAATGGGAAAATTCGAACAAGATGCTGGCTGATGCACCATTTAAGGCGGAATGAGAAAATTTGAACAAGCTGCTGGCTGATGCACCATTTAAGGTGGAATGGGAAAATTCGAACAAGAAGGTGGCAAATAAAAAGCTGACTTCAGCTTTGTGTAAGAAGGTGCTAACGTTAATCTATTATGAATATCTAAACGGATTAAGGAATGCTATAACTTACCGAGCTACAAAGCAACAACCATCACTGTAAATAAATAACTACTACATAAAGTTAAGACCCCCTGAATAGACTATTAAATGAAATAAGCTTAATATAAAACCAGAGGAAACACAATCACATCAACAGGTTCTCTGTGCTTCACCAACCACACGGCCATATCTACATAAACATCACACAAACAATACGCATCACACAAACATGAGTGTGGATCACTGCGTTCCCTCCGTTATATAATCCTATAACACTTTCTGAGTGCAATATTCTTGAAATAGTGTAATTTTGGACAGTATCTTTCTTAAACTGCCGCTCTGTGATGGTACTGAATGCAGTCCAGCAGCGATGTTGGCCACCCCAAAATGGTGGCGCCGTTGACATGCCTGGCTGGACCCAACGCGTCATCTAGGTTTGTATATCTATGGTTGAATCCTAACTTTGCAGCGAGCAAGAACAGGGATTAGCAGCTGCGCTGTGGCTTCATCTCTGTTAAATATGCTCATTTGAAAGTGTAATTTAGTGAAAGTTGTGGTTGTAGTTTAATGTCTTCTTTCATTTCACCACCAAACTGCAGCTGCACAGATTAATCTACGCAACGCTTGTTGATGCTGACGCCCCGCTGTGCAAGAGGAGCTACAGTGTCCACATAAGGAAATCAAAATCAAAACTAATGAGCATCTCTGTCCACTGTTGCATCAGTTGCATCAGTCTAAGCTCATCAAAACCCATCAGATAGGTTCAAGGAGCTGTTTGCCTACTTGTGCACAGGATTAATAAAATGGCCTGTATCTACTGCATTTACTTTGTTTGGCATGAATAAAAAAAAACATGCACACAGTTAAGAAGAAAACAGCACAATTAAAAGACAACAAGAGAACGAACGGGAATGAACTAAGAAATTGTGGTCACAAATAAAAGAAAACGTGTACAAATTGAAAACATTCCTTCAAAATAATGTTTATTTTCACCCCCCGTCCTCTCCAGGGCTCGGTAACTCCCGCTTGTTTTAAGCAAAGCATTTTTTCTTAAAACAAGCAAAATGATCTGCCAATACAGTGACATAATTTAATAAATTAATAAATTTACTTAAGTAAAAAACGTCTAGAGACAAGTAGAAATGTCTACAGCAGTCTCACAATTAGTGCCGAACAATTTAGCTGAAATATCTAACTGCGATTTTTCTGACGAATATTGCGACTGTGATTTAAATTCCGATTATTTTCTATAAATTAATGTTCAGGCCTGTTTTTTTGGCCAAGGAGCCAGGAATGTCGACTGTTTCTGGCTTGAGGCTCGACCCCTGAATGTAGTTCGCCAGACTGCCAGTAAGCTGTAGTTGTGATGTCACAACACATGGAGGTTTGGATGCCTCTGATTGGTCTAACTCATCTACAGCCAGTTCATAAGTTATAAATTCCCCCTCACAAAACTTAAGACAAACATTGTTGATAATGTACGCGATAATTAAAAAAAAACTGCAGCTGTTGTGATTTGAAAACTGCATTCTGTTAAACTGCGATTTCAATAGAAGAACTAGCAACCTAGCAACTAACAAATCTAGCAACTAGATTTAAGGTGAGTTCACTTGCCAAGATATCACTTTTACAGAGCAGTGGAGCATCCAGGGGGCGCCATTCCTGTCTTTTGCGTAGGGCCCCAGAAACAGTCAATCCGCCCCTGAATTTATTCACTTGCAAATCTGCTCACATCTTGGAAACAGACTGGTGTTAAAGCACAAAGCACAAAAAAAAAACAATCAAACTATTAAGCAGTTTGCCTCCACCAACGTCATATTTCACACGTTCAGCAGCGCGGTCACCATGTTTAACTCATTTTCTACTGGCACGGCTGCCAACTTCTGACACCAAAGCAGCTGCTGGTAGCCTCGGAGCATCACCAGCACAAAAAAGCCAATTTCCCCGACCTGAGGTGCTAAAACAGACACAGACAATGCGCTTATTTACACAGCAACTGATCCCCAGTCTGCACCAAGACATCTGTTCTCACTTTTCCTCTCCCTTCGCACAGATTCTCCACGTTTAGTGTGTAGACTATCACTGTCCTGCTGTGCTATTCTGCATAATTACATAGTTATGTACATAATGAATTACACTGATATCAGATTTATGCTCTGTATAGTCTGCATTTCTGCCATTCGTGTCTTTCAATGCCAAAAACAGAATAAAATCACAACGTTCCAAATAAGTCTGCACCCTACAATAACATCATCAAATCCAATTCAATAATCAAATATCTCCTCATGTACTCACAAACGCGAGCAGTACAGACTGGAAGTTCGGAATCTGCACTGTCCACAATTTCTCTCCGCTTGTTTCAATGAGTGACGAGTCAATTCATATAAAGGTATAAGATGCTTTTGTTATCACCTGCAGTAACTGAGAACTCTAAGGGTTAAAAGTAAAGGTCGGTGGGTGAGGAGCTCAGTGTCGGATTACCTGGACAGGTGAGCGGAGAGGAGCCGTGTGGAGGAGAAAGACACAGCTGTGTGTTTTGTAGCGAGGCTGTTTAAGCAGAGGCACCGGAGAGGTGAGCGGTGGCTAAATTGGTAAGTACCTGACATTTGGTCAGGTAAATTATGGGTTTTTAGAGAGTCCATCAGGGAAATGATGCTTAAACTAATTGTGTGTGTGGGCTTCCCCTCTGCCATCATCTCACACACACACACACCTTCTCAGGACTCAAGGATCTTCAAAATGGTAACTTTACAGGAGAAAAAGGAAATATTTTTTACTTGTAATGTGAGTTCATGGAAAGAGATTTTCTTCTAAGCTATTTTGGAGCTATTTTGGAATTTCTGCTTGTCCAGTCATCAGGAAATTTTCACACAATGTAGAGGTGGAATGGAATTCAAATGTGTATGTATATACATACATACATATATATATATATATATATATATATATATATCACTGTTGTTGAAACAAAACCTCATACCTCCAAAATGGTAACTTTACTGGAGAAGGTAAAAACATACTTTACTTTTAATGTAAGTCAATGGAACCAGACTTTTTTCCAAGTCATTTTGGGCCGTTTCTTTTGGTCCATTCATCATGAAATTTACACACAACGTAAAGGTCAACAGGCATTTTCAAATTATGTCAAAATTTTTTTTTATATATATATTGTTTATTTGTACATATATATTGCTGTTGTCGGAAGAAAACCTCATATATCCATTTTTGATGGTTTTCGGTTTTTGACATAATTTGAAAATGCCTGTTGTCCTTTACATTGTATGTAAATTTCATGACGAATGGACGAAAAGAAACAATCCAGAATGACTTGGAAAAAAGTCTGGTTTCATTGACTCACATTAAAAGTATGTTTTTTCCTTCTCCAGCAAAGTTAACATTTTGGAGGTATGAGGTTTTGTTCAGACAGCAGTACTATATATATATATATATATATATATATATATATATATATATATATATATATATATATATATATATATATATATACACACATACACACACATATATATATACAATATACATATATAACATTTTTGTTGATTTTTATTTTTCTACATTATTTGAACACAGCTGCTGTCCTTTACATTGTGTAAAAATTTCATGATGAATGGACCAACAGACATGCTCCAAAATCACTTGGCATAAAATGTTTTTGCATTAACTTACATTGAAATTTAAGATGTAAAACTACATATATATATATATATATATATATATACACACATACATACATATATACATACATATATATACATATATATATACACATATATATATATACATATATATATATATATATATATATATATAAAGCATATATATAAAGCAATATATATAAAGCATTTTCAAACACAAGCCTTAACCTCATGAACTAAAAAGAAATTAAAGTCAGGAGAAAGTCGGGACCATGGTGCCAAGAAATGACAAAAATGTCGCAAAAATGAAACTAAGAAAAGTTTGAACAAATGTCCTGAAAATGTACGAAAACAAACACACACACACACACACACACACACACACACACACACACAGTTCCACCACGAGGCCCTACACCGAGTTGAATTTAGGCCACAAGTCTACAAAGCTCTGGCCGTAAACAGGAAATTAAAACTGGCCCTGAGAGCTCCATAGAGGCCCATTCACAAAGATTAGCGCCAATTCATCAGTTCACACCATCTCTCACGCACAGGATTCTGGGTCAGGGCAATTCTGTATGCATGTAGGAAATGTAAGTGGAAAACACACTGCCCATCAAAAGTCTGGGGACACATTAAGACAAATGCGCATGCTTTCCTTCTCGGTTTGCAACAGTAGCGTATTAGAATGATGTGCTTTTAGCAATAGATAAAAACGAAACCTTCAAATCTAAATCTGTCAAAATCTGCTCTTCATACCGAGGAAGATGCTTTGGAGAACATGAGGCTGCGTTCTGATGATAAATATACCCAAAGGATTCGCACACAGCTGCTTTAGGCTAGCAAAACCTTTTTGTTAGTTGTTCTTGCTTAATTGACACGTAACAGGGAGAAAACCCCAAATTACTGGGAACATTTTTAAAGAAGACGAACTTTTGACAGGCAGTGTAAGTACCTTCTCTGACCAGGCCTCGAATTCAGTCTGGGTCAGAGTCAGCCTCCCTCCCCACTCTGTGAGCCTCTCTATTTGGCCCAGTGTGGTTAATGAGCAGTGGTTATGGTTTAAGTACAAGGTTCTGCCAGCCTTCAGTTATTTTTAGAGCAGGAGGTTAAGCTGGCAGTAAAGTGGCCGGTGCTAAATCAACATCTGCAGTTAAATTTAACTCCCTATGACTTAATGTAACAGGCTGGTTCACTGTGTTTCTCTAATAACTGACAGAACTGGAGTGAGAAATATGATTCTATTTATCATCACTGAGATCAGGCCTGGTTCCAGACTGAGTCACTGAAGATGTATTAGAAATAAATGGGGGTGAACACACACACGTTTTGTCAGCCCTCGCCCCTACCACTTAGCCCTACCCCTCTGTTTTGCGCATTCACGTCTAGGGGTAGGGTGTCCTGATTTTTGTTGAGATAGATGGGTGGGGTGAAGTGTTAGAGCTACATGATCCTCCAAACGGAGGTTTTTCAGAGACTCCAAACAGAGTGATATGAGAAAAAAAGAAAAACTGGTAAGATGGAGAACAAGAGACCAAAGAAACCCACAAATGTGAGAATTTTCTCAGTTAAAAATGACAATAACCACTGTATTATCTTAGTTTAAAGTCATTTCAGTGTATTATGGTCCTTTTCTTCATAACAAGCACAAAAATCACTAGTAGTAGCTGATGTCTCAGTAGCTAGCTAACTAACTTTCCCGTTCCACCTTAAATGGTGCAGCAGTTACATTCTGGCACCTCAGGCATCAAAACTGCTGCTCCATTTAAGGTGGAACGGGAAAATTCGAATAAGAATCTGGTGAATATCTGACTTCAGCTTCATATCACTGAAGAATTAGGGGTGGGTGATCATAAATAATTGCCCCCCTCTTTGAAGTCATATGATTCCCTAAATGTAACTAAAGCCCAGCAGTGAGGAGCTGAACTTTACCCTCCTCTGCTGTCACTGCAGACTGGCAGGGTCGCCTACAGAGCAGCGCTGGTAGCTGTTAATGAAGTGATGCTCTTTTTATTTGAGGGTCCCATTTCAGAGGGAAGATTTCAACCACTACCTCTTATAACTCAGTTCCAAGGGGCAAGGAGACACCCGAAAACAAGGGGTAGGGGTAAAAATAGGAAATGGGACTGGGCCTAACTGTGTGTAGTCTATTAGCTGTGTTTAACATCGCAATTTGAACTTTTGCGGCTTCAGATATGATCGTTACAGCACATTTTACTCCAGGTCTACATGAGTCAGGCAGTAATTGGATTTCTGCTTTGCAACCGGCCAATAAACTCACATAAACTCAGACATCGAGTCACTTTAGCAGAAAATAAGGATATACATGATTTAGAAGATGAAGAATATTTCAATTCTTCACTTCGTCAAGCACGCATTCGGTTTCAGTATCACTCCAGAAGACGCAGAGACTGAGGAAAAACGAAAGAAATCAGAGTAAGAGTACGCATGCACTGAAAAACCCCATCACTGAGCTCAAATCCAGCCTCTTTATCAGATTTACTAATGGGATTTCCAGGCCTTAATCTGATCTAAGAAATCAGAGTCGCTTAATCATCAGATAACTCCAGAAATCTGATAAAGATCATCTTATTGGTGTGCAAGTAAATATATGCACTCATTGTGATATATATACATATATATATTGTGTATCATTTTTGCCATATCGCCCACCACAGCTTTCACATGACCAATTTAGGATCCCAAACCATTTTAATAAACTGCAAATAGAGGTTACAGATAAACAGAACAGATAAATGTATCAGAGGTTCTCTCTGATCTTCTGACCCCTCGATTCTGTAGGCCTTTTTCATGCCCAGATAGCAAGACAATAGCTGGACACTGTTTTCCCGCTGAAGGCAAAACGGGCGGCCCACAGGCTTTTTGCTCAGCGTTTTCCACTCACAATCCAGTTTACGTACTTTCCCTTAATTTCTTTCTTTCATTATCCTTTGTAAATTAGTTCAGTAAATCATTTTAACAGTAATATCATAAATCAAGCCGGTTATACAGGTATAATCAATCTTGCACAGTGTCAACAACAACATTTTCAACTAAATCATTTCATATTAGGTCTAGGTCATTTATTTGTTTCTCTCAATTGTTTGCATTAATTGTCTTTCCAAAATAAAAGTCTGTGTGCATTTAAAATCTGTTTGAGGAGATTAAAACCTGGTTACACCTTGTATGCATTACTCTGGGTGGTCCGAGGGTGGGCGATCAGTGACAGTCAGTGGGCCGATATACACAATCAGCCATAATTATTATTAATAGTTAAAACCACCTCCTTGTTTCTACACTCATTGTCCATTTTATCAGCTCCACTGACCGTATAGGAGCACTCTGTAGTTCTACAATTACAGACTGTTGTCCATCTGTTTCTCTGCATACTTTGTTACCCTGTTCTTCAGTGGTCAGGACCCCCACAGAGCAGGTACTATTTGGGTGGTGGATCATTCTCAGCACTGCAGTAACACTGATGTGGTGGTGGTGTGTTAGTGTGTGCTGTGCTGGTGCGAGTGGATCAGACACAGCAGTGCTGCTGGAGTTTTTAAACACTGTATCCACTCACTGTCCACTCTATTAGACACTCCTACTTTGTTGGTCCACCTTGTAGATGTAAAGTCAGAGACAATAGCTCATCTGCTGCTGCACAGTTTGTGTTGGTCATCCTCTAGTCCAGATGTGTCAGACGCAACCACTAAATGGGGCTTATTAAAGGGTCATTCTACAGAAACGTCCACTTTTCTACCTGTCCATAGGAGTCACTGATCCTCATTGGTGTTATACATAAGAAAGGCAACACCAGAGACATTTTTAATGAACAATGCATTTTACAAAATAACTGCTACAGAGCATCAAACCACATGTTGTCAATCATAGAATATCCACTAAAATATGGAATTTAATCCATTTGTATTCTATTTTTTCACAATTACCTAAGAATAAAGTCGGTCACACCAGTGACTTCAGCTAAAAGCTTCATATGAAATCATGAGCTAAATGAGAAAATCTCTGATAACTGAAAGACACAGCAGACTCACCATGTGCTTTTCTTCATAGATCCTCAGAAAACAGGTAAAAGGAAGTCGAGTGATGTCATCAGTGTGACTTTTATTTCAAAATAAGAGGTTTTTTGTTACGCAGTAATACCAGTGACACGACTCCTGGGGACTTTCATTATATATTTTATAATACTTATTTGCCATTTGTTTTGTTTATCATTTAATTTATATATTTCATAGTCATGTATAGATTATTGTAGTTAAAATAGCAGAAAAACATGTTTTTTACCTCAAAATATGGCCTCAGCCTTCACACATGACTGTGAGGACAAGCTCTTCTGTGGTGCTTGGAATTCTATATGATTGATTTATAAATCAATATTGCTGAATTGAGGCTCAAGAAGGTGTAATTGTTAAAATAACAATGTTTTAACTTAAATATAAATAAATTGTAACCCTAACGTTTTTTAAGTGTAATATATCCGTAAACACTAGGGACACAAAAATGTACGTTTCTGTAGAATGACTCTAAAAAATCTCAACAAAGTTGAGTATGCTGGGGAATGTAGTGCAGGGCATTGTGAAACGTGCTAACATTAATAGAGAATTAAAATAATTCCGCAGACCGGATAGGATCACATCAGGGCCGCAGGCCTTGTGTTTGACACACAGGCTCTAGTCCAGCATCAGTGCCCACAGGACACCGTTGGCTGGATGTTTTTGGTTCTCAGTCCAGCAGCGACACTGAGGTGTTTAAAGACTGCTGTGTCTGATCCGCTCAGACCAGCGCAACACACACTAACACACCACCACCACATCAGTGTTACTGCAGTGCTGAGAATGACCTACCACCCAAATAGTACCTGCTCTGTGGGGGTCCTGACCACTGAAGAACAGGGTAAAAGGGGGCTAACAAAGTATGCAGAGAAACAGATGGACTACAGTCTGTAACTGTAGAACTACAAAGTGCTCCTATACGGTCAGTGGAGCTGATAAAATGGACAGTGAGTGTAGAAACAAGGATTTAAAGTTATGGCTGACCGGTGCAGACTCGCTATCCGGGAGTCTAATGTTTCAAATCAATAATTCACATGAAGTCATTTCAGGTGAAACCGAGATTTGTCCCCAGTTTGTACCTCTCGCGCTGATTCCAGACTCTTCTCCGAGCAGCGCGCGCGTGTTCTCTGCGCCAAGCCCGTTTCCATAAACAGTCACGCGCACGCGCGCGCGCACAGAGAAAGAAAAAAAAAGAGAGAGAGAGAGAGAGAGAGAGAGCTTTGATATGTATATAGGCCTGCGAGTAAACACGCGCCCGCGCGCGCGCACACACACGTACTCTCGTGCGCGCGCTACACCCGCGCACGTCTCGCGGGGGTGAAAATATGAAACACGGGCAGGTTGCGTGTACGTAGGCCCGCAGACACAGGCGGGGGCGCGCGCGCGCGCTCTCACTCACCGCTTTTCTCGCTGCGTCACGGTCCGGAGTCTTGCACGCGGGAGCTGCAGCAGCGTTGGACGGCATCGTTCATAGACCAAACTCGCTTAGGGCCTATTTATGATGCATAATAATAATAATAATAATAATAATAATAATAATAATAATATAAACAAACAAACAAAAAGAAATTAAATTAATAACATAAAGAAGTCAGGCTCTGTTTTGGGGGGCGATGCAGCTGAGACCACCTTCCGTCCTTTCTGAGTCCTCCTCCCCCTCTGAAAGGAAAACAGGGAGATGTGCGCGTTAGTCTTCACGTATTTTGACTCCAACATTTCTGATGTTTATGTTTCGTGTCGAATTCTTAGATGCTGTGAATTTGGGACGCAGATTCGACACAGAATGTGGTTTTGGAGGCGTTTTGGTGCGAATTGTCCCCTGAAAACATGGTGACGTTTCAGTCAGAGCGGCGTTTGCGTAAGTACACTGGGTGAAACTCCGAGGAGGAAGAAGAGGAGGAGGAGGAGGCCAGAGAGGAGACGAAGAAGCCGTGTTTAAAAGCCTTGGAGAGACTAACATGGCGGGGGCTGAGTCTCAGCCAGCTTCTGTCCTAAACACACACACACACACACACACACACACACACACACACTTCCACCCGGAGCTGAAGAGCCTCCGCTGTTCTAACAATCTGTCCTTCCCGTCCAGCGCTCCTACCAGAGTTGCCAGATCTCGCGAGAGAAACAAGCCACTATGCCTGTGGAAACAAGACCAGAAGAAGCGACATGGCCTCAAAAACCCCCCAAAACAGGTGTGAGAAAATGAGGAATGAAGAAATGAATGAGAATGAAAGTAAAGACGTGTAACGAACTGGCCGAGTTCATCAACGAAGCCAAAAAAAGATGTAATTAAAAAAATCTTTAGTAAGTCTTGTCTTCAGGAAAAACAGTAGAACCATGAGCACTTAAAGAACCCTTTGCATTCTTAAATGGTTCTTCAGATCGATAGAGAATGTGTTGTATATAGTTCTAAATGTAGAGCATTTCTGAAAATGGTTCTACACTCGTAAAAAAGATGGTTCTTCGAGTGTTCTTTAGTAAAGAAAATGGTTCTATATAGAACATTGAACACTCAAAGGACTCTTAAGAAACTTAGAAACACTTAAGAATGTGCTGTAGACGGTTCTATATAGAACATTTCTGAAAATGGTTCTGCATGCTTAAAAAAGATGGTTCTTCGAGGGTTCTTTAGTAAAGAAAACGGTTCTATATAGAACCATGAACACTCAGAGCACTCTTAAAAATCTTAAGAATGCTTAACAATGTGCTGCAATTGTTTCTATATAGAACCTGTCTGAAAATGGTACTACACTCGTAAAAAAGATGGTTCATCGAGGGTTCTTTAGTAAAGAAAATGGTTCGACGTAGAACCACGAACACTCAAAGGACTCTTAAGAAACTCAGAAACACCTAAGAATGTGCTGTAGACGGTTCTATATAGAAGCTTGTTGAAAAGGGTTCTATATAGCACCAAAAAGGGTTCTTCTATTGTTATAATGTCAAGCTTGTAACAATAGAAGAACCCTTGTGGATGCTATATAGAACCCTTTTCAAAAAGGCTGATATGTAGAACCATCTGCAGCACATTCTACATCAGTCTGAAGAACCCTTTCGCCATGCAAAGAACCCTTAAACATAGACTGTTCTTCAAGTGTTCATGGTTCTGTATAGATAATGTAATAATTGTCTTTACCAAAGAACCCAAGAAGAGCTTTTTTAAGAGTGTATCCCTAAAGATTTCTTCAAAAATGGTTCTTCAGTCAAGAAAATGGTTCCATATAGAACCATGAACACTCTCTGCATGATTAAAGGGTTCTTTGTGGAATCGGTTGTATATGGCTCTACATGAAACCTTTTTGAAAAGGGCCCCATCAGAAAGGGTTCTTCTCCTGTCACGATGTCAAGCTTGTAACAATGGAAGAACCCTTCTGGATGCTATATAGAACACTTCTCAAAAAGGTTCTATATAGAACCCTCTACAGCACACTCTCCATCAGTCTGAAGACCTCTTTCATGACGCAAAGAAGCCTTCAATCATGCAAAGGGTTCTTTGGGTGTTTGTGGTTCTCTATAGAACCATTTTCTTTACTAAAGAACCCTTGAAGAACCGTCTTTTTTAAGCATGTACAGCATGATTTTGCCGTGAGGGAGGAACTCTGACCGAAATGTAGACTTTTCTTTAATGTAGCGTCGCATGAACTTGACTGTGAACCTGCCTGAAGCTGTAGACCCGCCTTGCACTGGTGTCGTGAAGCTTAGGTGTAAAAAAGGACTTGCATGCTGACCCTGATGTGGCCGTAAGGTCATCAGGGCTGAGAGAAAAACACGCGCTGTCGTTGCTAGAGTGACGCAATGTCAGTCAAGCACCAGTGATAAAGAAAAGACGGAGAACAGCAGCTAAAACAAGGCAGAACATTCATATTTTTACATTGTCTTTTCTCAAAACATACTTTATGCTCTAAACCTGTGATTTTTATGTGGCCTGTTCTCTTTGACTGACTGCTGTGACTGAGGGTTTGACTCCTCATGAATCTGTCGTGCTTTGGTTCCAGTCACTGACTCAAGGTTCCTAATTTAACTTTTGTAAAAATTAGTGAAGCAGAAATCTTACTTCTGTTTTTTTTTTTTTTTCCCACTGAGAAAAACAGAACTATACAGTAAAACATATCAGTGCTACAAGTAATACAGCAAACTGTATTAGATGAAATACAGGAAAGCACCGTGCACGTCTACATATACAACACGTTCTCCATCAGTCTGAAGAACCACTTCCCCATGCACAGAACCCTTTAACATAGATTGTTCTTTGAGTTTTCATGGTTCTATACAGAACCATTTTGTTTGCAGAAGAACCCTTGAAGAACCATTTTTTAAGTGTGTAAATGAAGGATCGTCTCTGAGTTTTGTACTTAAGGCATCCTGGCGCACAGGGTTTCTGACTGTGCTTCTAATTATGCTTCTATGAACACAGCGAGATTTCCTACACACTCGCTTGCACAATACGCAAACGAAGAACTCTGAATCTTGAACTGGTGACTGGAACCAGAAACAGAAACGCCTGCGAGCGTGACAGATCCAGAACATATCAAACCCGTTTAATGTGACAAATTTTTTTTTTTAACCGGGTTTGTTTATCATCACTGGTCATAGTCACAGCTGTCAAACAAAGCGAAGAGAACCGGCCAAGTTATGAGACCGAGCCAAAGTTTTGAGCTTGAAGCTGAAGTGCTATGATGAAAATACGTCTGGCCATTTGTTTAACAATGTGATTTACATCATTGAGTGTGTTTACATGCACTTAATAATCTGATAACTGCTGAAAATCAGATTTTGTCAGTAATCCGATCAACGTGTTTACATGTACTTGAGTAATCAAATAATGGGGAAACTCCAGGTCTACATGAGTCAGACAGTGATCAGATTTCTGCTTTGAAAACGGCCAGAAAACTCACAGAAGACGGCGTGACGTGAACGTATCGTAAAACTCAAACTTCATACCGCGGCTTTTTTTTAAACACTGCGCCACTTTACCTGAAAATATGAACATACATCATCTAGAAGATGAAGAATATTGAAATCCTTCATTTCATTGAGAATGTAGTCGGTTTCAACGTCACTCCAAAAGTGTTTTGCTGCGTCTCGCGGCAATGTTGCTCATTTATTTCCGGTCTGTTTTTGTGAACGTGCAGACTGAGAAATCCGAAAGAAATCAGAGTAAGAGTCCACATGCACTGATAAATCTGATTACTGAGCTAAAATCCAGCCTTCAAATTTTTAGACCTCACTCCGATCTAAGAAATCAGAGTGTGCTGTTTATATGACCATTTGAATAACCAGATAACTGCAGAAATCTGATTATGATCGGATTATTGAGTGCATGTTAACGCACTCATTGTCTAAGCAGCAGCAGAGCCACAGTGAGCCGTTCTTTCAATTCTAGTGCTCTTATAGCCAACCTGACTATTTAAAGTGGGAATTCCACTGATTTGTCAGATTTTGGACATAATTCGATCTTTGAGATGTAAACAAAGTCATTCAGAGTGGTTTGAGATACAATGGTGCAATTGTTGTGCAAAAGGTTGTGATCTCGACAATGAAAATCTAGAATTAAATTTTATTTACTATCCAAAACCACCAGTGAACCTATGTGCCTTCTGAGTTTTTAAGCAATGCTGATGATGGATAAAACAGACAACGTCTCAGGCATCACGCAGTTTGAACCACTCCATTCAATAGTGCTTTGAGAGGGGGCTTTCAGAGGCCTTAAATGCTTTGGACGTCTGGTTCCCATCACAACCATTGTAAAGAAATCTGAGTTGTTGGTTTTCTCCACAATGGACTTTTAATGACTTTGTTTACATTTTAAGAATTGAATTATACAGAAATAGTGGAAGTGCCCTTTAAGAAATCAGCAGTGTGGTCAGTGTGTAGCATTGCAGCACTGTGTCGGGCCTCTCTCTCTGCCCAGAATAACCACAATGAAAGACAGTGACTCTAGCCTACTTTCCTGAAAGGTTATTGAGGAAAATCAGCACATGTAAAAGGCTTTAACCCCTTAAAGGGCCAGGGCCGACCGGTGAGCCTAAAGCTTTGTTACACACTGTTATAACCTATGAATAGCTCAGTTTGCACTGAAGCCCCTGTAGTTACTGAAGAATAAGCTTTAGTATGTAATAAACCTGAGATTTTAAGGGGTTTCATCGCAATAAACAGTTGCTTAAACACAGTGAAGCGCAAACAAGACGGACTACATCACTGAGGCCTCTCCTACGGTGAGGGTTAAGAAACAGGACCAAGACTGGTTTACTGGTTTAACCCCTAAAAGGGCCAGGACCCACCAGCAGGCCCAAAGCTTTATTACACACTTCTATAACCTAAGAATAGCTCAACCAGCTTCCATAGAAGTCCATGTAGTTACTGAATAATAAGCCTTAGTATGAAATAAGCCTGAGATTTTAAAGGGGATAAACCATCCCATAGAGATTAGCAGCCCATCTGTTCATGGACAATGTGTTAGCCATCCTCTAGCCCTGGGATTGTCCTGTCCAGTCCAGTCCTGGTGGGCCAAAGTCCAGCATAATTTGGTGGTCTCCCCACTTAAACCTGATTCAAGTCAGCAGTTAATTGCTAGGTTTAGTTGGTGTGTTCAGAGCAGGAACATCACCACTGCTGGACAGAAACCCCACCATAACCTTAGCTAGCAATCCCTTCTCTAAGGCCTTCATGAATGGTCAGCCTCTGACCACAGAGCCACTCTCGACTTGGACTTTAAGCCATTAACATCTGCAACATGACCACAATAAATGACCCAAATTCAGTTACTTAGTGCCACGAGAGCCTTACCCTACACAAGGGTGGTTCAAGGGTTCTTTAGGAAAGAAAATGGTTCTACATAGAACCATGGGCACTCAAAGAACCCTTTGTATGATTTGTAACATGAAAGGATTCTGCGGATTGATGGAAAATGTGCATGAATGTGCTATAGACAGTTCTATATAGTGAAATATAGTGAAAAGGGTTCTATTTAGCACCCAAAAGGGTTCTTCTATTGTTACAAGCTTGACACTATAAAAATAGAGAATTCTTTTGGGTGCTATATAGAACCATCTGCCGCACATTCTCGATCAGTCTCAAGAACACTTGATACAAAGAACCTTTTAATCATGCAAAGGGTTCTTTGAACAACCATGGTTCTATATAGAACCATTTTCTTTACTAAAGAACTCTTGAACACCATTTTTTAAAGAGTGTACACACTTAAAAAGATGGTTCTTCAAGGGTTCTTTAGTAAAGGCAATGGTTCTATTTTGAACCATGAGCTCTATATAGAACCATTCCATGCTTAATGCATGGTGGGTTCTTCAGATTGATGGGATTCTTCAGAATGTTGTGTAAAAATGGTTCTGTACATTGTAACAATAGCAGAACCCTTTTTGGTGCCATTTTCAAAAAAGGTTCCACATACAACATATTCTCCATCAATCTGAAGAACCAATTCACCACTAAAAGAACCATTTAAGCATGAAATGATTCTATACAGAATTCATGGTTCTAAAAACAACCTTTGCATTTACTAGAGAACCGTTGAAGAAACATCTTAAGTGTGTATAGCTTGAGTTTTGAGTTAACGTCCAGTGGTTCTCCATGTTCCTTTGGTTAGAAACCAAAATATTGCCAAAGTGCTCATCCATTTTACTCTCTACACACCTAAAAAGATGCTTCTTTAAGGGTTCTTTAGTAAAGAAAATGGTTCTATATAGAACCATGAACACCTTTTTTGAAGAAGAACATTTTAAAGAGCCTGGATTAAAGGGTTCTTTGCCCAGTTAAAGTGTTCTTCAGACTGATAGAGAATGTGCTGTCGATGGCTCTATATGACATCCTAACAACAGAAGAACCCTTTTGGTGCTATAGAGAACCCTTTTCAAAAAGGTTCTATATGGAACCATCTGCAGTGCATTTTGAAGCTTTCACAATGCAAAGAACCCTTTAATTATGGAAAGGGTTATTTGAGTGTTCACAGCTCTATATAGAACCATTTTCTTTACTAAAGAACCCTCATTTTTAAGAGTGTACTGGAGAGCATATATTTCCAGTATAAATATTATAATATATCTATAAAATAATTAATCAGCCCAAAGCTACTCTGGGCTGGATGTTTCTGGGTGGTGGTCCGCTCTCAACCCACCAACCTGCCCTGCAACCTCTGACACACTCATCACACACACTTCGTCAGTGTCACTGCTGTGCTGAGGACGGACCACCAACCAAACAATATCTGGACAACAGCGGCCCAATAATGAATCCAGGGGTGACTGGGCAGTAACAGATGGGCTACACCTACAGCCTAAAGTGGACCTCATAGAGCGACCAGTGAGTGTGACGGCTATGACCACATGCAGTGGGTGGTGTTTACAATGGTCCTATGTACAACAGCGAATACTTGACCGGAATTTCTTGGCAAACTGAATCGGAATTTGGTTTTACTCCTATGGCAACCACGGAAACCCGCCTGCTAGGGGTGAGTTGGTGACCGATATGGAAAAATGTTATATCACAATATTTAAACAAAATAAAAAAATGATAAATATGATATTTTGGCACACAGACAAAATACAGTAGTAGTGCCACATTTTAAAACTGCAATACAGTGATTTACACATTTACACTGTGCTGAACTGAATCCAATTAATCAGAATTAACTGTGCTCTCTTTGTAATGAAGCTTGCAGTTGGTCAGCATTCCTTAATTATAGACGAAATACACGATATGCTCAGAAATGCACACACACACACACGCACACACACACACACACACACACACACACAGAAAGGATCCTGGTCACCCGGCCGGGGAATCGAACCCAGTCAAAAATTATCACAATACCAATAAAATATCATCATATTGCCCACTTTACTGCCTGCTGATGACTAAATCAGCTATTAATATTTAAATTACATATTTTAATTAATTAACTGAGAAAAGGGTTTTATGCTCTCTCTCACACACACATATTAGCTAAGCCAGGCTGCCCAATACATTGATCGTGATCGACCAGTCGATCGCACAGTGCAGGTTGGTAAATCGTGCCTTTTTCCACCAGGCTATCACATTCCAACACTTCCTTACTGCTTCTGGCGGCGGGCAGGTCAACAAGACTGACCCGAAATGTGGCCACTGTCTCTTTAATTTACTGCTTGTAACCATAGCTACGCCACAGCTGCCTAAAGCACTGCTGTGAATTTGCCTCTCTAGCGATCTAGAAAGTTTTAATTGTCGGTAGCCAGTTCGTGTAGCGCTATGTTTGCGTTTTCCTTTTGTAACCTACACCGACTCTTTCAGAACACGAGTGCGAGACCTGCACAAAGAAACCGACTACTTTTTACAATACCAAACTACAAATGCATCTGCTTGGTTTGTCAAGCAGCCATCGCACTTCCAGAGAAGGAAAACGTCGAGAGGCTTTTTTGAAATATACACAGAAACTACTACGACGAGTTCCCAGTTAGAGGTGAACTCAGGAAGAAAAAAATGGTCCAGACTCCACAAACTGGCTGACACCAGTCAGTGCAAATCATCAGAATAAGGTCAATGTGATTTTTCAGCCGTTTGCCCTAATGCTGAATAGTAATATAGGCCACTGAAGCGCATTAAAGAAGTTTCAAAGCTTTTAAAAAGGACAAGGCCAGCCTTTTTTTTAAAGGTAGATCACGATGACCTGTCCACTGGAAAAAGTAGATCTCAAGCCACAAAAGTATGGGCACCCCTGATCTAAGCCAGTGATCCTTGTGGGTCGTGGGGGGAGCTAGAGCCTATCCCAGCTGTCATTGGGTGGAAGGCAGGAAACACCCTGGACAGGTCGCCAGTCCATCACAGGGCAGACACAGACACACACACTCACACCCAGGGCCAATTTAGCATCTCCAATTGGCCTGACTGCATGTGTTCGGACTGTGGGAGGAAACCCACACAGACACGGGGAGAACATGCAGACTCCACACAGAAAGGACTCTGGCTGCCCGGCCGGGGAATCGAACCCAGGCAAAAATGATCACAATAACGACAGAATATCGCCAGCCCTACTGTCTGCTGATAACTATCATCAGTTTTCACGATCTTAATTATGTATTTTAATTCATTAACTGAGAAAATCAAGGTGTCAGACCTACTTGCCGTCTTCTCATCAGTAAAAATAATTGATATGGATACAAATACACAGTTAAAAGAGTCTGTAGAGTAATATTTGTGAAAAAGGTACAGGTCAGGCTTTCCACCAGATGACCCCCTTCACCAAGACCTCCGACACAATTCACACCCTGATTATGGCCATATCCAAAAATATCACATATCAGCCCAAAGCTATTCTGGGCTGGATGTTTCTGGTTGGTGGTCCGCCCTCAGCCCACCAACCTGCCCTTTCACAATGCAAAGAACCCTTTAATTATGGAAAGGGTTATTTGAGTGTTCACAGTTCTATATAGAACCATTTTCTTTACTAAAGAACCCTCATTTTTAAGAGTGTACTGGAGAGCAGATTTCATGCACTGGGAGTTTTTTTTTGGCAAATTTGCCAACATTTTTTCCAGTATAAATATTATAATATATCTATAAAATAATTAATCAGCCCAAAGCTACTCTGGGCTGGATGTTTCTGGGTGGTGGTCCGCTCTCAACCCACCAACCTGCCCTGCAACCTCTGACACACTCATCACACACACTACGTCAGTGTCACTGCTGTGCTGAGGACGGACCACCAGCCAAACAATATCTGGACAACAGCGGCCCAATAATGAATCCAGGGGTGACTGGGCAGTAACAGATGGGCTACACCTACAGCCTAAAGTGGACCTCATAGAGCGACCAGTGAGTGTGACAGCTATGACCACATACACAGACGTCTACAGGCTGGTCATCACATGCAAACATCACCATCCCTAAAAAATAAACAGGTCAAACCAGTTTTTCCTACACACATAAAAACAGAGGGTTCTTCAAGGGTTCTTTAGTAAAGGCAATGGCTCTGTTTAGAACCATGAGTTCTCTACAGAACCATTTCATGCTTAATAGGTTCTTTGCATGGTGAAATAGTTCTTCATTTTTTTGTAGAATGTGTTGCATATGGTACTATATAGAACCTTTCTGAAAATGGTTCTGTAAAGCACCAAAAAGGGTTCTACGCGCTATTGTTAGAAGCTTGACATCAGAACAACAGAAGAACACTTTTTTGGTTCTACATAGTCATTTACAACATCTAGAACCTATACAGAACCAAAAAGGGTTCTTCTATAATTGCGATGCCAAGCTTGTAACAGTAGAAGAACCATTTTTTTGGTTCTACATAGAGACATACACAACACAAAAGACCTACATAGAACCAAAAAGCGTTCTTCATCAGTACAATGTCAAGCTAGTAACAGTAGAAGAACCCATTTTCAAAAAAAAGGTTCTACATAGAACCACATAGAACAGTCTGAGGCACCATTTCACTAGAATGTGTTGTATATGGTTCTATATAGCACCAAAAAGGGTTCTCCCGTTGTTACGATGTCAAGCTTGTAACAATAACATAACTCCATTTGGTTCTGTTACTGTTGTGTTGTACTTGGTTCTGTATAGAAGCTTTTTGAAGATGTTCTATATAGTGGCAAAAATGATTCTCCTGTTGTTACGATGTCAAGCTTGTAACAATAACAGAACCCCTTTTGGTTCTTTTTCTGCTGTGTTGTATTTGGTTCTATATAGGACGTTTTTGAAAATGCTTCTATAGAGAACTAAAAAGGGATCTTCTATTGTTTTGATGTCAAGTCTGTAACAATAAGAGAACCCCTTTTGGTTCTGTTACTGCTCTATATAGTTTTATAAAGATGGTTCTGTATAGAAAAGAGTTCCCTCTACGTAGAACCATGTACAACACATTCTCCATCAATCTGAAGAACCGTGATTCTATATACGGTTCTATATACAACTCATGGCTGTAAATAGAGCCACTGCCTTTACTAAAGAACCCTTGAAGAACCCTATTTTTTAAGTGTGCATCAGCCACTCAGTAATGAAGACGCAGCCGGTGGTGGTGGCACGAGACGCGGGATTTGAGGTCAACATGGCAAAATAAATAAATAAAAGCTTTGAGTCTGAGAGTCCAGCACTGCACGAACCCCGTCGTGCTAATGCTAACAGACGCTAACCGGGCGGCGGAAGAGGCGCGCGCGAGGGTCAGCAACGCGGTTTGTTTGTGTTTTTTTCCGTTCGTGTTTAAGTGCAGTGCGGCGCGCGCGAGTGGAGTGCAGGCAGCTCCGTGCGTGGCGCGTGCGTCGCGTTCTGCTCTCCTTCTTTCTCGGCTCGCGCAGCTCGCGACCCAACGCCGCCGCCTGAGAAAGTGAGGCAAGAAATGAAAACAGAGGCTAAAGTTGGCTTCCTTATTCGAATTTCCCCGTTCCACCTTAAATGGTGCAGCAGTTACATTCTGGTGCCCGAGCCATTTAAGGTGGAACGGGAGAATTCGAACAAGAAGCTGGCGAATAGGAAGAAACTGGCTTCGTCTGTTTAAAGTTCGATGTTGTTGTGTTTGATTCGCGTTGCTGTCGATCGTCGTTACTTATTTAATTAATTAATCAATCAATTAATTATTTAATTTAGAGCAGAAACTCCTCCGCGCGCACTCTCAAGCCCCTTAGAAGATCCGCGCGCGCTCTCGGTCCCGTTAAACGCCTCCACCTCCCCCCTCCCCCGAAAGAAACCGGAGAGACACGACACGCGCCGCCGTGATAGACGGACGGACCGAGAGAGGAAACTGGACGAGAGCGAGAAAAACGGCAACGCTGCGCTGGAGTGAGTGGGTGAAGGCGAGCCGGTGGGTTGGTGGGTGGGTGGGCTAGTGTGGTTACCCCGTGTCTCCTCCGGCCCCTGGGCCTCAACCCTCCGGTACTGCGGCGCTGCCCTTCGGTCCCCTCCGCTTCTCTCTCTCTCGCTCTCTCTCTGCAGATTCCGCAGGGTCCTAAACGGAGCCCGGTATACCGGAGACCGGGCGTGACGTCATCGCCGCCTTTCCCGCGGAATCGGACAGAGACTTCAAAAGGATGGTTCTTCGAGGGTTCTTCAGTAAAGGCAACGGTTCCGTTTAGAACCACTCGTGCTTAAATTGTTCTTTGCATGGTGAAATTGTTCTTCAGACTGTTATATATGGTTCTAGACAGAACCTTTTTTTGAAAATGGGTTCTTCTACCGTTACAAGCTTGACATGGTAATGATAGAAGAACTCTTTTTGGTTCTATATAGGTTCTAGATGTTGTAAATGGCTCTGTGTAGAACCACAAACAGGTTCTTCTACTGTTACACGCTTGACATGGTAATGATAGAAGAACTCTTTTTGGTTCTATGTAGGTTCTAGATATTGTATATGGCTTTATGTAGAACCATAAAAGGGTTCTGTTGTAATGATGTCAAGCTTGTAACAATAGCCAGAAGAACCCTTTTTGGTGCTCTATAGAACCATAGAGACACTTGTGTGCAAAAATGGTTCTTTGCATGGTAAAATGGTTCTTCAGACTGTTGTATATGGTTCTATGTAGAACCTTTTTTGAAAATGGGTTCTTCTACAGTTACAAGCTCGACATTGTAATGATAGAAGAACCATTTTTGGTTCTATTTAGGTTTTATATGTTGTATATGGCGAACCAAAAAAGGGTTCTTCTTTTGTTATAATACTTGTAACAATAGCAAGAAGAACACTTTTTGGTGCTATGTAGAACCATTTTCAGAAGGAACCATACACAAAGCATCCTCTGTCAGTCTGTCAAACTTCACCATGCTGAGAAGAATTTAAGCATGAAATGGTTCTGTATAGAACCCATGGCTTTAAATAGAACCATTGCCTTTACTAAAGAACTCTTTTTTAAGTGTGTATAAAAGAGAACCCTTAAATGTTTCACAGTTCAGTTTTATCTAGTATGAAATCAGTTCAACCACAGTCACACTGTATTTAAAGGGCAAATCCACTGATTTTTAAAAATTCTGCACAGTTCAGTGGTTTTGATGTAAACAGAGAGATTCAGAGTGGTTTGGTGTGAAACGGTTCAGATGTCTTTACAGTGGTGGTGATAGGAACCAGGGGTCGCCATGACTACAACACAAATATAGACATTTTATTTATCCAGAACCACCAGTGAACCTACACGAGTCGGGTTTTGTTGATCATGGGAACAGTGGAACGTTTTCTTTTGCCCCACAATGCCCTGCATGCATCTCCTTGTCATAAATACATGAAAACATTTATAACTGTCATGAAACTTAGTCATCATTTCAGACATCAGGCAGTGAATTCATAACAATTTCATGTAGTAACTTTCTGTGAGGGAGCTTTTAGAGGTGGACGTCTGGTTCCTATCACCACCACTGTGAACTGGAACAGTGGTTATCACCACCTTGTTCAGAACGCTTGAGAAAATGGATGAATGTTGGTTAAGGGGGCATCATTTTATGTTATATTAAAAACAGACAAAGAGTGTAGATTTTGAAAATACCGGCTGACCTGACATTAGAATAGAAATGCAGCAACATTATTTGGAATGAAAAATCTTGTTTTATATATATATATATATGCTGTCAGAAGAAAACCTTATGTCTCCATTTTTGTCGTTTTTCAGTTTTTGACATAACTTGAAAATAACTGTAGCCCTTTACATTGTGTGTAAATTTCGTGAAGGATGGACCAAAAGAAAAAAATTCTGGTTCCATTGACTTACATTAAAAGTTAAATATGTTTTTTCCTTCTCCTGTAAAGTTACTATTTCGGAGATACAAGGTTTTCTTCTGACAATAAGAATATATATATATATATATATATATATATATATTATGTTGATCTGCAAGAGTAAGTCCTAGTACATCTGGTACTTGGCAAATGAAGATTCTGATTCTGATACAAAAACACATGGAAACACCACACACACACACACACACGCTCCAATACACACCAGTGTGTGTGTGTGTGTGTGTGTGTGTGTGTTGGTATGTGTCCTGAGCACTCCTGAGTGAAGGTGCTGGGTTTCATGCTCTGACGTGGCAGGTATTTGTTCTGCTGTTAATGCTGAAGGGGCTACTTTGAAGTGGAATAATTCCATATGTGTTATTTCATAGTCTTGATGTCTTCACTACTCGTCTGAAATGTGGAAAATATTAGAAAAGGGGAAACTCTCCTGTAAGTACAGTAGCAATAAAAAGTTTAAATTCAGTGTTTTTAAGAAGATAAAAGCAGTTTGGTATGTACTGCAGATTAAGCTAAAAATCATTCTAATGTACTCGTTCTGTCCAAATTTCTTTCCATTTTTACTTTCCTACATCAGAAAAGTAAGAGAGGCTGCACTTTACACTATGTGAACATTTCTAACAGACAAACAGAATTGTTCCAAGAATTGCTTGGAATAAAATCTCTTTCCATTAACTTTCATTAAAGGTAAGGAATGTTTTTTGCTCTCTCCTGTAAAGTTAGCATTTTGGAGATAATTTGTTTTCTTTGGGCAACAGCAATACGTAATAGATGAAGACGTAGACGACAAATCAGGTCCTCAAAATGACATTTTTCAAAAATCTTCTTTAAAAGGATATGATGGGCATTTTTGCATCTGACAATGTATTTGCATTTATATCTGTGCATTTTATATCTTAAATACAGTGTTATCAAAGCTTTTACTTGTCTGTTTTAGTTATTAACTTGCTTGTTGCACCACCTGACTTTTCAGACTAATTTCAGATTAGAGGCATCTATTTAGGTACATGTAGGAAACATTGACCTTGAACTCGGGTTTATACTTTAATTTTTTTGAAATAAATAAACATTAGTATGATAATTACACGTTTTCATTGCTCTGATAAACTGAAAAACTGAACCGTTCTAACCACAACTCAAAAGTTAAAATTTTACTAAATTTGTGAAAAGGCTACTGAGCTCCTTGATATTTTGCTTCATGAAGGTCACTTGAGGTCTTCTGTATGATGCAGTACTCCGGTCCCTCTTTTGTAAAAACATGTCAAAATAAAAGTTCTTGTTTTTCGTTGTGCCATCTGACATTTGAGGAGGTAAGAACTTGCGGACAACAGTTTCAAAAGTCAAAAACTTCAGCACTTTTAAAGTTGCCTTATTTTGCAACATGGTTTTTATTTTAAAGTTCTCAAGCATAAAATCATGCCAAACTACTTTATTCAGAACTTTATAGAACTAAACTACCTTTTTGATAGTTTACTTAATCAACATATCTGGTTGGACGGTTGCAGCGCCTGACATTTTAGAGTTTAGGAGGCAAAAAGAAGCTAAAATGAATTTTATATGGATTCGCTGAAAATTGTTTCACATAAAAGGTATTGTTGAATAATTTCATATACACTGTCTATTTATCAAATTATTTTTCGGGAAAATAATGGACAAAAAAAATCAGTGACCCAGACACAGTTGGAAGAAAACCTTGTATCTCCATTTTTGGCGTTTTTCAGTTTTTGACATGATTTGAAAATACTTGGTTCCCTTTACATTGTGTGTAAATTTCATGAAGAATGGACCTAATAAAACGACCCAAAATGACTTGGAAAAAATTCTGGTTCCATTGACTTGCATTAAAAGTAAAGTATGTTTTTTCCTTCTCCTGTAAAGTTACCATTTTGGAGAGGTTTTCTTCCAACAGCAGTGATGTGTTAAATTCTGCAAATAAACAGTACTTGTGCAGTAAAATGTGCAGAGGTGTGTTCTTTAGAGGATGTTGTATATAATATTTAATGGTGAAAGATGACGAATGGAGCTGTAGATGAGGCTGAAGTGAATAAATATCCATAATGTGATATTTCAAACACGACAGTCACATCTCAGACAGATAACTTGACAAAAAACCTAAAAACATAATAACAGTGAACAGTTTATGGATAATTTTGTTTTCTAGTTTACAGTATTTGAATCTGTGCAGTTTAAGTTGTTATTGTACATAAAATAACCAAAATATTAAAATGAAAAGTGATTTCAGGCTCTTCAGTGCTAGTGTGTGTCCAAACTCATAACTCACACTGTCTGTTCCAGCTCACTACGAAAAGCTGATAAAGCCTCGCTGCACTGTTGGGGTTTAATTAGATCCCGCGTGGTGCTGTGTAAGTCGTCATATCCAGTTTTGCGGTGTTTGTTCAGGCTGTTGGGTCACATACTGCACAGTCCAGATCCAAAAAGGGCCCAGTGGACTTAGAATGACCCAGTTATTGTTTCTAAAAACCACAAAGAAACACACACTCAAACTCCCTAACCTCAGTTTTACCCAGTAAAAACATGCTGTAAATTGGTGACTTAGGGTTAACTACTAGCACTAAGACCACCACTAACCCCCGCCAATCAATCTTGATTTAAAGCAGGAATACAGAGATGCAGATAAATAAACTGTCTCACCTTAAACACAGAGGCTGTGTTTACACACACATATATATATATATATATATATACATACATACATACATAAATATATATAAGTCTGTTTAATATATATGTATATATATTAAACCTCCTTGTTTCTACACTTATTGTCCAGTTTAGAAGAACTACAGAAGGGCATATATATATATATATATATATATATATATATATATATATATATATATATATATATATATCACTGTTACATAGTCTACTTTTAATGTAAGTCAATGGAACCAGACTTTTTTCCAAGTAACTTTGGGTCGTTTCTTTTGGTCCATTCATCATGAAATTTACACACAATGTAAAGAACAACAGGTATTTTCAAATTATGTCAAAAAGTGAAAAACGTCAAAAATGGAGATACAAGGTTTTCCTTCAACAACATCGATATATATATATATATATATATATATATATATATATATATATATATATATATATATATTTATACGTATATATAAGAAAGAAAGAGAGAGAGAGAGAGAGAGAGAGAGAGTGGGAGAGGGGTAAATTGAAATAGTGTCCTTGAGTAAATTACTGTGACTTCTGCAGTCTATTCCCCCCCGACACACACACACACACACACACACACACACACACACACACACACACATCTTTGTGAATTAGTCAGGGGGTTGATTATAATGTAAACAGTATCAGGTATCAGATTCCTTTACTATGAACACACACAGTCCTGCCCTCGGCCTCACTCTCCCTCTCTCTCTCTCTCTCGCTCTCTCACACACACACACTCAGCCTTTCTCTCTCCCTCCGTCACACACTCTGTCCTCATCTCATCTCACTCTCCTCATTAAAATTCACTCCACGTTGCGGCTGCTTGCTCTGGCAGGATGCCAAGATGGCCGTCTGACTGTCTCTCTCTCTCTCTCTCATACACACTACACACACACTGCACACACTACACACACACGCATACACTTCATATACATACTCTCCTACAGTCTCTCTCTCTCTCTCTCTCTCTCTCTCTGGGAGGAGTGAAGTGGTCAGAGGTTTAGTCAGAGGTCAGTGGTTTAGTCTGAACTGATGGAGACCTTGAATAAACCGCTAACCACATATTCAGTTATTAATCAAATGATTACTATATTACTATTACTATTATGATTTTCAGCAATGTCCCGATAATTCAGATGAGTAATGAAATTATGAAAATATATTATTTCATGGTTCCTGTAAGCATCTAAAACTTAATTCCAGAGCACCTTCAACATAACGACTTTGGAACTCATTCATTTAGAGCATGTGTTGCAGTCTGACGTTTCTCCAGCAGGGGAGCACAGAAATTGCCATGAACCCACACCAGCAGAAGCTCACGAATGCGCGACTATGCAGCATCTTTCAAAATGAGTGGTGAAAGTTTTCAAACATGGTTTGTGCCAGTAACATCGTATTAAATATGTGATTTTCATTAAATATAAAAACAGCTAATTTTAAAAAACCACATGAGCTGAGAAACAGGACTCAGGACTAAACTGTAGCCGAGAAAATATAGCTAATTATTTTTAGATTTCGCCCAGGCCCAGCGCCCTAAGAGCCTAGTTACACCTCTACATGTGGACTGTGATTTTCAGTCAGGACTACAGCTTTAAAACTCTTTAAAACTCTTTTTAGACATACTTAAACGTGGTGAAATCGCTCTGAGCACTGTTCTGCTGTTGGTATCAGCGCCTTTAACGCGTCTCTCAGGGCTCAATAAGTCACCCTCAGACACCTGTGATGGAAAAAAACACAATTGTTAGGAATGTCCTGAGACTCGCACACATTCCCAAGCACCCATGCATGTAAATCCGAGCCACCTGACAGGCAGGTGGCACCTGGTAGGCTGCATATCCATCCCACAGTGCAAACACACACGATAAACTCAGCCCGTTCCCAAGGTCAGCAAGATTAGCTTTATGACCATCCTTGTCTCTTAGGTCAAAGGTCAAACCAAAGTCCTGATGCTGAGGTCACTTACGGTCACTAATCCTCTTTCAATGCCTAGTCGACATGAAGCAGGTTAAGCAGTTATGCTAGAAGAAAAAGATTTTGAGGAATAGTTTGGCAAAATTTACATTTTACCTCTTACCTCAAATGTAGCCGACAAGCTACGACGTGTTTGGTGTTTGAAGTTTGCTTCTTTAGCTTTGCGCTGGAGCTACAAGGCTAACGCAGCTACTAAGTAATGGAAGCGTATACCCCACTAATTAGCATGATGCTAACTGCAGACCTAGACCATCGCATACTTGCCTTAAACGGTGTGGAGTTGGTCAGTAATACCTAACAGACTTGGTTATGTGGTTTTTGTCACTGTACAGCTCTACTGGAGCTGGATTACCTTTACTGGGGAGGTGCTGTAATCTGAGTGATTAGCGACAACGTCTGCAGTTTTCACACGTCTGCTAAGTAATAATTCCAGAGTGAATAACCGTCTAAAATTCACTGAACTCTGAGCTCCTTCGGTAACAGCAATCCTGTTCGAATCCACATCACAGTGACGTAATAACAAAATCAGGTAACAGAAAACGCCTCCTTTTTTTCATCCCTGAAGAAAAGGTTAACAGCTAAAATGAAGCTTGATCAGCCCCAATTCATTTAGCTTCAAGTTCATGACAATAAATCCACAACATTTTTGGTCACAAAATGACCAAACCAACCAAATTACAAAGAAAAAGAAAATGAAATACCTTGAAAGTCTTGTTTGGCTGCATTTCATACGTTGAAAGTACCTACTTTACTAGCCTAATGCTAGTTTGTATGCTATTTTAGCCGCACATCATGCTTTATTATTCGGATGCGTGGCGCCCCAAGCATAATGCTGACGTAAACGTCCGATAATTTGGGGATCCTTATCCCGTACCAATCAGCCAGTCGAACCATGCACAGATTACATTACCAGGCCTCCTCTGGAAAACTAATCCAGCTCCAATAGGGCTCATGACACTGTTATCTATTAACATAGACAAAAGTTCAGATGAAATTCAGACTAGAAGATGAACTAAAAGATAGAAGTGAGTTCGTCTTTATAGTATACATTTTTTTCTGTTGGAACAACAAAACAAACAAAGAATAAATGATGGTCTGACTGTTTTAAAGAAATTATGTCTATTTGACTATAATTTAACACACTATCAATGGTTTAGTCTCGAAGGGCCAGACGTGATATCGTAATGAGAAATATGTACGTCTGGGAACAACTTCTTAAACTTTTGATGTTTGATTGAGGCACTAACAAGGGTACTCCCCCTCTAAACTCCGCCCCCAATATTCCGCTAGTTTGTGCTCAACATCCAGAGTATAACTGATAACACAAGCAAAACAAGCTCGCTAGTGAAATGCTATTGTTAGCTAACGGAACTGTTTTTCTCTTTTAAGATTTTAGGGAAATTTTTATATTTTTACTGCATGTAATCTGTTCTCCACACACACAACTCACATCTTCATCCTCAACTGGAGTTTGTTGGGGGTCTTTTCAGCCACGCTAACGTACCTTACATCCACAAGCTAACAGGTTTGTTCTGTGTTGGACAGTGATGACGAGCTCTCCGGCGCCCCCTACTTTGAGCTCATGAGGCAATGGATTGCTTTAGAAATTATGCGCTTGGTTTGTTCGCTCACATTTAGTCCAAAATTTCTTATCTAGACGTTCGATCACATCTCAACCTGCAAGACCGTGTTATACAGGCTTGTGCTAAAGTTTGTGCACCCCGGTCAAATTCTACTTTTTTGTTGATTCACTAAGTGAAAGTAAGTGAAGACATCCTCTACAGAGAACACGCTTCAGCACATTCTAATGCACAATTACTATTTATTTGCTGAATTTAACATTTTGGAAAAAAAGCATGTAGCCTGTGCAAAAGTTATGGCACATTTTTGCCAACATGTCACAGCAAATGAATGGAAATTGGAGAAAATTTGCAAAAAAAATGGCACATTTAAGTTTGTTGCCTGTAATGGACGAGTAAACTTATTTTCATGTAGGAATTCATCAAAACATGTATTTGCTTGGTAGTGTGTAATAATGGTTATAATTGGATTATTATTACAGTGCTGATGACAAAGGCTAGAAATATATACTCTTCTCTAAGTCCTTCATTCGTTGGTCCTCACCTACAATAACGCAAAAACAAATGAAAAAATACAGCCGCAGGCGGTAACGAGCGGGTTCAAGCACACATCAGCAGTATGAGCCCTTCTGTAGTTTAAGCCAATTAGGCCTAACAAGGCCTAATGCTGTTTGGGCCTTAATGAAAGGCAGAGTGGATATATGTTTACATTCATATGTACTGATCTACAAAGATTTGTAGAACATTCAAGAGATTTTAAATGTAGATGTCAAAACTACATGACAAATGGCAAAATTTCTGGTTTGCTTCTCCATATTTAACCCTTTGATTTGATGTAGGCCATAATGAGGCCTAATGCACCCATAAGGGGCCATTTTGGCATAGAGGAGCTCCGTGAAAGTGGGTCAGAATTTGTCAAAATGTCTTAATATGACATGATTATTAATCAGGGACCTTCAACAAAGATGGTCACCAAGTTTTGTTCAGATTGACCTTTTGACCTTTATATAATAAGCCGTAGTCTGTGAATGAATAAACCAAAATACCAGACAAGCAGTTCAAAATGAATTAACAAAATAATTCAGGTCAGTGGACTGAATTAAATGATACCAATGGTTTATCTGTATACTTCGTAATAACACTGTAATAGCATTTTTAATGACCCTAAAGGCGAATCTGAACAAAATTTCGCAGACCCCAATCAGAGTCTCAATATATACAATTTTTTTTTTTTAACTTTTGAGATGATCGGACCAATGACTGATGAGTTATAGCAATTTAATCTAGCAATGCCATGGCCGCAGTGATTAATTAAAAGTGTGACACCATGTTGAGTAAAAAAAAAAAATTATATATATATATATATATATATATATATATATATATATATATATATATATGTGTGTGTGTGTGTGTGTGTGTGTGTGTGTGTTTTTTTCCAATTAATTATTTACCTAGAGAGGCCACAGAGTTTTTCCTAGAACAGAAAAAAGTTTAGATAAAAATCCAGAGACTAGTTCGAAAAATTATGGTTTTCAAACAGTTAACCATTACAAAAAAAATTAACAGAAAAATAACAAGAAAAAAAATCTTGACAATTCCAATTATTAAGCTAAGCTATAATTATTCTGTGTAATACAGCGAATAAGAAGAAAGAATGAAAGGAGAGAGATAAGTGTAATTTTCCTTTTAAAAATATCATTTATTCTGGATACAACATAGCATTTAAAATCATGGACATCAGAAACATGCCTCTAGAGATTTGTTCATTTTTGGAGTCGTTTTGTTAAAAATCTGAAACACAGTCATAGGCGGTCTTCTCTGAGACTGATAGGGGCGGGGGAGGGGGGGCTGGATGAGGAGAAAGCTGACGGTTCCCAGCACCACGTGCCCCCCCAACACACCTCTTTCTGCTGGTCAAAACACTCTGTGCTGAGCAGAACACAAAAAGACACACCACCACATTTCAAAATCACACTGCAAATGTCAACATGCATTCAGTCTTGAGAGGAAAATAAAATGACCGTTTCTTTTCCACCCACCGCTCCCCACTGCTTACACTTCCGAGAGCTGAGAATGAAATCTGATCATACAAAATACAACAGTTTCAAGTCCATTTCTGAAAAGTGGCAATTTTGTGGCTTGAGGTTTAGAAAATGTCCATAGAAAAGTCCTCTTAGGAAAGAAGGAAATTAAGAAAATAGAGGGGATTTTCACTGAAGACGAGGGTGCCAACACTTTGTGGAAATCAGTACTCAGTATCTCAGTTTCTAAAGATCATCAAGGCTGAGGTGATTTTTAAGACAAAAGGGTATTTTCTTTGAAGAAGTAGCCAAATTATTGAAAAGTGGTGGACCGTCCCTTGAATTATAGAACCAACAGTAAAATCTGCTTCAGCTATAAAACTACAGGCCCCAGTTCTGGAAAACAGGAAGTGATGTCATCCAGTCATTTTTAGGGTTAGGTATGAGCTCAGCAGTCAGACAAATCAAAAATATGACATTCAAATTAATCTGTATTTACATATTCACCTTCTTTATTGAAGGGGAACTCCAGTGAGTTTCCAAAATTTCAGCAAAATTCAGAGTTAGTCGTTCAGATCAGTTTGATGTGAAATGCACTAAATTTAGAGAGATAACTTATTGCAAGTCAATGTAACGATTTTTTCCAGGTAATTCTGGATCATTTCTGTTGGTTTGTTCATCCTGACGTTTTAACACAATCGTAACATCTTTAACTTTGAATGCAAGTTAATGTAAAAAGATTGTTTAAGCCATTTAAATTATTTTATCGGCCCATCCTGAAATTTGAACACAGTGTACACGGCAGCTGGCATTTTCAAATTTTGCCAAAAAGAAAAAAAAAAGAAAAAATTTAAAGCGACAGTAAGTGTAGTATAGTAAATGAAATGTCTATATTTGTGTTGTAGTCATGGCGACCCCTGGTTCCTATCACCACCACTGTAAAGAAATCTGAGTCTCTACAATCAAACATTTCACACCAAACCACTCCGAATGTCTCTCAACCACTAAATTATGCAGAAAAATTAAAAATTAAATCTAATCTGTATGGAGTGCAGAACCCAAACCTGCTCCTGTTAGCGAAGCCAGACGCTCAGAAAGTTCCAGAATCATGAGCGAGTAACACAACAGGGGGGAAAAAGAGCACAGCTGGTTTTTAAAGCCTATAAACTGAGACCAGGAGACTACAAACACAGGAAAACCGCAATTCAACAAGTAATTTTGGCACAATTAGATAATGACAATGATTCCTCTGGCTGCAGCCGACTGCAGGACCAGGAAACGCCATTACGGCTAGAAAAATACATTTCCCACAATTCTGGGACTCTAGTAAATGAAGGCAGCATCGTTACTGAGGCAATCCAGCATTTTGCAATCGCATACACATTATAAGTAAAACCCAGCAGGTCAGATACAGGGGTGTGCAAAAGTTTGGGTGCCCCTGGTCAAATGGCATGTTGTTGTTGTTGATTTTCTAAGTGTAAATAAGCGAACTGTTTAGAAAACAAATTTTCGGCAAATTTCAAGGCATAATCACTGTTTATTTCCTGAATTTAACACAGAAAAGTAAAAAACAGAATGAGGCCTGTGCAAAAGTTATAGCACATTTTATTTTTCTATATTCACAACAAATAAATCGCTGTTGTCGGAACAAAACCTTGTATCTCAATTTCTGGCATTTTTCAGTTTTTGACATAATCTAAAAATGCCTGTTGCCCTTTACATTGTGTGTAAATTTCAAGATGAACGGACCAAAAGAAACGACCCAAAATGACTTGGAAAAAAAAAGTCTGGTTTTGACTTACATTAACAGTAAAGTAGGTTTTTTCCTTCTCCTGTTAAGTTACCATTTTGGTGATACGAGGTTTTCTTCCGACAACAGCGAAATAGAACTTGTGCAATAAAATCTGCAAAAATGCCACATTTAAAGGAGAATTCCAGCAAATTTTGAACAAAGTCATTCAGAGTGGCTTGATACGAAATGGCTCAAAAAAGTTGCAGAGTCAGTTGTGGTGATAGGAACCAGATGTCTTAAGTGTTTAATGCCTCTAAAAGCTCCCATATCTTATGAAATGGTTATGAATATCCCAAGAAAAGCTTATTTTTCCTGAAATCCCACTATTTTACCATCATCAACATTCCATATAAAACTCAGAAGACTCTTCCCTGGTAGGTTCACTGGTGGTTTTGGATAGTAAATAAAACGGCTATATCCGTGTTGTAGTCACGTTGCCGCCTGGTTCATATATCACCACCGCTGAGTCTCTACAATGAACCATTTCATATCAAACCACTCTGAATGACTGTTTACATCTCAATGATTGAATTGCACAAATATTTTAAAATTTTAGTGGAATTCCCCTTCAAGCGTGTTCTCTGTATTCTCACAAATAAACTATGTCATTTGACCGGGGTGCCCGAACCTTTGCACGCCGCTGTATGTGTGTGTGTGTGTGCGTGTGTGTGAAATGTGCACTCAACAGAGCCTGAAATGTAAGGACTACAAACAGTGCTTGGATTAAAAACTACAAAACGAGACCTCATGGGTACAGCAGTCCAGTTCAGGACCAACCACAGTATATTCTCAGTCTCTGTCTTTATATCTGTACCTAAAATCAGCTTCTATAAAACTAAATACTCCATTCCTTTAATATATACACAAACTCCAGCGCAGATACGAGTCTTTATGATTCTTCATGACGACCAGACTCTTCAGTCTGAGCCTCGCTCCTCTATAAAGCCAGTGGAGCGTTAATGCTGACTTCGTAGCTGCAGACCAGGCTCACAGTTTGTCTGGACAACAAGCATATAAACTCATAATCGTAACGCTTTTCAAATGTACACCTACAAGCTTAAAACTGTCCTATTAAAATAAATAAAATCTAACGCAAAACACAAAAAAATAAATTAACAGCACAGCAATCGACCCCTTTTTTGGTTCTGTTCCATAGAAAAGGGGAATTACATCAGTTTTTCAAACGTTTAACATAATTCCATCATGGAGATGTACACAAAGTCATTCAGGGTGGTTCTAGAGAAAATTACCAACTCACACAGTTATTACATTTACAAATACACTGATGCCTCAGACCTTGTGTTTACACGCACTCAATAATCCAATCATTATCGGATTTCTGCAGTTATCTGATTATTCAAATGGTAAACAGCACGCTCTGATTTCTTAGATCAGAGTAAGGTCTAGAAATCTGATAAAGGATTAACTCCGGAAATAAAGAGAGCTGGATTTTAGCTCAGTAATCAGATTTCTCAGTGCATGTAAACTCTTACTCTGATTTCTTTCGGATTTCTCAGTCTGAGCATGTGCGAAAACAGACTGATACTGGAAATAAGCGAGCAGAATCACCGCGAGACGCAGCAAAACACTTTTGGAGCGACGCTGAAACCAACAACATGCTCGACGAAATAAAGGATTTAAATATTCTTCATCTTCTAGATGATGTTTGTTCATATTTTCAGGTAAAGTGGCGCAATGTTTTGAAAAAAAGCCATTTTTTTTACGTTACGTTTTCTGCTGCGTTACGTTTTTCACATTATCTGATTACTCAGGTGCATGTAAACTTGTTGATCAGATTACTGACAGTTATCGGATTATGAAGTGCATGTAAAACACACTCATTGTTTTACGACAGTTCTGAGAAAATATCGGCCCAAAACATACTTTTAAAAAGCCGCTCATGGTGTATATGCAGGGTGTTGTCATGCAAAGAAAACATTTTTTCAGATTTATCACTATTAACATTACATATAAAACTCAGCAAATAAAATGCCTATAATTTGTGTTGTAGTCATGGCGACCCCCTGATTTCTATCACCACCACTGTAAAGAAATGAGTCTCTACAATCAATGATTTCACCTCAAACCACTCAGAATGACTTTGTTTACATCTCAACCACTGAATTATGTAGAAATTTTGAAAATTTGGTGGAATTCCCCTTTAAGCAGACCAGTCATACAGCAATAAGTCTTTCTTTAATCTGCATCAACTTGACCCCCCAATCAACATCACCACAGCCACAAAACAACCTACTCAACCCGTCATCAACCTGTCATTGATAAATTCAACCATCCTTTTCAATTCCCTTCACCTCCCTGCCTTCTTTCTCTCTCCATCACCACTTCACTCCGTCCACCGAGCCACGTCACTTTCTGTAAACCGTTAACGGGTGCGTCTTTGAGCTGTCAATCAATCTGACACTCATGAGCACATCGTCACTAGACCTAATCAGTAGTTCTGCAATACCTTTTGGCGCAGCAATCGCTAATGAAATACTCCCAAATCAACGAGCGAAACCAAACTAAACTACTTAAAGAAAGAGCTGTTCAGCAAAACACAAGAAACAACAAGAAAACACACACAACATCCACAGTGACCAACAGTGGACACAGCGACACCCCTGCCCACATCCTCAAACTATCCTCTGAGTGGTCGAGCCAGAAGATGGAGCACCACTAAACCCTAGGCTTGGTTGACGTGATGTTGCCATGGCGACAGCAGTGGCTGAATGATGTGCCTGGTTTCTTTGGGTGGAGCCTCCCGAGCGATCGCTCTCTGCCGTCCAATCACCGCACCTGGAATTACAGTACAACGGTTTAAAAGCCACCACAGGCATAAAAACAGAGGAGACACTCTGACCTACAGTAGAGTACACAAGTCTGCAAGTGCAGATGGCATATTTTGTTGATTTTCTATGTGAAAATAAGTTCACACCCTCCATAAAGAGCCTAAATTTAACAGTAAGGAAAACAGCAAAATGGCAATAATAACTGCAGGCTTGTAGCTCAGGGGTCGGCAACATGCAGCTCTTTTACTGTCCCTGTTGTGGCTCCACAGCAGAATCAGATTCGTAGGTAATAATAAAATAATCCTCCTTTACAGTAAAATAAAGCTCTGCTGATCGTTCAACACAGTTTAACAATAAATGGTCTTAAACTCTGGAGTTAATGTAGAACTGCTGATTCACCCTGTAACCCTGAAGATCAGCGCAGACTGCTGGTCACCATAGCAACACAGACAACAGTCTCACCTAGCTAGTAGCTAACGAAACGGCAAAGAGAGAGATTTAAGACGAACATCGATAATTTGGAGACGAATGGACTTATTTGCCTTTATAATCACTCCAGCTGGTTTCCTAATACATTTAATCTGCAGTGAGAAACTGACAAACACTAAAAAAGTCGCAAAGCTGAAGTTTGAATTCTTCTCGTTCGAATTCTCCCGTTCCACCTTAAATGGTGCTGCAGTTACATTCTGGCGCCTCAGGCACCATTTAAGGTGGAACGGGAAAATTCAGTCAAGAAGTTGGAGAATGAGAAGCGACTTCAGCCTCGTAAAAAGTCGAATGCTGAGAGACATTTTACAAGAAACTGTTCTACTTTTCCGGAAAAGTTTCCTGCTGGAGATGCGAGAAAAGCAGCTATAGCTGAGCTAAAGTTTAAAGCAGAGCAAAGTAAGTCTGCGTTTTTTGTTTATATTAGATGTTTAATCCTATACTAGTACATCAGCACACACTGAGACATATTTACAGCCAAGATGGTTATATAAACATAAAACGTTGTGGCCCCAAAGTGGTTTGATTTTTGTTGAAAGGACAAAACGGCTCTTCTTAACGTTTGTGTTGCCGACCCCTGGCCTAGGGGTTAAGAACGTACAAGAGAAGATTATGCAAGAGGAAAAAACAAAAATTCAAACAAGTGGCCTTGAACACTCACTTGGTATCGCTAGCTTCACATTTGGCTTAGCCTGCAAAACAGAATGAAAATCAGGTCACGGTTCTGCGTGACGGTGCACAAACTCAGAATATAATATCTTGAGAAAACTTCATTATGAGACCATGTTCCTAGTTTGACCCTTCGACCCATCCCGAGTAGTGCAGGCTGAGGCCTGGCTGCATGTTTCTCTGATAGAATCAGTGACTGTAACGCTCGCGTTCAAATACAGCCTTTAAACGCTGTAAATATTTTAATTTTTCATATTTCCGCACTAGAAGGGGAAGATCATGAACAAACTTTAGGCTGGATTGACAAAGCTGTTTCAGGTGGTTGCTAAGGAGCTGCTTCTCATTGCTATGTTATCCTAAGTGGTTGCTAAGTTGTTACTAGGCTGTTGATGTGGTATCCATGGTGGTTGCTAGGGTGTCGCTTGGCCATTGCTATGTTATCCAAGGCGGTTTCTAAGATGTTGCCATGTTATCCAAAGTGGTTGCTAAGGTGTTGCTAGGCCATTGGTATGTTATGCAAGGTGGTTGCTAAGGTGTTGCTAGGCCATTGGTACGTTATGCAAGGTGGTTGCTAAGGTGTTGCTAGGCCATTGGTTCGTTATGCAAGCTAGTTACTAATGTGTTGCTAGGCCATTGCAATGGTATCCCAAGTTGTTGCTAGGCCATTGGTACGTTATGCAAGGTAGTTGCTAAGGTGTTGCTAGGCCGTTGGTATGTTATGCCAGATGGTTGCTAAGGTGTTGCTAGGCCATTGGTTCGTTATGCAAGGTGGTTGCTAAGGTGTTACTAGGCCATTACTATGGTATCCCAGGCGGTTGCTAAAGTATTACTAGGTCATTGCTATGGTATCTCAGATGGTCGCTAAGGTGTTGCTAAGCCATTGCTGTTATCCTATGTGGTTGCTAAGGTGTTCTAGAAAAAAAAGACAGTGTGATGTTTCACATAAAACACTGTTAAAATTTCAAAATATACTGTTCACTTCTCAGGCCATACAGTCCTTATAAGGAAGACAAGCTACAAAAACAGCCTGGTTTTTGTGATGTCATGAAACACATTTACATAAATCCACCTAACCAGCCTATAGCAGGTTGGCTCCAGCCATTCATACCAAACGTATAAGGAACGTTTCCGTCAGGACTGCATTCTGAATGAGACGCAGTGCAGGGAGTTCTGTTTAACAGAGCTGAGAAAACAGTGAAAAATGAATTACAACTGTTTTTATGAGAAAAAACCATAAATGTTATGATGGACATTTATAAGGGATAAATATAAAATATAAAAATTAAGCAGGTGAGCTCTTTAATACACAATATAAAACTTAACGTAACGTGAAAGTTGTGGAATGATAAAAGTTTAAGCGTCCAATCAGTGAAGACGTGTGTGCAGTCCAGAGGCTTCAGTAAGGTAAAGGGAATAACTCACAAACCTAATGAACACATGGAGGGGGGGATGGATGGATGGATGGAGGAATGAGGGAATGGATGGAGGGAGCGGGTGTAATGAGGCTGGTTCCCAGTGAGAGCCGCCCCATAAAGCCCTGAGCGCTCTCTCTGTGTCTGAGGCCCTTCTGACTGGCAGGAAGTAGTTAAAAAAACACCCGCTACCCCACCTCGCTCGTAAACATCTCCCTCATTAATACTAACGAGTAATTAAGGCTTAATGAGCTCGCTAACGCGGCACAGACACACGCCAGACACACCGGCTTCACGGCCTAATATCGACCTGACAACCTGAGCAACTGGTTCCCTTTAATTACATTGAAAAAAAGTTATAAAAACATTTAAAACATTAATAAAAGTATTCAAATATATATACACACAATATTCAGCTGTGCCAGGCTGAAGTTTATACTGTATTGCTTTTTATTCTCAGATTAACTTTTTTTTTTTTTTTACTTTTCTGACAATGTATACTTACAGTAATACAGTAATTACAGTCCATTTGCAGCTCATAATTTCAATATCAATACCAATAATAATAATTACATTTTTTTGACTTCTCAGCTGCAGATATAATTGCTAGTTTATCATACATGTGATTTAGAATTCACTGATGTTTCTAGGGAATGTTGTCTTTGGGTGCCTAAAGGGGAATTCCACCAATATTTCAAATTTCTACATCATTCTGTTGTTGAGAATGCTACATTCAGGCAATTCTTAACTTTACAGTGGTGGTAATAGGAACCAGGGGTCACCATGTCTACAAAACAAAGATGTTTTATTTTCTATCCAAAAATACCAACAAACCTATGTGTGTTTTCTGAGCTTTATATGTTAATGATAATAAAATAGCAATAAAGCTGTTTTCTTTGGGAGCTATTTTGCCTCATGACACCCTGCATGTATCACCTCCAGCATGAATGTGTTTTAAAAAGGACGTTTTAGGCCAAAATCTTTTGAAAATTACTGTAAATGTCTCAAATTCATACCATTTCATGTAGTAACTTTCTGTGAGGGAGCTTTTAGAGGTGGACGTCTGGTTCCTATCACCACCACTGTGAACAGTTCTGACTCTGTAAGTTTCTCTAGAGCGTTTCACACCAAACCACTTTAAATGACTTAATATCTTAATCATTTTGCTGTTGTCGGAACAAAACCTCGTATCTCCAAAATGGTAACTTTACAGGAGAAGGAAAAAACATACATTTACTTTTAATGTAAGTCAATGGAACCAGACTTTTTTCCCCAAGTCATTCTGGGTTGTTGCTTTTGGTCCGTTCATCATGAAATTTTCACACAATGTACAGGATAACAGGCATTTTCAAATTATGTCAAAAACTGAAAAATGACAAAAATGGAGATTCAAGGTTTTGTTTCCATCAGCAGTGATTTATATATACAGAAACTTAAAAAAATCAGTGGAGTTCCCCTTTAATAGCACTACGTTACATCTAGTGCTTCAAAACAGTTCTAGGTAATGCGGTTAAAGTACCTCTGTCCTTCCCATTCTGTAATCTCTCATCTTCTTCATCCCCTCCATCCTCCACTACACACGAAAACACAAACACAAACACAGACATCACAGTCAGTCAGCTGTGCATGTTTACATATACGGCTGTGTGAGTACAGTATCTGTATCTGCATTCAAGATCCATTAAACACTTTAACCTTTTGGCTCTGGTGACAAAGTTAGTTAAAACCATTTAAACTATAAAACATAAATATAAAAATCTATTAAAAAGTATTTACCAAAGCTATAGATAAAATGTACCATAGCTATGGATAAAATGTACCATAGCTATGGATAAAATGTACCATAGCTATAGATAAAATGGATAAAAATGGACCATAGCTATGGATAAAAATAGACCATAGCTATGGATAAAATGTACCATAGCTATAGATAAAATGGATAAAAATGGACCATAGCTATGGATAAAAATGGACCATAGCTATGGATAAAAATAGACCATAGCTATAGATAAAATGTACCATAGCTATAGATAAAATGGATAAAAATGGACCATAGCTATGGATAAAAATAGACCATAGCTATGGATAAAATGTACCATAGCTATAGATAAAATGGATAAAAATGGACCATAGCTATGGATAAAAATGGACCATAGCTATGGATAAAAATAGACCATAGCTATGGATAAAATGTACCATAGCTATAGATAAAATGTACCATGGCTATAGATAAAATGGATAAAAATGGACCACAGCTATGGATAAAAATAGACCATAGCTATGGATAAAAATAGACCATAGCTATGGATAAAATGTTCCATAGCTATGGTTAAAAATGCACCATAGCTGTGGATAAAACTATATATAAAACTGTACCATAGCTATAGATAAAATGGATAAAAATGGACCATAGCTATGGATAAAAATGGACCATAGCTATGGATAAAATGTTCCATAGCTATGGTTAAAAATGCACCATAGCTGTGGATAAAACTATATATAAAACTGTACTATAGCTATAGATAAAATGGATAAAAATGGACCATAGCTATGGATAAAAATGGACCATAGCTATGGATAAAATGTTCCACAGCTATGGTTAAAATGCACCATAGCTGTGGATAAAAATGGACCACAGCTATGGATAAAAATGGACCATAGCTATGGATAAAATGTTCCATAGCTATGGATAAAAATGGACCATAGCTATGGATAAAATGTATCATAGCTATGGATAAAAATGGACCATAGCTATGGATAAAATGTACCATAGCTGTGGATAAAATGTACCATATCTATAGATAAAATGTACCACAGCTATGGATAAAATGTTAAAAGGTCTGATGAGTTTAACTCATTTATCCACAGCCAGGTAGACGACGCAGATATAGTCGCTAACAAAAACATGCTGTCATTTTATTTGAATTATTTCTCACTCGTAGCTCACTGAAGGCAGCAGAGAGACCGTGGAAAGCAAAGATTCATAACCTACATACCACATTGGTGTGTAAATAAAAGAAGAGATGTTTTGTTATGATTTGAATTTGATTTGAATTTGAAAGTTTGCATACAACCTTGTTTTGCAGAAAGATAAACCACTGCTATGTTTTTGTCATTTTTGACTCTGCACCAGAACAAAAATGTCAGTGCGGACTCAACGTAAGCCAAATGTAAATGTAAATAGTTCTTTATCTAATTATGTAATTAACTATGTATGCATTTCAGTAGTAACAGCAGCAGCTGTAACTCTAACATTACATGGTGCATCATAAGTATTTCGCTGCTGTCAGAACAAAACACTCATATCTCCATTTTTGTCCATTTTTCAGTTGTTGACATAATTTGAAAATACCTGTTGTTCTTTACATTGTGTGTAAATTTCATGATGAATGGACCAAAAGAAACGGCCCAAAATGACTCGGAAAGAAGTCTGGTTCCATTGACTTACATTGAAAGTAAAGTGTGTTTTTTCCTTCTCCTGTAAAGTTACCATTTTGGAGATGTGAGGTTTTGTTCCGACAGCAGATATTTATCTTACCAGTGTGCAACTCCTTGACTAAAGAGGACATGGTGTTGGTGATGGAGTCAGCTGCCACTAGAAGATCATTACGCAGGTTCCTACGTGCTCCTGCAACACAGAGAGAGAGAGAGAGAGAGAGAGAGAGAGAGACACTGGTTTAAAGATTATTAAGAGGTTGTTCCACTGCAGTAACAGAGTGTATAACTGAACCAGTTGATCATTGAGAAAGTGCAGCAATGTGTATAACAGAGTGGGGGTGAAGAGTTTTGAGCAGAGACAGTTGGGGCTTTATTATGGCTGTAAAGTCAACTCGGAATCAAAACTGATCTTTTGTTAATGCATGTTTCTGGTCAGATTAAGCAGGATTTCTTACACCTTATCACTTAAACCTCTTGTTTTCTCTGGAATCTTCCATCAGAACCAAACGACTTTTTTCTGCGAGTTCTTACTCGACTTCCTTCACCCTCATGCTGGGTCCATCAGCTCGGTCCCCATCAGGATAGGGCTGAACGATTTGGGGAAAATATCTAATTATGATTTTTCTGTTCGATACTGTAATTGTGATTTAAACTGCGATTATTTTCTACCAATGCAGCTCGGATTCACGAAAGCTTTCTTAAGAAAAAAACTTGCGAAGGTTCTTAAGACAAACACTGAGAAGTTCGTAAGAATGTTCTTAAATGCAATTCTCGAAAAAATGTAAAGTCCTCAAATATTATTTTAATTATTTCCTCAAGATTTTCTTAAGTCTTCATTGTTTTCTCATGTGGGCTCTGGTGCATTTCACAGCTTACCATAAACGCCGTGAGATACATTTTTGATTTGTTTTAACTGTTATTTCCACTATTTAATCCACTCAGAGGAGCAAAATGGAGGAAAAACATAAACCAAGGTTTTAAAAAAAAAATAGTTAACAAGAACTGGAAATGATGGAGGACGAAACAGCCGACAGGAAAAAAATCCTCCCTAGAAGGAACAATAATTGTGGGGTGACGGCGGAAAAAAGCAAGAGACGAGGATGAGGAGCAGGAGAGGCAGCGTTCGTTTAGACCCCATGTGTCAAAAAACAAGGCCCGCGGGTCAGATCAGGCCCACGACACAATCCTATCTGGCCCGCAGAAGTATTTTAATTTTCGATTAATATTAGCCTGTTTCACGATGCACTGCACTACGGTTCCCAGCATGCACTGCAGCGTAATATGCGCTCTGACTCTCCTACCCCAACAACAGTCTATGGGACAGCAGTTACAGGGGACGTTTAAATATTAAATATTTCAAGTATTCATGTAATATTTCAAGGCCTACAACAAGTGCCTGTATGTTGACTAAGCAGTGGTCAGTTCGGGTTACAGCACTACATTAATTAAAAATGAAATACAAACATCGTCGTTCTCTGACTCTCAGATCTGTCGACATTTTTTAATATGGCTCTTTTAGTGGTTGAGTTTGACACCCCTGGTTTAGACTCTCACCTCGTCAACTCTTACAGCCTAAGACAAGTGTGAGGCTGTCGTGAGGTTAAGACAACATTTAAGTACACAGTGGGCCTCATTCACCAACCGCTCTCCTCTTAAAACCCACTTTACGCAGTTTTTACGAAGATTCTGACGTTCACCAGTGTTTTCTGATTTGGGATTTGTTCTCAGGTAAGAACAGAATCTACACACAGTCAAGAGCACAAAGGTGAGAACAGTTCTGCGCTTTAAAAGCACGTCGTGAATCTGACGTAGACTTTTTCTTTCCTTTCTCAAGAACACATTTAGAAAAAAACGAGGGAAGGTTCTGGAGAACGAGGCACAATGTTTTTCAAGAACACCACTTGTTCTTAGAATTATACTTGGGAAAATAGTTAAGAAAAAAATTCTTAAGTTCTTAAGACGAGAACTTTTTTCTTAGGAATTTATACATTTATAAAGATTTTCTTTCTTAAGACACTTTCGTGAATCCGGACCGGGTCTGTTATTTTGGCCAAGAAAACCATCCACTTAAGTATGACGGCGTTTTAGGGCCACTGTTAATAAAAATAAAAATAGTAGACTTTGAGAATAAAGTCGTAATATTTCGAGAAAAAAGTCGTAATATTCAGACAAAAAAAGTCGTAATATTTTGAGAAAAAAAGTCGTAATACTCAGACAAAAAAGTCGTAATATTCAGAGAAAAAAAGTCGTAATATTTGGAGGATAAGGTGGGCTAACTGTAGGGGGGCTAACTGTAGGGGGGCTGCCATAACATGTTGGGGTCTTGGTTGCTGTACTGGCGCCGGAGCTCCACTCACTCCTGTCTCTCTGTGGATCATTTTGATCATCATTCTCACTGTCTGTGAAACTTCATGCCCTCTTTGAATGGGGGGAGATGTAGCCCCCGATAGCGTGTAGACGACCCTGTCTGCGGTTCTCCTTCAACAACAGAGACAGACAGTTTCCTCCGAGTCTGTCTGGCTCTCTATTCTAGATAAACACAGTTTCCTGCTCAGCCGTTTCAGCCAGTTCTTATACTAATAACAGGCTGGTGCTGATGTGCAGGAGAGACAGGGAGACTGAGTGTTTCTTTATGGGTGAATCGATATGAAAGTAGAACTCCACCAACTCACCACCCCTCATTTAACACTTTGGGCACAATACTGCGGCCTTTCCTGGTATTAATGCCACTTCAATGTTGTAATTCTCCGACTTTTATTTATCTAAATATTAGGAGTTTTTTCTCGAAATAGTACGACTTTATTCTGGAAATATTACTACTTTTTTCTCGAAGTCTACTGTTTTTATTTTTTATTAACAGTGGCCCTAAAAGACAGCGGGGTAAATGGTTAGGGTGAACCCAGTATTGGTCAAATTAAATGCTTTACCATCTTTTTTTTACTCTTTTCTGGATTAAAGCTGGCATGTAAATCGAGTAGCCACTCCCATCTCTGTCATTATAGCTTATAGATTTCTCATCCTGTGCAAATCGCTCATAAACATTACAGACATCCTGAGGTAAACTGGCTTTACCCCACCTCCCCTTGTAAAACTAATCCCATCCAAATAGGGCTTACCTGATATTTTGTTACTACAGTCCTCAAATTTATTCCAAACAGAGCATCACAATCACTGTAATATATGCTCTCATAGTTCATCTACTCAAATTCAGGCTGTCTTTGGGCTGGGAAGTGAACTGTATGAACTTTAAAGGGGAACTCCACTATTTTTTAAAAATTTTAATAAATCAGCGTCTTGTAATGTAAACAAAGTCATTCAGAGTGGTGAGAGTTTGATGTGAAATGGTTCACTGTAGAGAAACTTACTGACTCAGATGTCTTTACTGTGGTGGTGATAGGAACCAAGTGTCACGATGCAAATTCCAGTTTCCCCCCTCTTACCTCAAACATAGTCGATCAGCCCAGACACGTCTACTGTCTGAAACTGGCTTCTTTAGTTTTAGCACTGGAGCTGTGGGGCTAATGCAGTTAACATGTAATGGAAGCTCCCCACCAATTAGCATCACTCCTCAAACCAAGTTTGTTCAGCAGCCTCTAATAAACCTGCTTATGTGGTTTCTGACTTACTGTGGTCTATAAAAATGGAAGAAACCCCTCAGAAACAACGCAAGCAACGTTTTTTTGGGATGACTTAACTTCAGAAACGTGTTGGCCGAATGATTTTTGACAGATTTTTCAAGCAGAATGAAGAACATGTTTTTTTTTTCTCACCCTGAGCAAAAGCCTCCTGCACGTCTCCGCCCACTCCAGCCAGAGAGTCCTGGGGCATGTGGGAGGGGGCGTGGCCTGTGTGGGTTGGGGTGGTGCCTGCAGAGCGTATGGGCATGGGGATTGGACGAGAAGAGCCTTGGCCAGGTGAGGTCTGAGGAGAGCCAGCTGCCTGAGACTGACGGAGAAAGAGATACGGATTATTATAACGAATATGCTGTAAGCATAACTATTAGGAATATAAAAATGCATCTGATGCATCGATCTGAAGGTGACGACTCAAACTGGATTAATAATATTGACTACAATAATAATCAATAAAATGTGCACATTTTTTTGCCAGGAAAAAAAAAATTCTCTGATTATTTTCTAAATTAAAAATCAAAAAGAAAGAAAAAAGTTAGTGTATTGTTTTCATTGTCTGTGTTTTGGAACGTCACTTCTTTTGTCTGAAGTCTGATATTCGTTCCTGAACTCTCACAGATACTTGAATATCTACGTTAGTCTGCATACACATCCCAAGTACATATCCGCAGGTCATTAAAAGGTGTGTTTAGCAGATTCTCCACAAGAGGGAGCCATTAGCACTTGCTTTTGTAAGCCTCACTGAAAGAGGGGAAACCCACACCAGCAGGATCTCACTAAAACATGTATGTTTGTAATTCTGTATATGAAATTAAATGTTTTTTAGGCCTAAATTAAACAGCTAAAAAGGTAACAGGCTACTCCAACAACATTCAGCTACCAGAAAATAGTGTTATATTAGTAGTGGTGCTATGAGTACTTAACAAATGCAGACTTCTACATTACATTCTGCTATGAAATACCAGGACACAGTACTAAAGATTTCTTAAAAATAACTTTGGAAAACATTTAGTTGATTTTGCTGATACCCTCAGATACCCTGATAACACATATTTTAGATTCTCTAATTCTCTCGGTCTCTCACATATTTTATTATTTACACACTCACACATACATTTTTGCCACATATTTATGTGTGTATTTACAGTGTATGCTTCCTTTTTAGTGTCACCTTCCAAAAAATAATAAAAAAATGGAAAAAGAAATTGCAATTTTTGATGATTTTTCATTTTCAACTTTTACACTGTGTGAAAATTTCATGATGAATGGATTACGGCATGCTCCAAAATTGTTTTGAATAAAATATCTTTACGTTAAGTTACATTAAAGCAAAGAACATTTTTGCCCTCTCATGTAAAGAGACCATTTTGGAGATACTTGTTATCTTTGGCCAGCTATGATATTTTTTCAGAATAGTAATTTTTTTGAAAGCTCTGCAAAATTAAAAAGCCCAAACTGCTGACTTGATTAATCATCAAAAAAGAACTAGTATGTGAGAAAGAGGAGACCACAACACACAAACACAGAGGTGTGTAAGGAAACTTACAGCCTGCCTCTGCTCCTCTTCCTACAGCGGACAGCAGAGAGGCGGAAAAGAGGAAAAGAAGAACAGAGTGAGAGAAGAAGAGATTAAAAGAATAAAACACACAGTCTAACCTGTTATTCAGAGGAGTGAAGAGTGAGAGAATGAATGAAGGAAAAGAAGTGACACAACCAGACATGAAAAGTAAACGGAGAGAGAGGAGGAGAACAGACGAGTTCAGACAGCTGGTGCCCTCTAGTGGCTGTACGTGTAAGTGTATGTATTCATGTGTGCTTGAACTCTAGTGAGTCAATGTGTACTTGTGTGCACTATAGTGTACTGCACTACTGCACTACTAATGTTTGTGAACACACGTTTATTGTCTTTTTAACTGGGACTTAATTTGAAAATTAATTTTCGGCAATTCTGTGGGGCCTGGGGAGTCTCCGAAAATAACAAACAAACAAACAAACAAATAAACAAACAAACAAACAAGATCCGATTAAATCCAAGTGTTTCTGGAAGCTAAAAAAACAGATTCTAATGCATGTTTCGTTACGAATTCTATGTCAGAAGCCAGCACCACTGAGCTCAGCCCTTTTGAGAGATGAATAATCGCAGCAGTAGCTGCGCATTTGCGAGTGATAAACAGCGTCATTGTTGTTTTCTTAACTGCGCTGCAAACAGACGTTTAAAGTGAAACAGTGTGCGTACCATGACACACGGCAACACACAGCATTCTACTGTTTAGCAAACTGTTCTGCATTGTGCGTCACATATACTGAGCTGTTTTGGAGGAAATCTTATGGTGATATTTTAAAAAAGTATTTAATATGTGAACAAGGTGCCAGATCCACTAAGGCTGGGCGTACAGTACACAGCTTAAACGGAGAGCATCACAAACTTAACGTCAGTTTGTCACAGAGTTTCCTGTCTTCTTTGTCGTCAGGCGCTCAGACTAGACGACAGGGCAAAGAGAGAGAATAACACACACAACCAGTTTGGGCTACGAATAAGAACTCAAACTCCCAGAACTCCTCAGATCACACGACACAAACAGAGCTGAACTTTCTGGACCTGTTTGTGCTTTTATGCGCAGCGAAAGCGCGAACTGGGGTTTAATATGTGGTGAGAAACGCTGATATCACAGTAGAGCTGAGCAAACTGGCAGCTGAGCTGAGACTGTAAGAGAGTGACGTGACGTCTGGATCCAACGTTATAAACACGATATCGACTCTTATCTGCCTGTGTTTTACACTCAGCTCTGCTGTCTCATGTCTGTTCATGCATGTCTCTTCGCCTGTTTCTCTGCTCTTCTAGCTCTCTGGTTGGCTGTTTGAATCACTCGTTGAGTGAATCTCTGACCTTCTCAAACTGCAGGACTCAGAAGTTGTAAACATGTTTGATAATATCGGAGGGTCAAAGATCACACTAACAGATCATCCGTCAGTCGCTTCTGATCGAGTTCCCGGCCGGAGAATCACTTCAGATTGTGAAAAATTGCTGCAAGGGGCGAATCGGGGTTAAAATCGGGCAAAAAAAATCGTATAGTGTAGGTAGTGTAGTGTGTAGTCTACTGTAGGTGCCAGATCCAGATCCAGATCTCAGGCCTTGTTCTCAACTATAACGGGTCCAATCACACAGTCCAACCAGTAAAAAACACTCAGCAATAAAAAAAAGAAACAAAATAAAAGGAGGACACCTCACAAAGGGTGGAGGGGGAGGTGATGGGGGGGGGTTATAGTGCAGCAGTGATGTCCACCATTGTGCAATCCAGGTTTGCTCATTTACAGAAAGCACGTTTCCAGCAGGAGTGAGTGCTGTGAGTCCGTGTACCTTCAGCAGTTTCATCAGCCCCTCTAGCTGCACCATTAGCTCCCTCCGGCTCTCCTGCAGAGCAGACATCCTCTGCTCCAACTCATCCTTCCTCTGCCTGCACACACACACACACACACACACACACACACACACACACACACACACACACACACACACACACACACAGTTACTCATTAGCATCAGTTATCAGTTACTACATTACCACATTATAACCTGTACTGATTCCTATCTAACAGCATAAGGGGTGTGGGGGGCTGCAGAAACCCTTCACATGATAAATTACTGACTTTTTGTTTAATGTTTCTTAATAAAACGAACTCTAAACAATGCGACTGTGGATATTTGTAAAAAGGCTTCTGTTATTTCACTGCAACATAAAAAGAAGAACCCGCTTGCTGCACAGATGGGACTCTGATGACGGTGACGTGAGGGGGTGAAGTGAGAGGTCAGAATGTTCAACGGTCTGAATATTAATTAAATTAAGCGGCTGGCCTATTAAATAAATAAAAACAGCTTCATAGATCACAGCTGCACCCCTCATATCCTGTGCTGGAGTCACCTGAGCAGCCTGAGTTCAGCCAGCAGGGTGGGGTTCTGCTGGGCTTTCTCTGGAGTGGGCTGGGACGCTTGTTCGTGCTCCAAACGCAAACGCTGGATCTCCTGCAGGATCTCCCTACACAGACACAACCACATCAGCTTTTTCACCATCACTTCAGATGAATTATAACAGTGTTATACTTTGGAAGAAGTATGATTAAAAGGGGAACTCCACCAATTTCTCAAAATATCTGCGTAATTTAATCATTAAGACGTAAACAGGGTCATTCAGAGTGGTTTGGTGTGAAATGGTTCAGATTTCTTTACAGTGGTGGTGATAGGAACCAGGAAACCAGAGTCTTCTGAGTTTATATGGAATGTTGATGATGGGAAAATAGTGCTAAACCTGAAAAAAAGAAGTTTTCTTTGGGGCCCTTAGAACTTCTTTTGCCTTACAACACACACCAAACCACTCTGAATGACTTCGGTCCAGTCCCATTTCCTATTTCTACCCCTACCCCTTGTTTTCGAGTGTCTCCTTGCCCCTTGGAACTGAGTTACAGGGGTAGTGGTTGAAATCTTCCCTCTGAAAAGGGACCCTCAAATAAAAAGACCATCACTTCATTAACAGCTACTAGCGCTGCTCTGTAGGCGACCCTGCCAGTCTGCAGTGACAGCAGAGGAGGGTAAAGTTCAGCTCCTCACTGCTGGGCTTTAGTTACATTTAGGGCATCATATGCCTTCAAAGAGGGGCAATTATTTATTATCACACACCCCTAATTCTTCAGTGATATGAAGCTGAAGTCAGATATTGGCCAGATTTTTATTTGAATTTTCCTGTTTCACCTTAAATGTAGCAGCAGTTCTGATGCCTGAGGTGCCAGAATGTAACTGCTGGACCATTTAAGGTGGAATGGGAAATTTAGCGAGCTAGCTGCTGAGACATCAGCTACTACTAGTGATTTTTTAGGCTCATTATGAAAAAAGGGACATAATACATTCAAACAACCTTAAACTAAGATAATAGAATAGTTACTGTAACTTTTTAACAGTTAAAAATTTTCACATTCGTGGGTTTCTTTGGTCTCTTGTGCTCCATTTTGGCATTTCTTCTTTTTTCCTCATATCACTCTGTTTGGAGTCTCTGAAAAACCTCCGTTTGGAGGGTCATGTAGCCCCAACACTTCGCCCTGCCCCTCTATCTCAACAAGAATCAGGACATCATACTCATAGAAGTAAACACACAAAATGGAGAGCTAAGGGCTGAGTGGTAGGGGTGAAGGGGTGAAATGGGATTAAGCCTTTGTTTACATCCAAATGCTTGAACTATGAAAATAGGCATTGTAGACATGCAGACCTCAGCTGTGCTGAGTGCTGTGTTTTGTGCATGTTTTACCTGTTTTTGTTTTCCAGTTCTGCTATTAGCTGCCGTTGCTGCTTGTTAGCATCAAAGCTGAGCTGCTGAGGCGTCTGCTGAAACAGAGCAGGACAGACAGTGGTGTCCAGATGAAAAGGCCTTTATACTCAGAGCATCAATTAATTATTTCATACACCTGCACAACTAATAACCAGCACACTGACCATCACAGTAAGTGAAACATTTTGACAAATTTCTAAAAGATTAGCAGCTCAAACTGCAGTTATGGTTTTTTTTTACAGCATTACAGGGTAACTCTGCAAAATTTCTGCATAATTAAATAGTTAAGATGTGAAAAGGTCCTTCAGAGTGGTTTGGTGTGAAATGCTCAGTTCTAGAGAAACTTGCTGAGTCAGAATTGTTCACAGTGGTGGTGATAGGAACCAGACATCCACCTCTAAAAACTCCCTCCCAGAAAGTTATTAAAGAAATTGATTGTAAATTGTAAATATGCTGCCTGATGTCTGTGACATATAATAGTTCTGAGATCAGATTTTGGCCTAAAACATTTTTTAAGAAACATTCATAGCGGAGGGGGACTTGCAGGGTGTTGTACAGCAAAATAGCCAAAAAAATTATTATTATTTTTTTTTTATTTAACACTATTTTACCATCATCAACATTTCATATATAAACTCCGAAGGTTCTCTGGTGGTTTTGGATAGTAAATGAAATGTCTATATCTGTGTTGTAGTCATGGTGACCCCTGGTTCCTATCACCACCACTGTAAAGAAAGTGGTAAGTTTCTCAAAACACTCTGTGTGACTTTGTTTACATGAACCATTGAATTATGCAGACATGCTCAAAAAAAGGGTGAAACTGCCCTTAAACACAGTGAAATTCCAATACAAACTGGTTTGTGTAGTTCTGATGTGAAAAATCATGTTCAACAATTTTGTGCTGTTTATTTTAGGTCATGTTTGGTGTGTAATGGCCTTAAACCCATGTTTATCTGCTTCACCGCACCAATTTTAACCTCACAAGAAACCTGATAACAAGCTGAGAGTTGAGTCAGGTGTGTTAGAGCTCAGAAAACACTGCCATGTGTGTTCAAGTGTTCAAATGTCCTTTCATGACAAGTCAGTCTGCTGCAGTCTTGAATGGGTCGTGGTTGTGCAGATGTGCTTCTCCTTGTTTATTCTGAGTGAGTGAGCTGGGAAAGAATGAGTGTGTATGACTACATTTGTGGATGTCTGGAGATGGAGAGCGACACTGTGGCAGAGATGTGCCTGATGATGTGTGTGTTGACTCTCCAATGTCTTCCATGTATCCTAAGGCTTATTTACTACGGGCTTATTTGACTGGGCAGTAAAATCACCTGACCTCAGTTTTCTTTACAGCAATCCCCAATTTGGTATGTCAATCACTAGACCTGTACAGTTTGGTACAGCATGTATGTTTACCTGACATGATTCTCTGGGGTGGAAATTCAAATCAAGTTTCGAGTCTCTGCCGTGCAAGTCCGAGTCGAGTCTAGAGCTTTTGCCATAAGAGTTTGAGTTCTGAGTCTCTGCTGTGTGAATTCGAGTTGAGTCTCTGGTGTGTGAGTCTAGAGTTTTTAAGAGTTCAAGTCTCTGCCATGTGAGTTTGAGGCGAGTCTCGGGTTTGCAGGGTTCAAGTCAGGCCTCAAGTCTGTGCCATGTGATTATGAGTCAAGTCTAGAGTTTCCAGGGTTCAAGTCAGTGTAGATTGTCTGCCATGCGAGTTCGAGTCAAATGTAGAGTTTCTAGGGTTCGGGTCAAGTCTCAAGTCTCTGCCATGCGAGTATGAGTCGAATCTAGAGGTTCTAGGGTTTGAGTCAGTGTCGAGTCTCTACCATGCAAGTACAAGTTGATTCTAGAGTTTCTAGAATTCAAGTCGAGTCTCTGCCATGCGAGTTTGAGTCGAGTCTCGGGTTTCTAGGGTTAGAGTCAGTGTTAAGTCTCTGCCGTGGGAGTTTAAGTCAAGTCTTGAGTCTCTACTGCCGGTTCGAGTCAGAGCAGAGTCTCTGCAGTGCAAGTCTGAGTCAACTCGTTTCTATAATTTACACCAGTGTCAAGTCTTCTCTACTGTGCGAGTCGAGCCTCGAGTTTCTCGAGTCGAGTCTCTGCCATGTTAGTTCAAGTCGAATCTCAAGTCGAATCTCAAGTCTCTGCCGTGTGAGTCCAGTGTAGAGTTTCTAGGCTTCAAGTCAGTGTCCAGTCTCTGACCTGCGAGTACGAGTCGAGTCTCGAGTCTGCAGTGCAAGCATGAATCGAGTCTCGATTTTCTAGGGTTTGGGTCAGTGTTGAGTCTAGAGTCTCTGCTGTGTGAGTTTGAGTCGAGTCTCTGAGGTACTGAAGAAATGTAATGGTCTGAAACTCACGGCTGCGTTGCTGGGGTCAGCTGCCAACCGAGCTGTGTATCGGGCGATTAGCCGGTGCTCCTCGTCCATTCGACTGGGACTGTCCAGCGCACTGAAAACACACACACTGAACTATAATACATAATAATGAAGCCGTCGTGAATCATAACGGTCAAAAATACACTGTAAACATACAGACAATGAGGAGAAACAAGTACTCAGCATTTTGCTTTTGTTATTTAATGTATTTCCAGTTACTTTGCACTTATATATGAAAAAATGATGTGTATTAATAAAAAAGTTTACATAAAGGTTAAAAACAAATCTTGTTCAGTGTTTCAGATTTCAGGCTTGGAGCCGCTGCACTATATCAGTGCTGTTCACACCTCGTTCAGCTCAAGAAGGGATTAATCAGCTAATAATATCAGGTATTTTAACCAGGAAACCACAGTTATGCAGTGCAGGGGTTTCAGGACTGGAGCTGAACTCTGCACTAACTGCACTAGCAAACTTACAGAATCACGTCTGTCGAAACACGACGTCGTTTTCCGACCCACAACATTCAGTCTGATATTTAACGTTTATGTTTCTCCAACAACAGAAAAATCACATGACTGAAACCCTGGGATAACTGGTATAACGTACCGATTCAGTTTTGAAAATGTATCTTGATTTACGTTTATGAATACATGCTTTTTTGTTCATAAGTTCAAAGTCAAAAGATGTGCATACATTTGAAGGATATATATATATAACAAAAACAAAAGTGTTTGAATACTTGTTTTCCCCTCACTGTCTCACCTACACACACACAAACACAAACACACACTCACACACACTCACACACACACACTCTCACCGTGGGCTCGTCCGGAGTTTGTCCACATAAGCTGCAATCAATGCGTGTTCCTCATTCATACGCTGAGCAGCAGCTATACCCTGCACGCTACTTACACACACACACACACACACACACACACACACACACACACACACACACAAGACAGAAACATAGAAAAGAACAAGTGAATGAAATGATGAATGAAAGAAAAACCTAATAATGTTTTTTTTTGTGTGTGTGTTTTATTCATGTGCGGAAGTCTGTTCTCTGTAAAGGAAGATTTACACTCTGACAGGCTCAACAGTGTAGAGTCTTCACTTACTTTCTGCTTTGATAGCAAAAAGTGAGAAAAACATGATAAATGTCAATCATACTCAATGAGTGAAGGACACAAGATGACTGGCTGGATGAAAACTCGCTAAAATGAAAACGATGACATGAAAATACACACTTCTGAGCACACACACACACACACACACACACTCACACACACACACACACACACACACACCTGTGCTGCTTACTCTCTCATGCTCTGTGTTCATATTGGTGGTTGACAGCAAACCAGATTTTCCATTGTTTTTAATGGAGCAGTGAGCAAAAATTCAGCCACCATCAGCACCGACGGCAGCGGTCAGCGGTCAGCAGAATATTCTGTCAAAGAACATCTCAACTCCTGCCACATATCTCCAGTGCACTCACCTTTTGATGGGGGTGTGGCCTTCAGAGGGGGGCGTGACTGAGTCATTCATGCTGTTTTGAACGGGACGGGGTGGACTGAGGAGAGAACACACACACACACACACACACACACACACACACACACACACACACACAATCTGAATATACTTTCAGTCGGGTGCAAAAGTTTGGCCAAATGCCATATTTTGTCGATTCTTTAAGTGTAAACTAAAACGTTTAAGTGAACACGTCCTGCACTGAGAACACACTGCTTTCAATACACAATTACTGCTTATTTGCTGAATTTAACATGATTTCCCAATACAGGGTGATTCAAAAAGATTCATCCGATTTCAAAGCGCCATATTTTTACAACCGTGAGGCTCCTAGGAACCAATCACAATCCAATTGAAAGAGGGGGTCATAGAGTTTCTGACTGTCAGTGGAAGATGGCTCCCCTCAGTCTGAGAGGAGATGAGACCCCTGAGCAGAAAGCGTTCTGCGTTCTCCACTTCAATAAGAGTGAATCCGTCATAACTGTGCAACGTAATTTTCGTCAGCAGTGAAGCTCCAACAGCTCAGAGCGTTCGTCGCTGGTTCCACAACACTGGATCATCTCCGAAATCGCACTGAAAGAGCCGTGAGCGCAGCGACACCCGACACGCTCAATCCAGTATGGGATGAGTTTGACTATGGTGTTGATGTTGTCTGTACAGCTGGAGGAGCACTTGTACAATTACATAATAAACTTTATGCTCAATTAAACCATTTACAGTTTACTGCATTGTTCTGTAATGATTTACAAGTGAAATAAATCATTTTGAATCAACCTGTACGTTAAAGTCAGCATATGAACATAAATTGTGCAGAAAAATGTCATATTCCAGTTTGCTCCCTGTAGAGGACGTGCTGACATAGTTTTACTTCGAAAATCAACAAAACATGAAGTTTTGAACAGGGGGTTCAAAGTTTTTGTAACATTCAGCCTTCAGTTCTGTGCTTATTTTCAGTAAACATTAATTCTAACATACTAACACTTATTATATTCATTTCTACTTTACTTGTATAGCACTTTTTCAGAACAGGCAGCGTCACAGAGCAGCGAAGTGAGCAACCAAAAGGCGACAGGGGCAAGAAAAATGTCCCTGAAAGTAACAACAAAACCTGGAGTCCCTCATACAGAGAACTCTGCCCAGAGAGAGCTGATCACTCACGCAGGACTAAGAGATAAAACAAACACAAAGTTAACAGACAGGCAAAGAGAGAGAGAGAGAGAGAGAGAGAGAGAGAGAGAGAGAGAGAGAGAGAGAGAAAGAAAGAAAGAGAAATAACATAGAAACAATACCACGAATACTGCTGACCCGGCTTCTGTTCTTGAGGCTGGTGCGGGTGAAAAGACAAACAAACCCTCCTCTTATTTCTCTCTGTACGACAGTGTGTCTGTGTCCCGTGCTCGACTGAAGGGACACCTCACTGACTACATCACTGTCTCCACGGAGACACAGCGCTCATGTGAGGGAAGTGTCCAATAGGAACTGACCCACTGAACTGACAGGACGGGCACCAGGGAGGGTGGGGAGGTGGTGGGTGCAGAGAGATTCCCGTCCTTGTATTCATTAACGCTGAGCAGACCGAGAGTCTTTGAGTTCGCTAAATTAATAAGCTCGTTGATACTGCGTTCCGCACATAATCCAATCACAAAAGCGCAGGCGTTTATAACCCATCAGAGCGCGGCGCCGTACATGTCCCATATGAATCACGTATATGTATCTATATGTAATAATACGTCCCATATGTATTATATATGAATGAGCACCTATTTGTAATACTAATATGGAAAATTGAAAATTCATACACCCTATGATAATACATACATATATATATATATATATATATACACATATACACATATATATGTATAGATATATATATATATAGGGTGTGTGTGTTTGTGTGTATACACACACACACACACACACACACACACACACACTATATGGACAAAAGTATTGGGACACCCCTCCAAATTATTAAGTTTAGGTGTTTTAGCCACATTCATTGACGAACACTGGCAGTAGAGGGTTGTACTGATGAGCTCAGTGACTTTAAACATGGCACTGTCATGGATGCCACCTCAAGTCAGTTCTGTGAAATTTCTGTCTTGCTAGATCTGCTAAAGGAGGAATGATGATATGGGGTTGTTTTTCAGGGGTTGGTCTAGAACCCTTAGTTCCAGTGAAGGGAATCTTAATGCTTCAGCACCAAGACATGTTGGACAATTGTACATTTCTAACTTTCTGTGAACAGTTTGGGGAAGAACCTTTTCTGTTCCAGCATGACTGAGCCCCAGTGCACAAAGCAGCTCCATAAAGGCCTGGCTGGGTGAGTTTGGTGTGAAAGAACTTGACTGACCCTCACAGAGACCTGACCTCAACCCAAATCAAACACCTTTGAGATGAACTAGAATGGAGATTGTGAGCCAGGCCCTCTCGTCCAACATCAGTGTCTGACCTCACAAATGCTCTTCTGGATGAATGGGCAGAAATTCCTACAGACACACTGCAAAATCTGTAGAAGCTTCCCAGAAGAGTGGAAGCTGTTAGAGCTGCAAAGGGGGACCAACTCCATATTAATGCCTATGGATTTAGAATGGGACTCATAAAAGCTCCTGTAGGTGTCCCAATACTTTCGTCTATTCAGTGTGTAAACACGCACACACACACACACACACATACATATATACACACATATATGTACATGTATAATGTATGTATACATATATATGGACACACACACACACACACACACACTTACACGATGTTGGACAGGTCGAGTGGTCTTTCAGGGTTTTCGGGGAACATCGGGTGAGGGGGCTCACGGTTCGAAACACACCCGAAAGATTTACTAATGGCATGGCTCAGCTTCTTAGCAGGAGATTTCTGCAACACACACACACACACACACACACACACACACACACACACACACACACAGAAAGGTTAAAGACAGACAGCTCTCTTTATAGAGGACGCTGTCTAAGCACAAGACTTCTCCATTTCTCCTTCCTCTTCTATTACACTGAAAAATCTGCGCAGTCAGTAACAGACTGAGTGAGGAAAACTAAACGCTGTCCATCTCTGAACATTCTGTCCTACAACTTCTTCATTTCTAATCAGCACATCAGCTGTGTTTGATCTGGGAATCCTGAACGATTCCATTACATCTTTGATCCGCGGCTCCCTCAGGCGCTCCAACACTCACGGTTCAATTCAGATCAAACATTCTTCTTAATACACACTCTACTGCAAAAAAATGTGTCAAAATATAATATTTTGGTTGAGTGAAGATTTAAACCCTACAGAGAACGTTTGGTTTCACATTAAACAGCTTGTCAATGTTTTTAAACTGTTTGAAGCCGTCAATGCTGAGTGGAACAACGTCAACTCTCTGTAAAAGGCTGCACAGAAATCAAAGGAATGAGCTCCCCCATCTAACGTACTGCATCTATTTGTTTAATCATTTGTTGTTAACACAAACCCACGCACTTGTACAATGACCATCCCCTCCTTTCCACCCCCTTTGAATTTCTTTAGATGCCTATTATTATTTTCATTCCATCCATATGTTATCTTCAAATACATAAACAAGTATGATTACTTACGTTAACCAGTGAGAGACGTTTGAAGTTAATAAAGCTTAAAATTCAAGCATCTAATCTTAGATCTGTGTTTCTAATGAAGTGGCCAGTGAGTGAAAGCACAAGGGAGGTGTTTCTAATGAAGTGACTCAGCAATATCAATACTGATTATTGATTATGGCTCACTGATTCTTACCCAGGACGACTGCTCCTTCATTTGGTGCTGGTCGCTATGGTTACCGCTGGCATGACCGCGCCAGAAGCAGTTCTGGCAGAGCTGATAGTTGAAGCACTGCTGGCATCGATACCGAAACCCAACCATGCCTTCACTACGACAGTACGAGCAAACAACTGGATGGAAGACTGAGAGAGAGAGAGAGAGAGAGAGAGAGAGAGAGAGAGAGAGAGAGAGAGAGAGAGAGAGAGATTTTAAAGGGGAATTCCAATGATTTTTCAAAATTTCTGAATATTTCAGTCCTTGAGATGTAAACAGAGTCATTCAGAGTGGTTTGGTGTGAAATGGTTGATTGTACAGACTCAGATTTCTTTACAGTGGTGGTGATAGGAACCAGGGGTCGCCATGACTACAACACAAATATAGCCATTTTATTTACTATCGAAAACCACCAGTGAACCTACACGAGTTTTATATATGTAGTGCTGATGAAGGTAAAATAGTAATAAATCTGGAAAAAATAAATTTTCTTGGGGAACTTTTTTTGCCGTGTAACACCTTGTAACTCTATTGTGACAATTTTCTGTGAGGGAGCTTTTAGAGGTGGACGTCTGGTTCCCATCACCACCACTGTGAACAATTCTGACTTGCTAAGTTTCTCTGGAATAGAGCGTTTCACACCAAACCGCACCGAACTTCCATCTTAACAACTTAATTACGCAGACATTTTGAAAAGTGGGTGGAATTCCCCTTTAAGGTCACTTTATAACAATAGCCAAAAAGTGTGTGTGTTGTTACCGCTCTCCACGTTAGCAAGGCGATGCATGAGGAGCAGCCAGACAAGACACTGAGGAGGAGGGTCAGCCATTATGGTGTCCAGAAACGTGTTCAACATCACTTTCTTCTGTTTAACACATACAAATATATGTTCATCAGCCACCACAATGTCCAGAAACATCACCTGCTCTTGAACACCTTCTCCACAAGGGGGAGCTACTAGCACGCAAGCACAAACACACACTTTCAGTCACAACTATCAAGACAGGAGGTGAAACAATTCGGATACAGTAATTCTGCCTTGATTGTTCACATTCATGTTTTAAAGTGACCCATATCTGGCATCAGTGTGAACAAACCAATATGTTGATTTAGGCTGTGTTCACATTACCAGGCTGAAGTGGCACAAATCTGATTTTTTACCCTAATGTGACTCAGATCTGATGTTTTCAGAGCTGTGTGGACACACAAATCTGATCTTTTCAAATCCGACCTGAGCCACTTTCATATGTGGTCCTAGATCGGATTCCTATCCGATTCGTGGCCATGCGACCTTAATGTGACGCTCAGATCGGAATTCATGTGCTGAACAGAAGTTAAAGCCTGTGAACGGTGGAAAAGCAGCTCATCTCACCTTTTTCTCCTTCGTCTCGCTCTAATAATGAAGCTGAGAGCTGATCAGAGTTAATGATCTTCTCAGCGAAGCTCGTTCTGCTCGTTAGTTTGTGCTGATGATGAACGTGATTCATTCACGTGACGTTACTGAGTAGGATGAGCTCATCAGGGTCATTTCAGGACGCCGGTTCGTCACATTAATGACAGATTTGAATCACCTACCTAAACGAGTGTGAACCATCGAGTCAGATCGGATTTGAGCGATGTGTACCTGCTGGGGGAAGCACGCGTGGGCAGAGTGTTCCGTGTAGCCGAAGGACGGACCCTCGAACACGGCGGACGGCAGCTTAAGCCCCTCCCTCAGGAAGTGATCAAATTTTGACAGAGTCATCGCCCCGTTCGTGTCCGAGATCTGAGAGAAAATATCTAACACACACACACACACACACACACACACACACACACATATCATTTAACTCAGTGTCCCCAAACTTTTGCATACTGTATGATATGATGAACTGTGTTTAATATGACCAGGCACAGAAAATAACAAGGTAAAAAGGGCTCTCTTCATTTTCTTTCATAATGTACAAAAAACATTTTAAATTATACTAAAATATACTGTTAATAATGACAAGAATGATAATAATAATAATAATAATAATAACAATTTATACTACAGTTATATAACACAGTTGTAACAGACATTTTTTAATAACCCAAAGATGTTAAGAATGAGAACACAGCATTTGTGCAGACCCAACACCAGTTGGCCTACGTGCATGTACAGTCCACTAGGTGGCGGTATTGCTTTACAGACTGGAACTTTCATTGACCTTTATCAGGAGGAGCGTTTTATGGTCCACAGTCATGAATTTAACCTGTCCTGGATTAGCATGCAGCGTAAGTTGCCATGCTGCCAATAAAAAAAGAGCTGGATAAGCAGGAAAAACCCTGCTTTGTGAGACGGACCTCAGTCGGCAGGTAACGAGAGTAAATACTCACAGCGCAGTTTATCCACGATCTTCCCTGCACACATTATAGCCAGCATCGCCTTCACTGAGAACACAGTCACCTTCCCCTGGCCTTCACTGCAAAACACACCGACACTACGGTCAGAACCACCTGCTCAACTTCAACAGTAACAAAACACAACAAATAAACACAAATACAGACTCGGATTCAGATTCAGATTCATTTACTGTCATTCCAGAACATGTCGTACATGAAAGGGAATGAAATGAGGTGCTCAGGTTCTGATTCGGGAAGCAGCAATAATAAAAATAAAAATGCACAATAAACACAAACATAAAACAGGAAAATAAATATAGAAATGTAAGTGTACAGTGAGGGGAGTGTGGATGGAAATAAGACTGAAAATCCAAACGATAAACAAGGTGACTGAGGGGGGCTGATATGAAACAATAATAATATATAATATAATAATAATATAATAAAAATAATAATAAGCAAATTGTACAGTGAGACGGCAACATTTAAGGTGGAACAGGAAATTTAGCTAGCTAGCTACTGAGATATCAGCTACTATTAGCAATTTTTACACTTGTAATGAAGAAAAGGACCATAATACACTGAAACCACATTAAACTAAGATAATACAGTGGTTATTTAATTTCCTAACAGAGAAAATTCTCACATTTGTGTGTTTCTTTGGTCTCTTGTTCTCCATCTTGCCAGTTTTTCTTTTTATCTCATAACTCTCTGTTTGGAGTCTCTGAAAAACCTCTGTTTGGAGGGTCATTTAGCCCCAACACTTCACCCTCCCCCTCTATCTCAACAAGAATCAGGATACCCTACCCCTAGACGTGAACATGCAAACAGAGCAGTGGCGCAGCAGCTACACTAGGCTTACATCTCATGGCATCAGGTGGTTTTGGATGTTCGAATTGATGCATTTTCTTTTCATGTACAAGTACGGGTAAATGAGCGCAGTGCAGGGTCATTACCCAATAGCGGTATCTGTATCGAAGCATCTCTAATTTTTACCTAACTACACAACACTGCAGAAATCATTTTGGCAACACTTTCTATGAATGTCACATTTGTAAGCATCTATAAACACATTCATAACATGTTATAATGCATTCACATAATGCATCATAAACATGGCTATAACTATTTGTGAAATTGCATTACACGTTATAGCCATACTTATTATACATTATGAATTGTTAACATAATGCATTATAAGTACTGTTCATAACACATTATAAGTGCTCATAAGTCGTATGTGTCTGCTCTAAGTAAAGTGAAGCGTACTGTACTAAAGCCTCCTCCAGTGTTCAGAGTGAGGCTTCAAGTTGAAGTATTTACTGAAGGATTTACTGAAACACTAAAACATTCACAGTAAAGCTCATTACAGGCTTCAAATGTCAGAGTTTAAACTAGAGCTGCCATCAGTGTTTTACCCAATGTGGGAAAGGTAATGTGCACCACCGTTAGCTTGGCGCTAACTTAACAATGCAGATCCAATAGAATGCTATCAGAAATTAGTATTACTGTACTGTAGTGCAGGGATGTTACAGAGTGTAGGGGTTCTAGCTATTGATGTTAGAACCAGTGAGGGAACAAATTACAATGCCAGCACTCGACTATCTTGCCTCTCCCTCTCCAGGCCTTCACTCCACAGTGACCTCACGCTCAGTGTGATGTCAGAGGGGGTTCAGGGGAGGGGCTGATGGGTACTTGGTTTGCTGTGGTGTAACATTTAAAGTGAGAGCGCTGGTTAAGAAAAGCTCACTGTAGCAGTAATTCTAGGCTGGTCAGCCTGTTTGGAGCACCTGAACATCCAGGACTGAAGCCCCGAAGATGCAGCCCTAACAGCACCAGCACTGAGAAATAAAATGCTGGAAATCTCAGAGCGTAAATAAACGCTGTATTTGTCTTTACTCTCCAAGCCGGGACTGACTTCTTTAGCACTGACAGTACAACATGTTATTAACACTTCTTATAATGCATTATATTAACAATTCATAATGTACAATAAACATGGCTATAAAGTATAAGTCAGTGTAATTAATTTTTATAAATACTTATAACCTTGTTTATAATGCCTTATGAATGCATTATAACATGTTATAAATGTGTTTATAGATGCCGACAAACGTGACATTCATAGAAAGTCACCATCATTTCCACAGTAACCTGCACGTACCTGTCATGTGCAGCCAACAAGAAGTTGAGCAGAAGGCTGATGCTCTGCTGGACGTTAATCTGGTGGGTGGTCGGCAGGCGTTTGTTGAGCTGATAGTAGATGGAGGAGATAATGGTCTCCAGTCTGGACATGCTCAGCTCAGTGTTATGATCCAGCGTGTTCAGGCCGTTATCCCGAAAGGCCTCGATCATATTCCACACGTCCACCAAGTGCACTGAAAGGACAGGCAAACAGCACGTTAGCAGCATCAGCTAAACTGCCTGATGTCAAGTATTTCAAAACGTTTTTAGTACAAATTAACATGTTTTCCTTGCAAAAACTTTGGTTTTGGAAAGGTTTGTGCCACTGTTAGTGTTTACTAGGGAATAAAGCCAAAGGCCACACATTTTATCCATTTATATTGTTGTGATTCCAGCACTCGACACTTTCAGGTGGTTCAAAATGCACTTTTAACAACAGTACGGAAAATGAAACTGTCACATCGTTATTTAAAACCTACTCTTCATACCAAGGAAGATGCTTTAATGACAATGAATCTGATATTCCCAAAAAATTAGCTAATACAGTGAGGGGGAACAACTTCTGACACACTTTTGTTTTTGCTATTTAATAAACGTCTAGCGGATACACTGTTAGAAATAAAGGTTCTGTGCAGGTACAATTTTTGTTCATCAAGGTACAAACAGTGTAAATGTTCCCTCAAAGGTACAACAGTGGTTTTAAGGTCCAATAGTGAACCTTAAATAAGTTTTTCCAGGTGAAAAGTTTGTATTTGTACCTTTTCATAACCGAATGTTTTAAAACAGAACAGTAAAATAAAAGCCTGGAGACGAGACGGGGTGTGTGGAGTCAGTACAGCTTAGAACATATCATTTCAGTGGATTATGGTTCAGTTATGTTCCCTGACTAAAGGTACTGAGATGTACCCTTGAGGTTCCCACCCCAGTGACAAGAGGGGTCCTGCCCCAGTGATGGTTTAATACCTTTATTTCTGAGAGTTTACTTTAGATTTACATATATATTGTCTAACGATGTCATACTAAACATGATCAGAAAAGTAGGAATTCATAAGCATAAACAAACATGTCTAAAAATTAAATACAGGGAAAAAAAATCCAATTAAAATTTAGACATCAAAAATTAATAACAGTACTTTGTTGCAAAGCTGTTTGTCTACAGTAAGTCTTGCAGCATTGAGGTTTAATTTTGTCCTGTTCCTCCCTGTTAATTAAACCTCACCTAGATTAATTTTTAATTTTACACATATCTTTGTTAATTCTTAGGATTACATTTTTTTCAGGTTCGAGTGCAAAATATGTTAAAATATGTTATGTGTGTAAGTTTGAATTGGATATATGCTCTGAATATTCTTCAAATAACAAAAAAAAAAAAAAAAGTGTCTGGATTTTCCCCCTCACACTAATGGCGGCGATAAATATATTAGTACAAAAAAAAAAGCAGCAATGTACATTAACTTTTATCATACAAAAGGTGTTAAATACATAGAAGTTTAAACCATGCGAGAAGCTCCACTTGCTCCCAATCAAAATTCATGGCAGAAGAGTTTATTAAAACATAAACAATGCAAAATAAAAAAACATTTCCATTTTTGTCGTTTTTCAGTTTTTGATTTAATTTGAAAATGCCTGTTGCGCTTTACATTGTGTGTAAATTTCATGATGAATGGACCAAAAGAAACAACCCTAAATAACATAAGTCTGGTTCCATTGACTTACATTAAAACTAAAGTAGGTTTTTCCTTCTCCTGTAAAGTTACCATTTTGGAGATACGAGATTTTGCTCTGGCAACAGTGATATACATGTTCAGCTGTCCAATATTTCAGTCACTAAAACAGCTTCACTGTTTCCAGTTACGAACTTAAGTAATTGTGGTGTTTTTATTTGTAATTATAATTTTTTTTACGTTTCTGTCGTGTTTTAGCTCTGACTTTAGCGCTGCAGTGCTTTAGGCTGTTATTATAATGCTGTAGTTCTCTGAGCTGTGATGACAATACTGTAGTGTTCAGCTGTGATTATAACACTGCAGTGCTTTTAGCTGTGATTATAACGTTGTTCTGCTCTTACAGGCTCCCACTCTGTTGTTTTCCAGGACAAATTGCAGGACAATTTCCAAGACTTATAATAAGGTTGTTTTAAACCATCAACATCACTGTTAATGCAGCCTCACTCCGCCAGGCGTTCCCACTTATGTGTCCGCAACTGACTCTACAGCATTCCAAACTACAACAGGTATGAAATGACACTCAAAGTGCTCATTAATAACTAAAAACATGCAAAATACGTAATCTCAGTTGCTTAATCGCCCCAAAGTTACACTTTTTCCAATAACATTTCCAGGATATTTTTAGAAAATTTAGGTGTTCCCCATCACTGGAAAGCTCGTCTCTAAATGTCCAGGTTTTCCAGGAGGCGTGGGAATCCTGTTTTAGCCGTGATTATAACAGAATAATGATTTAGCTGTGGTGATGATGATGATGATGATGATGATGATCTACTCACGGTTGCATTTCTTCTGGACGAATCGGAGCTTGCAGGCTGTGCGATATGTGGAGAGTCGGATTGTGTCAAAATTCTGAGACACTGAAAGAAAAAAAAAGAAGTTTAATAGCAATCGCTAATACCAGGGAATGTGCAGTGAAGAGAATTTCCACTCAATAATGTCTTCGGGTCTGACGCCAGAGGGCGCGAGTCCAAAATAAACAGGAGCTTTCGGGCAAAACTGTAGTTTGTAAATGTCTATTGATTTTTACACAGAAAATCATTGTTACTCATGATCGCTAATCATTGTTAATCATTGTTTTTGTTACTGTTGTTATGATGTTGAGCTTGTAACAATAAAAGAACCCTTTTGGAACCCTTTGTACTTTGAGCTGTAAGTAAATTAACAGCATATAGCACAGTTAGCACAGTATAGTTTTTTAGCTCAGTTAACAAAAAAGTCCTGTTTATGCTGTTTTTGTGTTTTCTGTGTGTTTTTTCCGAGCTGTTAATTTACTCTGAGCTGTAAGTAAATTAACAGCGTATCGCACCGCGTTTTTTAGCTCAGTTAACAAAAAAGTCCTGTTTATGCTGTTTTGTGTGTTTTCTGTGTGTTTTTTCCGACACTTCCACCTGCACCTGAGACGGAAGTATAAATATAAACTGCTAAGCTCAACATTAAAAATAGTTTGTGGGGTGCAGCCTCTTATGATGTAGTAATGTGTTTAAACCTGAACTTAGTGAACACTTACATTATAACTAGCCTGGCTCTTCTATTACACATTTCAACAGTACAGTAGCCGGGTATAGCGAGGTCAAAGACGGGTAGAGGTCTAAGGTCAGTACTCACTCATCTCCGTAAAAATCTGCCTCTTCTCCGCCATGGTCTTCCCTGTCCTCCCTCCTTCCTCAATCATCCTGGTAGAGAGAGAGAGAGAGAGAGAGAGAGAGAGAGAGAGAGAGAGAGAGAGAGAGAGAGATACAAAAGCCAATAAGTGTTATATGTACAACACAAAGTTGTCAAATGATTCAGATAATTAATCGCGATTAATCGCATCGTTCTGTGTAGCTAATCATTTTAAGAGCAGTGCATTGTGTTACAGCTGTACGAGTGGACAAAATAAGCATCACGATATATTTATTACGTTCAATAATTCATCATTTTGAGTCCACATGAACCAGAACATGAAAATCACACAATTTCCACAGAGTGAGCTCAGTTTCCAATTTTCATCGCCAACGTCCAACGACAGCAAGCGGCCGCACGTTCTGACTAATTATCGTACACAGTTGTACGCAAAAGTTTGGCCACCCCGAGCCAAATGACACATTTTGAAGCAAAAAGAATAAAAACACCTGTTCTTTTTATTATATTGTGCAATATCTGCAAATGTTAATGCATAATTACTTTATACACACTTTAAAAAGACGGTTCATCCAGGGTTCTTCAGTAAAGAAAATGTTTCTATATAAAACCACGAACTCTCAAAGAACCCTGTGCATGATTAAAGGGTGCTTTGCATCGTGCAAAGGTTCTTCAGATTTATGGAGAACGTGCTGTAGATGGTTCTATATAGAACTTTTTTGAAAAAGGTTCACGCACGAAAAAGGGTTCTTCTATTGTGACAAGCTTGACATCGTAACAGAAGAACCCTTTTTGGTGCTATATGGAACACTTTCCATGTAGAAGATCCTAATATGACTGAGAAAGCTGTACAGCATTGAGTTAGAGAGTAACTCCACCCTAAGGCATTCTTTTTTCATTAACAGCTGAAATGTTTTGCTCTGTAATAATAAAATATATCAGTCTTGCTTAAAACGTGAACACAACTTTCCAAACTGTGAAAATATCAATTTTATCATGCTCAGTTCTGCCTCTGCAGCACCCCCTCTGGTGCAACTCTGCAACAGGCCCGGATGACGCCTCTTCGTACCAAAATACCACGACATGTCACTACGCAGATCAGTCAAACAACGTCCCCTGATGACACCCTACTCGTGCCTCACTCATAAATATGAAAGCATAGGAGCCGAGAGTGAGGAGATAACCACACTCACGCTGAGCTGAATAACCCCTGCACCACCTCACACGGCTGCGATATGCCAGCTGTCCATACCAACTGCACATAACCCAGTTAATCTGTATTAGCTTAGTATTTAATAAAGATGTTGGACCGATTAAATGAGGATTCTTGTCTCCATAAAGCTGCCAGTCTTGCACCCGATTCACATTTCCCTTCACAACTCAAACCCTCGGGTGCAACTCACTGAACAGAAATCAATGGCAAGCAACACTGGAACTACGGAAAGCGAAACGATTCAGGAAAGGTTAACGTTAAATGGCCATTGTTACCGACTGTGTCAACCTTTCGTCTGTACAGTCTTTCTCGAACTTTTTCCCCACTTTCTGTAGTTCCAGTGTTGCTTGCCGTTGATTTCTGTTCAGTGAGTCGCGCCCGAGGGTTCGATTTATAAGGGAGAACGTGAATTTGAAAGGGAACTGAATCGGATGTAACACCAGTAAGTGCCATGAACAGCTTGCAGTCTGTGACCTAGATGTCAAACTGAATGAAACTTAGACAGAGTTCAAAAAATCCACTTTATTAATTCGGAATTCAGTACATCTAAGAAATCAGGACTCGGGTTATACTGAATATAACGGACCGGCTGAACAGATAATTAGAAGCTGGCTGTCGCAGTTTTAGGGAATGTTCTATCGTTCAGCGCCTCTGCCTCTCACTGCTAATCATTTCCTGGTACTACATTAACTCTTTGGTGGTTTGAGTCAGTGACTCATACTGTTAAGGCTCAAGACGCACTGCCTGATCAGAAACACCTTCCCTCGTCAAAGATGGGGATGGTAGTGGAGAAAAACTGTCAGCCTCGTAAGACTCTCAGTTCTAAAAGTGCCATTTGATTCTGCCACTCTCCATATTTTCTGGTAGCTAACGTTCGCTAGCTCTAAAAACACAGCAGCCCAGCCCACCCGGTCTCCCTCGCAGCCCCGCCTCCAAACCCAAACATCACTGTAGTGCCCCTCCCAGCGTGCCCCTCCCATTTGTGAGCATTATTCAAAGTTGAGCCAGGGGTGGAGTTCGCTGAAAACAGTGGTGTGTAGTTACTCTTTAATATTATAAGAACTAAATTAATAGTCAAAATTCAGAATCATATTTCATAAGTGGAGATCAACTCTAAAAAACTAAAATCAAAACTAAAAACAAATATAAATAGATCATTCTAGCATATTATTAATTAAATAAAATGTTATTTTTATTAATAAAAGCACAGACTTTTATTGTACATAAAATAAGAAAAATGATTAATATTATAAGTGACTCCAAACTTTTGACTGCTAGCGTATGACTTTATTCCTACCATCAAACGGTCATTTCCTCATTATAAAACAGTCATTAACAAACTAGAGGAATTCTCAATGACCTCAGGAGTTACAGCAGCTCACACAACACACACAAACACAAACAACAAATACAGTCATAGGGAAAAGTTTGTGCCCCCCTGGTCAAATGTTGTTTACTGTCGAAGTGTAAATAAGTGAACACATTCTCTACAGAGAGCATATTTTAATGCACGATTGCTGTTTATTTGCTGAATTTAACATGCTGGGGGAAAAACCCAAAGCATAAAATGTGGTTTGTGCAAAGGTTACAGCACATTTTATAAGCTGTTTTTGTTCCAGTGTGCTAAACTCAGCACATAAACGGAAATTGTGCAGCAAAATTTGCAGAAAATGCCATATTTAAGTTCCCTTTAGTGGATTTTAACTTATTTTCACTTAGAAAATGAAAAAACATGTAATTTAACACAGTACATGAGTCATTTGGAGGGGAAACCATGTCTGCAGAGGCTGCAGAGCTTAAAATATTAGGCACAGCTCCATAATTCGGTATGTACATTTACACGTAAGATCAGATAACAATTTTCCCTTATGATTCTCTGATTTTTCTTTTTTTATTCTGTTTTATAGTCGCTCTGCTTCTGGAAAACAGCTCATCACAAAACCGCTTTTCAAACCATTTTTAATATAAAACAGTATTTTTAAAAGCTTTAGCTTAGGAATTTGTATAAAACAGATTCATGTTTAGGTTTTTATATCATTAATGTTATACTACATTTAAAAAATATGTATTTTATTTGAAATAGATTTCGGTCTCTGGTGTTATCAGGACTTTTATTTTACATTTGAACACAGTATTTTCAGCTCTATTAAAATGCTTATTCGGGTCGAGGCTCATCAGAGAGGAAGCATCTCAGGACATGAGAAGGCGAGTCACACCTGCTCACTATATTTCATTAATTTATTCATAATTTTATTTATCAGGCAGCTCATAACTTCTATGCGTCACTGGTGTTATGTGCTTTAATGGCTGGGTAATTCAAATTTTGTCAAAATAATGATATTTATCATTTTTGACTGTAGTTATAGTGGACATATTAAGATTATTTAGTTTTGCAACGAAAGAAAGTGATTTTTTTAAAAAATGAATCCACCGAAACTCCCATTTCAAATGGAGAACGACTCATATAAACATGAGAAGCGGAGTTTAAGTGGAGTTTAAGTGGAGTAGTTGATTTTAATCTCAAGGATAATTCAATCTATAAATCATTAACGAAGCCGGGTTCATGCTGGAGCAGAGCAACGCTGACCGAACTCTCATTTTAACTCACAGCCTGCCGTAATTTACGACTCAGATTACTGCACTGCTGCTCTCTCTGCCTTTACAAGCCGTTCAGTAACACAGCCTCGCTGCTTCTTCCCGCAGTCACTCACTCGCACATTCCGGAGGGGATTTAAGAGCTTCCCGAGAGACTTATCCTTAATAACCTGAAACAAAGACGCATACATGAGTCCTCAGCAGCACTGTAAAAGAAACTCCCACACACACACACCATCCGTCACCCTCAGGTCCTCAGCCTGTTCGTTCTATTGTTCCTTCACCCTTTCACTTCCCCCTTTCAATCACCCACCTCTCCAACCAGGCTGCACAAAGCATATCAGGTTAAACATTTAAAGGATACATTCACCTCAGCGAGGAGGTGAGCTTTAAAGGCTGTGCTTAAAGGGAAATTCCACCAATTTTTCAAAATGTCTGCATAATTCAGTGATTGAGTCATTCAGAGTGGTTTGGTGTGAAGTGGTTCAGATTTCTTTACAGTGGTGGCGATCGGAACCAGGGGTCGTCATGACTACAACACATTTTATTTACTATCTATATACAGTGTCTTAGACACCAGACAGCGTATTAATAACCATTTCATGTAGTAACTTTCTGTGAGGGAGCTTTTAGAGGTGGACGTCTGGTTCCTATCAGCACCACTGTGAACAGTTCTGACTCAGTAAGTTTCTCTAGAACAGAGCGTTTCACACCAAACCACTCTGAACGACTCTGTTTACATCTCAACCATACGGAGCCCTGCTGGTGACATCCTGCATAAACAAAAATAATGCGTGGCCACAACTTAGTAAGGGGTGGGATAATTAAGATAATTAAGTAGTGGCCACGACTTAGTAGGGCATGGGAACGAGGTCCTAATGCATGGCCACGACTTATAAAGGCATGATCTCGTTTGCATGCATTACTAAGTCGTGGCCACGACTTAATTATCTCATTCCCGTGCCTTAATAAGTCGTGGCCACGCATTGGGATCTCATTCCCACGTGTTAATAAGTCGTGGATTATTTTTATTTATATAGGATGTCACCAGTAGGGCTCCGTACAACCACGTAATTGAGACGATTTTTTTTAAAAATTGGTTCCCTTTTCAGTTTATTTTCACACGTTTCTTGCATCTGTCAAAAATGTAAGCGATAAAATTTAAAAGGCTTGTATCCTTTTTCTCATTTTTTATTATTACTTTACCACTTTCCATTTTTTTTCCCGTTTTTATTACTGTCCCTTTAATACTGTTCAGTGTAAATGACCTCTGTTATGATTGGCTGCCAAAGGTTAATTCAAAAAGGAGTTTGGGCTGAAACACACATATATATAAGTTAATGGTGAGTGGGCGTGGCTAAATTCTGTCTTGCTGTCTCGGCTGACTGACCACATTTGAGGGTATTTTGAGGGGAGAACTCTGCAAATTTATTCAGTGAAGCTCTTAAACTATATTTTATATTTTTACTTTTTGTATTTTGTTTTTTATTTATTTTTTCATATTTTATTTTTACCTAAGTAAAGCTAACGTGTAAACAAACGTGAATGACATTTTTCTGATAACTGTAGTGACCAATTACTATTTATTTGCTGAGTTTAACATACTCGTAAAAAATTAACAAAATATAAAATATTAAAAATGTACCATAACTTTTGCACAGGCCACATTTTATGTTTTAACTTTTTTCTCCAAAATGTTAATTTCAGCAAATAAACAGTAATTGTGTATTAAAATGTGTTTTCCATTGATGATGTGTAACTTATTTACACTTCAACAAAACATGTCACTTGAACAGGGTGCCTAAACTTTTACAAACAACTATTTGTAAATATATAAATAATATAGTTACCATAATTCGGTAACTATATTTAATGAGAGGCACATTCAGTTAATTACTCCAAAACATTCCAAATGAAGCTCTCTGTGGCTGAAAATCTGCAGCCAATATCTCAACGCTAAACACACACACACCCACACACACACACACACACACTCACACTCACACACACACACTCACTCACACATACTCACACACACACACTCACACTCACACACTCACACTCACACACTCACACACACTCACTCACACTCACACACACTCACTCACACTCACACACACTCACACTACACACACCACACACTCACACACTCACACACTCACACACACACACTCACACACACACACACTCACACTCACACACACACACCCACACACTCACACACACACACCCACACACACACACTCACACACACACACCACACTCACACACACTCACACACACACACACACACACTCACACACACTCACACACTCACACACACACACTCACACTCACACACACACCACACTCACACACACTCACACTCACACACACACACACACACACACACACACACTCACACACACACTCACACACACACTCACACACACACACACACACACACACTACACACTCACACTCACACCACACACACACACACACACACACACACACTCACACACACACACACACCAGCTGACACCACACTGCTAAAACATTCCAGCAGCCTGTAGCTCACAGCAACCAAGGTTCTGGAGTTCCACACTTCCCATCCACATTAGCAATTAGCCATCAGATGCTAACTACCAGCCCTAGCACAAACATTCTAACTCAAGCCAATATTGGAAAAAAAGACCATTAAAACCATTAGGATTAATTTGGTTTAATGGTTATCATAAGAGATCACTAGTTTCCTGTAGGACACCTTTAGATCCCATTAACAAACCATCAAATGCATCTAGAACTAGTGCCAGAACAGCTGTTAAACCATTAGAGTCCATTACACTGAGACATCAACCCATCAGGAAAACACTAAATACCATAAGAGACTGTTGGACACCACCCGGAACCAGCAACCACCTTCAGTGGTTTCTGTGTTATTTTTCCAGCAGGGGCGCTAAACACGAATTCATCCCAGGAAGTGACATTAGCTTAACCTGTAGGATGACCAGCACTGCAGGGCCATGCTAGCCCTCACTCACAATCAGCAACGTTAAGCAACGTTTGTTTAGCTGATGTTAATAACACCTTTAGAGGGCGGCGGTGAGTAACGTGTGTTTATTTGATGTTTGTTAATAACACCTTTAGAGGGCAGCAGTGAGTAATGTTTGTTTATGTTATGGTAATAACACCTTTAGAGGGCGGCGGTGAGTAATGTTTGTTTATTTGATATTAATAACACCTTTAGAGGGCAGCGGTGAGTAACGTTTGTGTATTTGACGTTTGTTAATAACACCTTTAGAGGGCAGCAGTGAGTAACGTTTGTTTATGTGATGTTAATAACTCCTTTAGAGGGCGGCGGTGAGCGACGTTTGTGTATTTGATGTTAATAACACCTTTAGAGGGCGGCGGTGAGCGCCGTTTGTGTATTTGATGTTAATAACACCTTTAGAGGGCGGCGGTGAGCGACATTTGTTTATTTGATGTTAATAACTCCTTTAGAGGGCGGCGGTGAGTAATGTTGTTTGTGTATTTGATGTTTGTTAACACCTTTAGAGGGCGGCGGTGAGCGACGTTTGTGTATTTGATGTTAATAACACCTTTAGAGGGCGGCGGTGAGCGCCGTTTGTGTATTTGATGTATAACACTTTAGGGGGGGTGAGGGTTTGTGTATTTGATGTAAAACACCTTTAGAGGGCGGCGGTGAGCGACATTTGTTTATTTGATGTTAATAACTCCTTTAGAGGGCGGCGGTGAGTAACGTTGTTTGTGTATTTGATGTTTGTTAACACCTTTAGAGGGCGGCGGTGAGCGACGTTTGTGTATTTGAGCTCAGGTGTGAGCTACTACGTGTCGATAGCTAGGTAGCGAGATAGCTAATTAGCCATCCTGGCTACTTCAGGCTTAGACTTACAGCCTTTAGGCTCGTTTATATGTTCTTACACAACAAACAAAAAAGAGAACCAAACAGTTAATTGCAATAATTTCCATGGTGGTTAATCTTCAGCTGAAATGTGATTATGGTGACGGTTCCTGAGTGTAGCCTAATAAATACACATGCAAAGGTCTTACCTCTTTAGTGGCTGGAGTTCAACTAGTGCAAAGGGGCCGGGGGCAGGATCTGAAACACACACACACACACACACACACACACACACACACACACACACACACACACACACACACACACACACACAGAGGAGTCAGGAGGGCCAGTAACTCATGCTGAGAGAAAAGCCAACACATACAGCACCACAGTCTACTGAAAAATGCTAACATAGCTCACAGTGGAGCATTACAGGTCTTGCAGGCTACCTCAGTTAGCACATGTAAAGTGTGTTCTTTCTCTATTATGGTTCAAAATGGTCACAATGACAAATTAAACCATGTAAACACGCTGACGCACACCCTACAGCGGTGCCGCAGTACACAGCGTACCCTCAAAGGTACAAAACCTTAGACTTTAAATGAGTTTTAAAGGTAAATTACATGCAATTTCCAGACAAAATGGGCATATTTTACCTTTTCATTACTTAATTGTTTTTAAATAAGAAATTTAAGATTCATGTGAAGCTCACATGACACTCTTGCACACATGGAGCGAAGGGGTGCGCTCCATTTACGTGAAATTAAAGCAGGTCTTATGTAGGAACTGTTGCAGCCGTCCTTACTGAGGACCATCCGCCAACTTGTGGATTCAGAAAGCAGATTTTAATTTACTGATCCTTGCCAGAAGATTTCCCACGCAGCATTTGTTACTCTATTTGTATTCCAGAATCCCTTTTTAAATGCGAGGAATCGGCACATTATCATTTCCAAAAAGTGTCACACATCGTATTTGTTGTATGCTGTTTTACGGAGACAGAAGGTTGAAGTGTTTTTTTTTTTTTTTAAACAAGAGCACACAACGCTTTTAGAGTATCTTTGTAGCTTCTGGCTCAAGCTAAAATATTTACAGTAAACAAATCTCCTCTGTACCAAAAAGTTCACAGTGAAATTACGAAAAAAGGAAAAAGACTGATCCACTGTTTAATATAAACACTTCTTGAAAGAGCCAAATCTTTCATCTGCAACAAGAAAGCAACAGCAATTTTTGGCCTAATCCAACCTACTAACATCCCAGCTTTATCACTATTCTTTATTCTTATAATTTAAGAATTGGGCCTGCTAATTCAAACATCACAGGAGACGGTCAAGAAGGTAAGGATTTAGGCCTGAAATTCACTGCTAACATACTCAGTGAGGCCTGTGAATGAGCTGAAATGGACAAACTGAACTAAAGCACAGTAAAATTACATTTTTATTCAACTTTTGCCAAAAAGTATAACTATTTAGGTAAGAACAGGCAGAAAAATCAAACAGTAAACTAATAAAATAAGATGACATCATAATAGGCCAGGCGTCGGCAAGCCAAACGTAAAGAAGAGCCATTTTGTCCTTCCAATAAAAATCAAACCACCTTGGGAGCCACAACATTTTATGTCCATTTCACCATCTTGGCTGTAAATATGTCTCAGTATGTGCTGATGTCCTAGTATAGATTAAAAAATAATATAAACAAAAACGCAGACTTACTTTGCTCTGCTTTAAGCTTTAGCTTTTCTCGCATCTCCAGCAGGAAACTTTTCCTCAAAAGTTTCTTGTACAATGTCTTTCAACGTTTGCCTTTTTACGAGGCTGAAGACGCTTCTCATTCGCCAGCTTCTTGTTCGAATTCTCCCGTTCCACCTTAAATGGAGCCTGAGGGGCCAGAATATAACTGCCTCACCATTTAAGGTAAAACAGGAAAATTAAAACAAGGCTGGCGAACGAAAAACTGACTTCAGCTTCAGCTGGAGTGATTATAAACGCAAATAAGTCCATTCGTATCCAAATTATCAATACTTGTCTTAAATCTCTCTCTTTGCCGTTTCGTTAGCTACTAGCTAAGCGAGATTGTTGTCTTTGTTGCTATGGTGACCAGCGGTCTGCGCTGATCTTCAGGGTTAAAGGGTGAATTAGCAGTTCTACATTAACTCCAGAGTTTAAGACCATTTATTGTTAAACTGTGTTGAACGATCAGCAGAGCTTTATTTTACTGTAAAGGAGGATTATTTTATTATTACCTACAAATCTGATTCTGCTGTGGAGCCACAACAGGGCAGTAAAAGAGCCGCATGTGGTTTCCAATCAGTTATTTCTTACTGTGTAGTTACTCTGTGCCAGGTTGTTGTTGTTGTTGTTGTTGTTTCCAGCTCTTTATAATTAGTCTGGCTTTACACACTGAAACTTTCATGCATCCTCAGTTGAAACTAAATGCACTTGAGCTGCATAATGTTATGCATCCTGCAACTCATTTCAAAACTCACCCGCAACAGTTGCAAGCGCCTTATCTTTGTGAAGCGAGCTAATCAGAATGCTGATAATGCATCACCATTGATTTCCCCAGATCAACGGACAAGACAGTAAAACAGAAGTCCAGAATTTACAGTTACCATCCAGTTCCTGGTTTATCTAATCAGTCCTTCGTTAAGTTAAATCAGGCACTGCTGAAGGAATTTAAACCTCATTTAAACAAATAAACAAACAAATAAATAAATAAACGAGAAGAACCCATGTTGGATGATGATCTACAGCGGCTTGTTGCTTTATTAGTCACGGCAGAGTGAGATTTTACAGGCCGTGTAGAGTTTTCCTGTTTGGTACCGGGGGTCTGTATTAGGGTGGGGTTGAGAGAGAGAGAGAGAGAGACAGAAATAGTGCTCTGCGTGATGGAAATGTATGTGATCCCCTCACTGCTATTCATGCAACCCCCCTCCCTGAACCACGTCACCACAGCAACAGCTGAAGCCATTCTCATACCACACACACACTCAGTCGATAATGTGGTGTGTGTGGTGTGTGTGTGTGTGGTGCGCCTGTATATAGCCACAATATTCAGTCGATGTAAACAGAGAGATTCAGAGTGGTTTGGTGTGAAGTGGCTCGGATTTCTTTACAGTGGTGGTGATAGGAACCAGGGGTCCCCATGACTACAACACAAATATAGACATTTTATTTACTATCCAAAACCACCAGTGAACCTACACGAGTCTTCTGAGTTTATATGGAATGTTGATGATGGTAAAATAGTGATAAATCTGAAAAAATAATTTTTTTTTGGGAAATATTTTACCTCACATGTGCCCCTCTGCCATGAATGGATTTTAAAAATACAGTATAGAACAAAAACTACATCTCAGTCATCTCAGACAGTGAATTCATAACCATTTCATGTAGTAACTTTCTGTGAGGGAGCTTTTAGAGGTGGACGTCTGGTTCCTATCACCACCACTGTGAACAATTCTGACTCTAAGTTTCTCTAGAACAGAGCGTTTCACACCAAACCACTCTGAACGACTCTGTTTACAACTTAATCATTTATTTATGCAGAATGTTTTGGAAATTGGAATGTAAGTGTGCGTATGAGGAAAAAGTCATGTGTGATATTTGATGTGATCTTATACAAGAGGGTTTCATGATGCACAAATTTCACATACAGTATAGTTTGTAGTCTTTGCATCACAACACTATACGATTTCAATACAAAAATGAAAATTAAGTGGCAACGTTCACTTTGTTTTTGTTATTTTAGGCGAAGTTCAACCAACACAACTGCACTGCAGCACCTGCATAAAGAGTCAATAAAACAAACAAACAGGCTGTTTCCTCAGAACACAAACAGGTTTAAACACACAGTGTTTCAGGATGTCTGTTTCTTACTTTCGTAGTTCACTATTTTCTTACTTTTTTAATTTTGCTTTTTTCTTTACTTACTTTTGTGTTGTTTTTTTTATGGTTCTTTAACGTTCATGTTTTATTTTGTTTGACAATCTTGTGACTCTTTTGAGGTTTATTTTTGTATTTTTATTTTGTATTCATTTGTTTGTTTGTACATTATTTTCAGATATATGCTTATTTATTTTTTATACTTTCATCATTGTTTGTTTTTCTTAGCTTTTAATAGTTTTTTTTTTAACATTACTGTTTTTGTTTCTTATTTTCATGTCTGTTCTTGTAGGAATATAAGAAAAGTCAGTATTTCTTTTTCTTATAGATTATACAATCTAACTGTACTCTCAGTGGATACTGACTCAAAACCTCCATACTGAAAGCAAGTAAAAATGAATATACTAATCCTTACACCTCTACTGAACACTGTAACTGCAATACTACCTGTCAATATACATGAACACATCAGTAAACTGTACTTATACACAACTACCAAACGATACGCTGCTCAGTGCAGGTGTAGTTGTTCATGCTTGTGTAACGACGTCTGTGTGTGTGAGTATTTATGACTGTGTGTGGAGATTCACTGCTCCAGGTTTAGCAGTGAGGCAGATGCTTGTGAGTGTTAGTAGATGAGATAGTGCTGCTGCAGAGAGACAGTGATCTATCACACATCGGTCTGTCTCTGTTAGTCATTTATAAACCAACCAGAGCTGCGTTCCGACAGACTGCAATACACTACAGGAAGTGTAGGGGGCAACAAGCCTTCTGTTGTTTTGTCGCACCAAACTTTAAAGGATGTTGACAGCAAAAAAGAGCAATTAAGTAGGCATAACAGTCACAGGACTGGTCAGATAAGGGGGCACGACCTGCCCCAGGTTGAGGAGGTTAAGTATCTAGGGGTCTTGTTCACGAGTGATGGGAAGAGGGATGGTGAGATCGGCCGCAGGCTGGGACAGGCAGCAGCAGTAATGCGGTCACTGTACCGGACTGTACGAAGCTCTCTGCTTACCGCTCGGTCTACATCCCGACCCTCACCTGTGGTCATGAGCTGTGGGTAACAACCGAAATAATGAGATCACGGATACAAACAGTGGAAATCAGCTTTCTACACTCTACTGACATGGTGAGGAGCTCAGTCATCCGGGAGGAGCTCGGAGTAGAGCCGCTACTCCTCCGCATTGAGAGGAGCCAGTTGAGTTGGTTAAGGCCCCGCTGGCCACCTCCCATTAGAGGTTTAACAGGCACGGCCTACTGGGACGAGACCCCAAGGTCGTCCCGGACCCACTGGAAGGATTATATCTCCAAGTTGGCCTGGGAGCAACTCAGGAACCCCTAGAATGAGCTGGAGGAAGTTGCGGAGGAAGTTCTGGGCTTCTCTGCTTTTCCTACTGCAAACGTGACCCTAGCTGGATCAAGCGGCTTAAGAAGATGAACAGTGGTCAGAAAAATTGCACTTAGTACAGGTTGACCAATATGGATTTTTCAGGGCCAATACCAATACCGATAATTAGTAATAAGGGATACTGATATCCTATATTTGGGGCCGAAATTCTTTTACCATAGATTTGATGTTTGTAGTTGAAATATTTACAGGAATTCCACTCACAACTTACATTAAGTAAACATTCAAACATTATAAAAAATTAGACGATATGGTCAGCAAAAATACATACAAATATATTTTATATATTCATATAACGGGCAGATAATTGGTCGACTCCGAATACACGTGGTGTAAAACCTGCTAAAGGGAGGCCATGAATGGCTGAGCCACTTCTGATTTAACGTCTGAGTTAACGTTAGTCTAGGTTGTTATTGAGGGAGTGAACATCAGAGAGTCATACGGAAGGGACTGTCTGTTCTCTTGGGGTAATGAGAGCCTTTAGCATAGCAGCCCACTAGGTTCACTTGCCCTGCCTGTGGTGCACCTCCATCGGTCAGGTGCATCAGCAACAGCAGCGTCTCACAGCCTGTAGTTTCAACACAATACAGTCATGTGCACAAGTTTAAACATCCCCTTGTCAAATTACATGTTTAGTTAACACATCCACCACAGAGAACACACTCAAATATGGGATTTGTCTGATAATTTTAGTGCACAATTTCTATTAATATTGGAAAAAAAACCCACAAAATAAGAAATGCACTGTAACTTTTTCACAGGCCACTTTTTTTGTTTTCCACTAGGTTCAGTTCAGCAAGTAAACAGTAATTGTGTATTAAATCCCTGTAGAGGATGTGTTAACTTATTTCCACGTTCACTTATTTTCACGTTTTTGATCACAAAATCAAAAACATGTCATTCAACCAGGGGCGCCCAAACTTTTGCATACGACTGTCTCGAGCGGTTTCCCTTCTGATCTCTCTTCACTTCCTCTCTCGCGTTTCTCTCTCTCACAGAAGCGAATATTGACATCCAGGCGTATGTAAACGTGCTGTGACAACATTTACCATAGCAACATTTACCATGGCAACATTTACCATGGCAATGATGACTGACAGCTCCTCCTGCAAGTACTTATGATAAGCGATCCTCATAATTACGATGGATTACAGCACTACAGAACTGCCTGTACTACAGTCAAGATGCTCACCTGCTCCACCTTATCAGCACTGCTGAGGTCTCACTGCATCAAACACTCAGTGGGCAACCAAACAGCTGGTAACACTAAAACTGCACCAACAAAATGTCCATTTTGTTACCATGTGTAAAACACAAGGGCCGTTAAAATTAGTTTTATTTTCTATTAATAGTAGCCCATTTCACCGTGAGCTGCACTACAGTTCCCAGCATGCACTGCAACATAATGTGTGCTCCCAGCCCCTCCCCAACAATGATCTATGGGACAGCAACACAAAAAAAAAACGCTGTTTGCAGACTGAGGCCGACTCATTACCCCTACACTGTTGGAAATAAAGGTTCTGTTCAGGTATGTTTTTCGTTCATCAAGGTACAAACAGTGTAAAGGTTCCCTCAAAGGTACAACTGTGGTTTTAAGGTCTGATTGTGAACCTTAAATAAGTTTTTCCAGGTGAAAAGTTCGTATTTTTACCTTTTCATAACTGAATGTTTTAAATCAGAACAGTAAAATAAAAGCCTGGAGACGAGACGGGGTGTGTGGAGTCAGTACAGCTTAGACCATATCATTTCAGTGGATTATGGTTCAGTTATGTTCCCTGACTAAAGGTACTGAGATGTACCCTTGAGGGTTCCACCCCAGTGACAAGAGGGGAACTGCCCCAGAGACAGTTTAGTACCTTTATTTCGGAGACAGCAGTGGAATCAGGTGAGGTCCTGCTGGGCTGAATTAAAGCTGCAGCCCCCTCAGTGTGTGACGTCTGCCACGACCTGTTCAGGTAAAGTGCTGCCGGCATGTTCGGTGCGGCTAAACCAGCTACTTCTGATGATGATCTGAAAACGAGATGTTCTGTTTTGACCTGCTCGATGAAAGAAAGGCTGTCGTTTTTTATTCTTTCCTCTTCGCTCTCTCTCCTCTCCCTCTCTCTGATGTCGGCTGCTCGGAGCAAATCCGATAACTCCCTCCGGGAACGCCACAAAAGCTTTCAGGCTGGGAAAACCCAACCTGTTCACTCGCTTCTCTCCCCCTCTCTTCCTCTTCTCTCCATCTACTGCCCATGTTCTACTTCCGTCTGCGATCCTTTGTTACCAGTGGCGGCCAACTTCAAAATAAATTAACTTTTTTTAAGCCAGATTAAATCTACTCCAGTTGGAAACAATAAATATGAAAAGTAAAACTCAATTTTCAATTTCGTTTTGGACAAACACTTCGATAAAACAGTGAGGAAAATTTCTGACTTAATTCGGTGGATCTTTGCCATCTGGCCACTAATAGCAGATCAGCAGTAGTTATTTGATGCTCTTATCTTACATTTTACATCACTCTGCATGAGCTAAACCTATTAATAAACACATGAAAGAGGAACTGTATGATATGCATTCACTTACATTTGTGTTTCTACTGTTTGTTTCAGACGAGTTAGCCAGCTTGCTAACTGCTGAGTTAGCTCCCTGGCTAAGTGCAGCTGCACACAAGTCACCTAACTGTCACCATCCACACCAGTTCTCTACAGGTCAGTGTGCAGCACTGCACTTAAATGGTGCCAGAATGTAACTGCTGCACCATTTAAGGTGGAACGGGACAATTCAAACAAGAAGCTGGCGAATGAAAAGCGACTTCAGCCTCGTAAAACAGTCGAACACTGAGAGACGTTTTACAAGAAACTGTTCTACTTTAGCGAAAACGTTTCCTGGCTGAGATGTGAGAGAAGCGGCTATAGCTGAGCTAAAGCTTAAATCAGAGCAAATCAAGTCTGCATATTTGTTTATATTTTTTAGTCTATATTAGTTCATCAGCACATACTGAGACATTTACAGCCAAGATGGTGAAATGGACATAAAACGTTGTGGCTCCCAAAGTGGTTTGATTTTTGCTGAAAGGACAAAACGGCTCTTCTTAACAGTTGGGTTGTGACCCCTGGGCTAGAGCTATGTTTACCTTACACTCAGTTATCACTGCCCTTTTTCCAGAAAATTCTATTTAATTAAGATAAAAAAGGCAAAAAGTGAGCAGAGTTCCGCTGAGCAAGTGTGGCAAGTTAGCTGAGATTCCTCAGGAGGGGCTTCATATAGCAGCACTGAACCTCCAAAATACAGAAAATGCTAATATTAGCCGTGTTTAAACACAAACCTTTCAACATTTCTTCCTCGCTGACTATTAATAAACACATGAAAGACAGACTGTATGATACGCAGTCAGGTGTGTTTTCACTGTTCGTTTTAGACGAGCTATCCAGCTTGCTAACTGCAATGTTAGCTTCACGGCTAACTGCAGCTGCACGTAACTCACCTCACTCACCAACCACACCAGTTATCTACACTCTTTATGCTACAGATCTGTGAGCTGCACTATGCTGCGGCAAGTACACTGTTATATCTGTGATCATTATGTTCTTCTTTGTGTTTTTACTATATATGGTAGGTGAGAGGTGAGTTAGCCAGCTTGCTAACTGCTGTGTTAGCTCCCTGGCTAAGTGCAGCTGCACACAAGTCACCTCAGTGTCACCAACCACAGCAGTTCTCTACAGGTCAGTGTGCAGCACTGTACTCTAGTGAGTATAACATTTTGTTTACTTTTGTGACATTACTGTGTATGATTAGCCAGCCTGCTAACTGCACTAATATGGGTGACTATTTTGTCTACAATGTTCTGGCCCAAAGAACTGCAAATATCTAGCGTCACTGCGGCTAATTTGGGAATACCAACGACATTTTGACATTTTTGGTCAGCTCAATCATTGAGCACTAAACAAAGTTCGTTCAGAGCGGTTTGGTGTGAAACGCTCTGTTCTAGAGAAACTTACCGAGTCAGAATCTGTTCACAGTGGTGGTGATAGGAACCAGACGTCCACCTCTAAAAGCTCCCTCACAGAAAGATAATACAAGAAATGATTTTAAAAACGCCGCTTGATATCTGAAACATTATTTTATGATAGATTTGAGATTTTAAGAATCCATACATGGTGGAAGGGTACATGCAGAGTGTTGTGACGCAAAATAGTCCCCAAAGAAAACTTATTTTTTCAGATTTATCACTATTTTACCATCTTCAACATTACACAGAAAAGCTCAGAAGACTTGTGTAGGTTCACTGGTGGTTTTGGATAGTAAATAAAATGGCTATATCTGTGTTGTAGTCATGGCGACCCCTGGTTCCTATCACCACCACTGTAAAGAAGCCTGAACTATTTCACACCAAACCACGCTGAATGACCTTGTTTACATCTCGACCGCTCATTTATGCAGAAATGTTCTGGAATAAAGTGCACTTCCCCTTTAAAAAGTAGCAGCGCAGACTGTAAAAAACACTTTCAGCTCTTCTCACTTCCTCCAGTTCATCTATTTCGGTGCCTGTTGCTATAAGCAGCAGATGATAGCTGGTCTATGGAAGCTGCTGTATATAACCCTGTCTCAGACACTTTAACTGCAGTTTGGTGGGGAGCCGTGTGGCAGGTCAGGCATCTCTGCGTGAGACACATGAGATGAGTCTACTCCCCTCGGCCCCAGGAGTAAGTAATGCTGGACGCCCACAGGAGAGAAAGACACAAACACACAGACAGAAGCGGTACAACGTAAACAGAGCGGAGAGACAAGTCACTGAGCAAACAATCGCACACTACACTCCCTCTAGAACCACACACAGTGGCAGGTGTTCACAGAAAGAGAGGTTTCTCTAAACTGGCACACTGAGTTTGAACAAACAGAGCAGGAAAAGAGAGCGAGGTGCCCTAAACTGCCCCACAGCAAGACACTGACGCCACTGGACACTCCGCCGCGGAACAGTCGTGGCTAATCCAGGCTCATCTCTCTAACTCCAGCTGAAATGAGCCACGGTTAAAATTACAGTCCTGTAGATTCAATGTGAAATGGCTGATAGTGAAGTCTGAGGCCCAATCTCATTTCACCCCTCGCCCCTACCACTGAGCCCTAGCCCTCTGTTCTGCGCACTCACATCTAGGGGTAGGGTGTCCCGATTCTAGTTGAGAGGGGTAGGGTGAAGTGTTGGGGCTACATGACCCTCCAAACGGAGGTTTTTCAGAGACTCCAAACAGAGAGTTACGAGAAAATTTTCTCTGTTAAAAAAAACCATTGTTGGTCGCTAGTAGTAGCTGATGTCTCGATGGCTAGCTAGCTAAATTTCCCGTTCCGCCTTAAATGGTGCAGCCGTTCTGATGCTTGAGCCGCCAGAATGTAACTGCTCCTCCATTTAAGGTGGAACGGGAAAATTCGAACAAGGGTTGGGTGATAATAAATAATTGCCCCTCTTTGAAGGCATATGATTCCCTAAATGTAACTAAGCCCAGAAGTGAGGAGCTGAACTTTACCCTCCTCTGCTGTCACTGCAGACTGGCAGGGTCGCCTACAGAGCAGCGCTGGTAGCTGTTAATGAAGTGATGCTCTTTTTATTTGAGGGTCCCATTTCAGAGGGAAGATTTCAACCACTACCCCTTATAACTCAGTTCCAAGGGGCAAGGAGACACTCGAAAACAAGGGGTAGGGGTAAAAAGAAGAAATGGGATTGGGTCACTAAGATTTCTTTGCAGCAGAGGTGATATACATACATATACATATATCACTGCTGTCGGAAGAAAACCTCGTATCCCCATTTTTGAATTAACCAAAAGAAACGGCCCAAAAGTACTAGAAAAAAATTCTGGTTCCATTGACTTACATTAAAAGTAAAGTAGGTTTTTTCCTTCTCCTGTAAAGTTACCGTGTTGGAGATTTTCTTCTGACAACAGCGATACACTGCATTGTTGTGCATTAGCACTGCAATCTGTCTGGAGGTCTGTGTGGATGGTGTGAACATCATATGTGCTTCTGCTGAGACTTAAAATCCTTACAAATTCATACATTTTCATAATCACTCCTGAAATCGTTCATCTCTACAAGCACAAACACCTTTTAGGGCTGCAGAGCTGCAGAGTCAGATGACAGTTTCTGAAGAACTAATTCTGGCTGAGGCCAGTCAGTCTCTCCGCAGGCCGGTGTGAGCGTGTAGCAGGTAGGCTGAACGTCGTTCGGAGGGGTACCAACATTCCGCACATTCCTCTGGTCGAAGCCATGTCAGGGTGAGTTTGAGAGAGGGAGAGAATAGGGGCGAGTTTAGGGCTGCGATTACATCAATTACAAAAAACGTTGACGACTTTATTTACCGTCCAAATGCCATTTACTCTCACCATTACACGTACTCGGTTACTATCCAACCCAACAGAACTGGACATGATAGTGGTGCAAATGGAGACAAAGTCAAAAAAACTAAGACCCACAAAAGTCACAGCGCACTACAACGCATGAAATGCAAAAGCAGACGTGTTTCACTGCGACACACCAATAATACACAAACTAAACTAAACTAAAGCAATCGAGTTCTGCTCTCGCTACAAATAAGAGGCTAATGTTGGCCCAGTGAATGCCACAAAGCAGAACATCCCACATAAGATAAATGCTTATATTACGTACAGTGTAGTCAAATTGCCACACTGAGGTAATAGTTTAGTAGATAAACGCCACCAGATTCACGCCATCCAGTCGTCCGGGGAGGATAAAAACAGCGTATGGAACGATCTGCTTTAGGATGCTTTACAAATATACAAGACACAGGCTGCGTTCAGACTGCAGACAAATCGGATTTGTTTCTCAAACCAGATCTTTTGAGACGACTGTCAACACTGTTATTTGCAAGTGATCAGTTCGGATTTGTGCGTCCAGACATCACCAGTCTATCTGCATTGGTGGCCGATAAGCTGGTGACGTGGATTTCAAATGCGGATGCGGGGAAGACGGAGGTGCATCACTCTTCAAAACTCTCTGGCATGATAATAAATCTTTGGAGCTCCTTTTCAATCCCAGCACTTCCGTTACTCTGGATTTGACATCGTTGTCGTTTGTCACTTGGCGAGTGACTCAGACACTTTGAAATCCGGACTGAGCAGCTAAAACATCCGGACTGAGACACATCTGTAAAATCAGAATCTGACTGAAGTCGCATTTCAAACTACCTCCAAATGTGGTTTGGATCTGTGTAAAAATTGGATTTCATATGATTTTCTGTTGACTATCAAAAATCAATCCGGACACAATCTGGATGTGCCTAAAAATCGGATTTGGGCTGGCAGTCTGAGCATAGCCAAAAAGATAGTAATGTTTACTGTAGAAGTGAGTGAGTGAAAGAGAGACTGAGTGAGTGAGTGAGTGAGAGAGCATGAGGGAGAGAAAGTGAGTGAGAGAGAGAGAGAGAGAGAGAGAGAGAGAGAGAGAGAGAGAGAGAGAATGAATGAGTGAGTGAGAGAGACTAAGTGAGTGAGTGAGTGAGAGAGACTAAGTGAGTGAGTGAGTGAGAGAGCACGAGGGAGAGAGAGTGAGTGAGTGAGTGAGTGTTTATTATGAGTCACATGACTAAAGGTTTCATGCTTCAAGGGTATCTACTAATTTCATGTCTCTCGCTCACACACTCGGGGGCAAAGAGATTCACAAGGACTTGACACAAACACACACACACACACACACACACGCACACTCACACACGTCTATGTATGGGGGTTAGCGCTATTTTTGGCTTGTTGGCTTGAACCTAGTTTGCCTTGACGTGTCTTCCCACTCACAGTAACACCAGTTGGTTTAACATTTAGAGGCTGAGTCTCACACTGACTTTCAGAGTGGGTCCTCAGTTGTAATCTCAGAGACTGCAGAACACGGATCATGACAACATTTCTGCATAATTCAACAGTCGAGAGTGATTCAGAGAGGTTTGGTGTGAAATGGTTCAGATGTCTTTACATTGGTGGTGATAGGAACCAGGGGTCGCCATGACTACAACACAAATATAGCCTCATGGTCCATTTTTTCATCTCCACTTACTATATAGGTGCACTCTGTAGTTCTACAGTTACAGACTGTAGTCCATCTGTTTCTCTGCATACTTTGTTGGCCCCCTTTTACCCTGTTCTTCAGTGGTCAGGACCCCCATGGACCCTCACAGAGCAGGTACTATTTGGGTGGTGGATCATTCTCAGCACTGCAGTAACACTGACATGGTGGTGGTGTGTTAGTGTGTGTTGTGTTGGTCTGAGTGGATCAGACACAGCAGTGACCTTGTCAGTCTACCTTGTCAGTTTTTAAACACTGTCCACTCTATTAGACACTCCTACCTTGTCAGTCCACCTTGTAGATGTAAAGTCAGAGACGACAGCTCATCTGCAGCTGCACAGTTTGTGTTGGTCATCCTTTAGTCCCTCATCAGTGGTCACAGGACACTGACTATTCCCTTTACTAAGGAATCCTTGAAGAACCATATTTCTAACATGGTTTATGATATTTCTGAAGATGTTTTGGTAGAACATCCTGTAGCTGTGTCACTGTGTGACCCCGCAGCCCACTGCTAATGCAAGCATAGTCCGTGCGCACAAAGCATGTTGCACAAAAGACGCACTACTTCTGAAAGCACCGACAGGATTTATCTGTTTATTACAGAAATAATGTGAGAGGACAAAACTACGAGCCCTTGTAAATACTGTAAATACTGCAGCGGCTGGTTGAATTTCTGACTGCAGATTCCTGGAGGGACCCGTTAAGAGCTCAGGCATTACTGACTCATCTACTCGTCTCGCAGCTCCCTGTGGAAACACAGTGTCTCGGGTGAAAACACAGCACCAGCCTTAACATCCAGGAGAGCGTGCTTCGCTGGGCACTTACTCTGTTACAGTTTAGAGAGCAAACCTGCTTATATAATCTGAAAATACGAAACCACATCCGCTCTGTTAGCAGCAGTGCCTCCGCCTGCAGTGGTTTTCTGCACCTGCCATGATCAGATTCAACAACATCACATGGCTGAGGAGCAGCAAACGCTCAGAGTTCATATCATACAATCACACTGGGCCTCACTTACCAACATTTTCTCAAGTTTGTTCTTAAATGTGTTCTTGAAAAAGGTTCTAAGAAAAGTCTACGTCAGATTCATGACGTGTTCCTAAAGCGCAGAACTGTTCTCACCTTTGTGCTTTAAGTGTGTGTTTATTATATTATTACCCAAGAACAAACCCCAAATATACGGAACCCCACTGGTGACATCCTGTATAAATAAAAATAACGTGTGGCCATGACTTAGTAAGGCGTGAGAACGAGGTCCTAATGCATGGCCATGACTTAGTAAGGCATGGGAACAAGATAATTAAGATGTGGTCACGACTTAGTAAGGTGTGAGAATGAGATCCTAATGCATGGCCATGACTTAGTAAGGCGTGGGAACAAGATAATTAAGATGCGGTCACGACTTTGTTAGATGTGAGAACGAGATCCTTATGCGTGGCCACGACTTAGTAAGGCATGGGAACAAGATCCTAATGCATGGCCATGACTTAGTAAGGCATGGGAACAAGATAATTAAGATGTGGTCACGACTTAGTAAGGTGTGAGAACGAGATCCTAATGCATGGCCATGACTTAGTAAGGCGTGGGAACAAGATAATTAAGATGTGGTCACGACTTTGTTAGATGTGAGAACGATATCCTAATGTGCGGCCACAACTTAGTAAGGCATGATCTCAGTTCCACGGCTTACTAAGTCATGGCCACGCATTAAGATCTCGTTCCAACATGTTAATAAGTGGTGGCCACACATTATTTTTATTTATATGGGATGTCACCAGCAGGGCTCCGTACAAATAAGCAAACATTGGTGAATCTTCGTAAAAACTGCTTAAGTGGGTTTTAGGCTGGGCTAAAATGGAGAGTATCACAAACTTAACGTCAGTTTGTCAAAGAATGTCAATTGTCAGTCTTTTTGTCGTGAGGCGCTAAAACTAGACGACAGGGCAAAGAGAGAGAATAACACACACAATGAGTTTGGGCTACGAATAAGAACTCAAACTCCCAGAACTCCTCAGATCACACGATACAAACAGAGCTAAACGTACTGGAGCTGTTTGAGCTTTTATGAGCAGCGAAAAGCGCAAACTGGGGATTAATATGGATCTGAGAAATGCTGATATCACAGTGAGAGCTGGAGAAATATTTCACTACAAACTGGCAGCTGAGCTGAGACTGTAAAGAGTTACTTGATCTCTTGATCCAAACATTATAAACGTGATATCGACTCTTATCTGCCGATGTGTTACACACAGCTCCTCTGTCTCTGCTCCACTGTTCAGGGACTGTTGCTGCGCGTCTCTTCTCCTGTTTCTCTGCTCTTCTAGCTCTCTGATTGGCTGTTGTTTGAATCACTCGTTGAGTAAATCTCGGACCTTCTCACACTGCAGGACTCGTGAATGTTTTGAGTCGCTTCCGATCGAGCTCCCGACAAAAAGTCGTGTAGTCTAGGTCCAACCTTAAAAAGAAATTTCTTCATAAGAACAGTTAGCGAACAAGGCCCACTGTATTTTTAGCGACAGTCTTAACACAGGAACGACAGAACATTACTTAAGTGGAACCAAACCAGCTGCACCTCTCAGGCCTCTTGGGGCCTTATTCACCAACCATGCTTAAGAAGAAATTTCTTCTTAAAATCCCCTTACAGTCACAGTTTTTACAAAGATTCTGACATTCAACAACGTTTTCTTATTTGGGATTTGTTCTTAGATAAGAACAGAAGCTACACACACTCAAGAATTGACATCTCATATAATTAAAAATAATGTGTGGCCATGCCTTATTAATGTGTGGGAAGAAGATCCTATTGCATGGCCACGACTTAGTAAGGCATGGAAACAAGATCATGCCTTACTAAGTCGTGGCCACGCATTGGGATCTTGTTCCCACACCTTACTAAGTCATGGCTACGTATTAGGATCTTGTTTCCATGCCTTACTAAGTCATGGCCACACATTATTTTTATTTATACAGGATGTCACCAGTGGGGGTCTGTATATCTGGGATTTGTTCTTAGATAAGAACAGAATCTACACACACTCAAGAATTGACATCCCATATAAATAAAAATAACGTGCGGCCACGCCTTATTAATGTGTGGGAACAAGATCATGCCTTACTAAGTCGCATTAGGATCTTGTTTCCATGCCTTACTAAGTCATGGCCACACATTATTTTTATTTATACAGGAGGTCACCAGCGGGGCTCCGTATATTTGGGTAAGAATATAATCTACACACAAAAGTGAGAACAGTTCTGCGCTTTAAGAACACGTCATGAATCTGATGTATACGTTTTCTTTTCTTTCTCAAGAAAACACTTAAGAAAAAAACTTAGAAGGATATTAGTGAATGAGGACCAATGTCTCCACAACAATGTGGAATACATTTTAAGCAAAAGCTATGGTGGTTAGTTTTATCCTGGATTATCCCGTAAACCACGGCTGGAACGGCAGACCGTGTGAAAACATCTCACCATCCTGTCTTTACCCTGACAAAACTTCCTCGAGTAATCATTAACAGGCTGATTTACGCAAGGACCTACACCCCCCACATGCACACTAGTTTGTATTCCTGCCTTTGGGAGGGCGGCCCATTTGGTGACGCCTAAAAGATCGACCTTTGTCTCTTTTCTCATTTTCTACACTCTTAAAAATGATAGTTCAACAGTTCTTTAGTAAAGAAAATGGTTCTACAAAGAACCAGGAACACTCAAAGAATCTGCATCATTAAATGGTTCTTCAGATTGATGGAGAATGTGCTATAGATGTTTAATTACAGGAGGAATAAAAGGAAGAGCTCGCTGTTGAAAATGGAGGAATTCTTGTCTGTGAAGCTGGTTTTGTGTGTCCAGTGTCGGTTCTGCGTCCTTTTGCTCTTTAATCACATTCATGAGGGCAAAAATGGACCAGAAACTGGTTCTAGGTCATTTCTCCCCCTCTCTGGAATCTGATATAGCCTACAGTAATGCTGTTCTGAATTCTGTACACTCTTAAAAAGGTGGTTCTTTAATGGATCTTTAGTAAATACAATGGAGCTATTTAGAACCTAGAACACTCAACACTTCTTTGCATGAAGTGGTTCTTTAGACAGAACCGTTTTGAAAAGGGTTCTATATAGCACCCAAAAGGGTTCTTCGATTATTATGATGTCAAGCCTGTGACAATAAAAGGACCCTTTTGGTGCTACATAGAACCTTTTTGAAAAGGGTTCTATACAGAACCATACAAAAAACATTTTCCATCAATATGAAGAACACTTTTTGTGATGCAAAGAAACCTCTGATCGTGCTAAGGGTTCTTTGAGTGTTCATGGTTCTATACAGAACCATTTTCTTTATTAAAAGAACCCTTGAAGAACCACCTTTTTTAAGTATGTAATTCTAACCGAATGCATTTGTGGGAAAATAAACCCCAATGAAAAACAACTATAATAATACTACAAGAATTTCCTGTGGTTTCCGATAAGGTTCTTAAAGTAAATCGAGACAATTACTAAGCTACTACAGGATTATGTGGCGCTACACACGTCAAAAAGACGGTTCTTTACAGGTTCCTTTGCAACGGCAATGGTTCTATTTAGAACCCGAGTTCTACATAGAACCATTTCATCCTTAAATAGTTCTTTGCATGGCGAAAGGGTTTTTCAGACTGATGGAAGATGTGTTGCATAGGGTTCTATATAGAACCTTTTTGAAACTGGTTCTGGTTCTGCTATTTTTATGACATCATTGGTACAATATCAAGCTTGTAACAATGGCAGAACCTTTTTTTGTGCCATATAGGGTATTTTTAAGCTGAAAGTCTCCCTCAATCTGAAAAACCATTTCACCATGCAAAGAACCATTTAAGCATCAATGGTTCTATGCAGAACTCACGGTTATAAATAGAACCATCACCTTTACTAAAGAACCCTTGAAGAACCATCTTTTTTAAAGCTACACAAATGTAAGATCTAGAGATTTGGACTTGAACTCAAGTCAAAACTTGGTGAAGGACATGTTTTCAGTGGATGTGAGTGAATTATTTACTATTGTTATATCTTCATTAGTAAAAAGCTGATTTTGCATTTGAGACCCAAACATTGAATTGAACCTTCTTTTTGAGCTTGTGTGTGTGACGTCATGGTCCAAAAAACTTGCCAAACCCATCCCAGTACCTCTGACTTTTAAATGATTATTTCTTGCTTTCTAGTGTGACTCACACATCATATTTTAGTGTGTTCTGTTGTTCTCCATACTCAGCAAAGCTACTTCTCTTAGTTTTAACAAAAAAAATTATATAGTACTGCTTTAAATGTGCACAGAAAATATCACAGACGTTATTAGACAGCGCTATAGAAATCTTACAGCGTCTTGTAGTATCCCTGCTAAAACCACAGAAACCATTGAGTGATACTGTTGCTTCCTGATGGTTTTGTAATGTGTTTTGGCTGTTTTAATGGGATAATATCACAGCGAAAAGAATCCTAATGGTTTAACAGGTGACCAATGGCTGATTGTAAATTAATCAAAATGAAAAATAATGACTTATTTTCTCAAAATGTTGATTTGGTATCTTGAAATGATGACTTATTTGAAGTAATGACTTACTTTCTCATTTTTTAATCTTTTTTTAATCTTTTATGTTTTATCTTAAAATATCGACTTACTAGCTCAAAACAATTACTTATTTTCTATTGATTTTGAGTTAACATCTCAAAATACTCTGCCGAATACTATGCAATGTCAAAATAATGGCTTAGGTTCTGAAAATGTTGACTTGTATGTTGAAACAGTTACTTGACCAAGTTGAAGTTTCAGCAGAATGAGTCATTATTTGGGGATAATGACTCAATTTCCGAGAACGCAACTCATTAACTCAACTTAGTAAGTCATAACTTTGACTTACACAGGACAGAATCCAGATCCTGGACAGCTTTATAGCTTTTTTTCCCTTGTTTCTACATTTGTGGGACAATTCTGGTGTGAATACTGCAGACCTTCAATGTAGTTGGGCCAGATTGGGACCAAATTTGGGCCATATCCTTTAGTTCTATTCACCTTACAGTGTGTGGGCCAGATCTGGGCCGAGGACCCAGCCGTATACTGGGCCAGAACAAACCAAGGATATGGCCCACAAGTGCATTAAGAGCAGGAAAATGGCAAATGTCCCCAAAACGTCACTAGGTCCCCGTTATGCTGCCACCTCTCAGGTCATTTGGTCCCCATATGCAGCAAAACAAACTCAAAAAACACACACTCGACTCAAACGTTTTACTACTCGACTCTACGAGCTCTGAAACCAAAACAAACTGTGTATGGACATTTCAGGACCTCTCCACTATAGATATAACACTTTATAAGCATTATTAGACCTACAAAAGCAGTTATGCTGCCACCTCTCAGGTCATTTGGTCCCCATATGCAGCAGAACAAACCCAAAACACACACATTCTGAAGAACTCGACTCTAAACGTTTTACTACTCGACTCTACGAGCTCTGAAACCAAAACAAACGGTGTGTTGACATTTCGGGACCTCTCCACTATCGACATAACACTTTATGAACATTATTAGACCTACAAAAGCAGAGTTTTCTCACATTTCAGCACCCTGAGCTCCACATCAGTCAAATGAATGGGGCTGACTGTTATCTGCTGTTTAGTATTGCACTGTGTGGGCCGTGTAGTGCAGCGCTGAGCTACAGGATGTCTGGCAGAGAAAACGGCTTTCTAAATATAACCAAACTCGCGCCTACGAGCTGGACAAGGTGGTCAAAACTCAGAAGCAAAAGTCTAAAGCGAGTGGCAAAAAAGCACTTTTGGTTTTAGTTAAAGGAAACGAGAAGAAAAGGCAAAAGCGAGCGGCCATGTTGTTAAAAAAAACAAACTCAGCTTCTAAGTCGCCAGCTTCGTGTTCGAATTCCCCCGTTCCACCTTAAATGGCGCAACAGTTACATTCTGACGCCTCGGGTGCCAGAATGTAACTGAAGCAACTTTTAAGGTGGAACGGAAAAATTCGAGCGAGAAGCTCGCGAATAGGAAACCAACTTCCACCTTAACTCTATCCTAACCAGAAAGTCCTCACATGAGTGAAGTAAGGGGGCAGAAGGGGTCTCGAAACGGAGCCTGGTCGCTTTATTCTGCCCAAATTTGCTCACGTAACGGGAAAGTGAGGTGAAGTTAAAACATAAAAGCGGTCCAGAGACTCACCGCCACCGCTGATCGCTGATTTCCGTGATTTCCGAAGGTTAAGGTGAAGTTAGCTCATCGGCTACCAGCTCCAGCACTGGAGTCCAGAAAGCGCAGCGGCAGCGACTCGGGGTTTCATCCCAAGCCGGGCAGAGGCGCTCTGAGCCCGTGGAGAGTGCGGTTCTAACGCCTGGAGCTCCGGGGGAGGAGCGGGGACACGGAACGGAGGAGACTCAACATGCTGGATCTCACACACAGTGATCGACACCAACAACCAACCCCCTTCTCTCTCTCTCTCTCTCTCTCTCTCTCTCTCTCTCTCTCTCTCTCTCTCTCTCTCTCTCTCTCTCTCTCTCTCTCTCTCTCTCAGTTCAAGTGCCAAAGCATCAATACAACCACAACGATGCATAAATACGTCATTTACAAGCAAATTACTGTCAAATATAAAGACAGAAACAAAATCGGTTGAGGAAACATTAAAGGAGAACTCCACCCATATTTCATAATTTTCCTTGACATGTAAACAGTGATTCAGAGTGCTTTGGTGTGAATTGGTTGACTGTAGAGACTCTTTACAGTGATAGTGATAGGAACCAGGGGTCACCACACACATATAGACATTTTAATTACTGTCCAAAACCACCAGTGAAGCTACAGGTGTCTTCTGAGCTTCAATATGTGATGTCTGTGATGGTAAAATAGTCAGAAATCTAAAAAAATTAGTAAGTACCCCTCCACTATGAATGCATTAAAATACATTTTAAGCCAAAACTTTATCACGAAACTGTCATAAAACAATGTTTCAGGCATCAGGCAGTGAATTCATAACCATTTCATGTAATAACTTTCTGTGAGGGAGCTTTTAGGTGGATGTCTGGTTCCTATCACCACCACTAGAATGGAGCATTTCTCACCAAACCACTCTGAATGACTTTATTTACATCTTAACCATTTAATTATATAGAATTTTTTTGAAAAATTGGTGGAGTTCCCCTATTAGTACGATGATTGTTATTCATAAGAGGTTCTTAATAGTAAATATGGACTGAATTAGCAGTTCTTGTTCTCAAATGTATGGAAATGGGTTTACAAATGTGGCTCTCTCTCTCTCTCTCTCTCTCTCTCTCTCTCTCTCTCTCTCTCTCTCTCTCTCTCTGGGAGATGACAGATGGTCAGCATTGCGGTTATTCAAAAAATAAATCCATCCCTTACAAATTACTAAGTACTTCTTTCAAACAGTTTGTGATTACTGTGTGATTACTTTCTCATTATTGTCTCACTGCTTTTTACTTTACTCTGAGTTACTTTGTTTACATCTCAAAGATTTCATTAATCAGAAATTTTGTAAAATGGGTGGAATTCCTCTCTAAACTTTTCAGACGTCTGCTTCCCATCACCAAAAAATGGCACTATTCCCTTTGACGCTCGGCTGCGTGTGTACCAACATTCATTACATTCCACACAGGCATGACACTTCTACGAGTTCTTCCTTTTATGAGGGTGTCTCTCTCTCTCTCTCTCTCTCTCTCTCTCTCTCTCTCTCTCTCTCTCTCTCCCCGAGTTTCCTTTTGAGTGGATTATTAAAGGGGAACTGCACTGATTTCCCGAAATCCCTGCATAAATGAATGGTTGAGATGTAAACAGAGTCATTCAGGGTGGTTTGATGTGAAAGGTTCTGTTTTAGAGGAACTTACCCAGTCAGAATTGTTCACAGTGGTGGTGATAGGAACCAGACATCCACCTCTAAAAGCTCCCTCACAGAAAGTTACTACACTAAATCTACTGCCAGCTGTCTGAAGCATTATTTTATCATAGTTTTGAGATCAGATTTTGGCCTACGGTGTATTTTTTAAAACCCATCCCTGATGGATGTGCATGCAGGATGCTGTGAGGCAAAATAGTCCCTGGAGAAAAATGTATTTTTTCAGATTTTCCACTATTTTACCATCATCAACATTATGTATAGAAACTCAGAAGACTCGTGTAGGTTCACTGGTGGTTTTGGATAGTAAATAAAATGTCTATATTCATGTTGTAGTCATGGCGACCCCTGGTTCCTGTCACCACCACTGTAAGGAAAACTGAGTCAGTATGTTTCTCTACAGTTCACCACTCGGACTGACTTGGTTTACACCTCAGAAAATGACTTGTGCAGAAATTTTGAAAAATCGGTGAAGCTCCCCTTTAACTAGAACTTAATGGCATTCCAAAAACAGTCGTGTTATTATAAAGAATGTGAGAGAGGGAGAGGGAGGGAGAGAGAGAGAGGGAGAGGTTGCTAAATTACACACGCAGACGTTGCACAAACTGAGGGCCTTATTTGGTGCGGTCAGTCATTTGTAGAAACGCGTCTGCAGCGCCATCTGGCGACCAGATGCGGAAACCGCGCCTTAAGAGAATAGGTTGGCAAAGAAAGAAAGAAAGAAAAAAAGAATTAAAACAATTTTCCACTGACCCCAGATGTGGCCCATCACTCATGACATGTTTAGCGTCCAAATGTGGCTTCTTTAGTTTAGCCCTACTGTATGTATAAAATGGCAGCCAACATAAAATATGTTAAAATACCTGATGTTATAGAAAATAATTTGTTATTATTAATAATAATCGACATAAACAAGTGTTCTGCCAAGATATGTAGTTCCTTTAGAGTACGGTATCGTTGCCATACCATGGACTCTTGAATGAGGAGAACAGTCGGTCACTTATCACTGTACACTGCGGTCATTTCATGATCTTTTTAACTTTTTGTCATATAACAGTGAACATATCGTAACAGTGCACTGTTTAATTCAAACACCTTTGTTTATAAGTACTTTTTGGTGACCATATTACCACCGAAAGTCTTACATAGCACCGATCCAGCAGCGCCCCTCTTCCCCTGCTGGGGCTGAATCTCAAATAACTCCCTGCTACCTACACAGTGCACTACGTAGGAATTTAAGTAGTGGCTCCTGCACCACAACAGTGCTTAATATAGCTAAGAAATAGCCATCTGGGATTCATCCACATTCATACTCGACAAACAGTCACGATTTAGGTTGCAGAAGCTAGAATTTCAAAATAGCACACTATTTAGCTACGGAGTATAGCGGAGTTTGGGGTTCAGCCTGGTTTGATACTCCTGACTGAAACACAGACATTTGAAGCATGTAAGTCATTCAAGTCACATTCTTCAGACTTCTGTATTGTCATTTTACAGTTAATCATACCATAAGTACTTTAATTTAAAGGCCTGTGATATTAGTGATGTTTGCTATCTTTAGCCTGTTAGCTGGCTGACCAACCTAATTCTAGTCAAGGAAATCATTTTATACAAATCTTAACCCATGCATTTTGGACTCGCTCGGGAGCGCCCTCTAGTGTTAGAGAAACCTGGGAGACATCAGAGCCAGTTTATGAGGAGTCTGGCCACTTCCTATTTCCCCCGTTATATCAAAAACAGGACTGCTAACCAGCAGAGGGCGCCCGCGAGGGAGTCCTCAATGAATGGAGCTCAACGGCTAAAAACAAAAAGTTAAAATAGTTTCTAATGACTGAACCAGAACTTTCCTTTAATTTTAGAGAGTAGGAGGATGGATTTCACTAAAAAAAACAAAGAAATCTCACCCGTATGTTTCCTTTTTACTACAGCAAACAGGTTTTGGGCAGCAGAAGGCGGGCCTTACTGCTACTGAGTGCTGATTGATTGGCGAGCGGAGCAGCTCATTGGCTGTTTGTGCTCACTGACGTCATGGACCTACATGAGGCACTGTTTCAAACTCCTATAACTCGAGTTTAAAAGCTCTTAAAAATATAACAGCAGTGTTAAAATGTTTTATGCTGCTCTGTGTTCAGGAAATGATTGTATTCTTTTACATTAATAATGTTTAAGCATTTATAAACTGATTTTGCTCAAATGCTCCATATGAACCCAGTCATTTTGGACTCACTCGGGAGCGCCCTCTAGTGCTAGAGGAACCTGGGAGACGTTACATGGTGGTAAATCTCCTCTCTACAAGTTCTCTGGCCAGGCGCCTCTCATGGTTCACTACTCAAAGCTTTTAAACACAGTTCACATTAGTGACATCTGGTGGCCTGTAGGATGAAGAGCAGCTACGCTTTACTACTATTTTACTCCCTCCTGTATTGCTTTGACGCGTACTTTGGAGCTTTGGTAACATCATTTCTCAGCTGTATTCTCGTCTTGAGTTTGTCTCCTAGCATCTTCTGGTTTCTGTCCTTTTTAACATGGATAATCCTGTGGTAAACCTGTCTGCTTGTATCCTGACCCATGACCAGTTCAATGACCACTGGATATTTGAAAAACAGACTCAGCAAATATTCCGTCTGCCTCTCTTTCCTCACAAGTAGAACCATGTTGACTTCTGTGATCATGAAAAAAACTCATGATACACATGATTGGTCTGTTTACCTAAAGCTGTTATTAAGAGTTTGTATTTATCTGTAAAGATCTAACATGATTAAACTTACTGCGATCAGTGACTGATGTTTTAGAGCCATCCACCAGAGGGCGCCATCTCTCCTTAAAACTCTCTAAAAGTGATCATGTGATCCAGTCATTTATAACACATAATAAGGTTTCAAAGTGTTGTAGTTGTTTGTCCTTTTGAACTTTATCCCTCACACCGTCCTGCCCAAACAACCAAACATACAGCTGATCAAATATATTATGCATCATGACGTCTTTTAGGAGAGTCTGTTTATCTTTTGAACCCAGTGACTCTTTTTCGATAATCTGATCTTCTGGATGGCTGAGTTCTCATATGTATTACACCACCAGGTTTTATGTTGTGTAACAGTGAGGGACTCTGGTCAGTGATGTAGGTAAATACACAGATTAGTAATAAAGTTTGGGTCAAGTAAGTCCAGTTTTCGATGTTGTCCTTCAATGTTATAAACCATATTTGTTCCTGGGGTAAATTATGTTGGTCTTAATCCAAACTGAACTCTCATCTAACCAACCTTTACCACTTTATCAGCCTCTGCCTTTACTCAGATCAAATCTCTTCCAGATTTACCTTCCGAACAACAATCACTTCACAGAGCAGCAGATAAACTCCAGCGCTCTCCTTTACAGACACCACCGTCCATCTGAACTCCTTCATCTCACCGTCTCTCTGCTGGACTCACATTCTCTATCTGACCTGTACTGAGTCCATTTGCTTCTGTGGATAAAAACAACACAAACCTCATTTTCTATTTAGTTTATTCAACAAGAGCTTTAAAACACAAAGTAAAGCTTTATTCCAGAAATCTCATTCTGATGGAACCACGTCCAGCTCAGATTCACAGAGAGTCCAGAAATGAGTCTGTGTTGAAGGTGGAGGTGTGGATGAGTGATGAACTCCTACAAACCACTCGGCTTAAATCAGACCCACATTTACACACAGTAAGAATAAACAGTGCTCTGTCCAGTAAAATCATCAGGCGTTAGTCGTAATGAAAGCTGTATCATTTGTGTCTGTAATGCATCTCAGAGCTCTTTAGACGTGTTTTATCAGAAAGTGTGCAAAGTTTATCATCTGATTCAGCTTCACTTTATTTACATCAACAATGTATGTACAGTCTAATCAGACGTCTTTACTGTATTTTCAGGATTCAAACAGCAACATTCAGATCATCACAGAACAGTGGAAGATGACAGGACCCCCTTCTGGGTTCCAGACTGAGGAGGGAATAAATGGATTCATAAAGGTGATTAATGGGGCGATGAACTTATTTATGATACACTCTCAACACTTGATCTGTAGCTCCTGAAAAATCCACAGATACTGTATGTTTCACTGAACAGTTCAACAGTGATGTAACCCATAATGCTCTGAAACATGATGTAATGATGACATGTATAATCATTCAGATGAATATCTTTGAATACTGAGATGGAGGTAAAGCTCTATTGGAGCTGGATTAGAGGAGGTCCTGGAGTGTAATTAGTGTGTGATCTGACTGGCTGATTCATTCAGGATAAGGCGTCTCTGTAATTTCCCCAAATAGCCCAGATCCAAACATCATCACGTGGACGTTTAGGTCAGCATTATGCGACGGGCGCCACACATCCAAACAATAACACGCTGTGTAGCTAAATTATAAATTGGGCACCAAAAGAGAAAAAACCCAAAACTCAACACTGGATGAGGGAGATTTTACTCATTTCAGTGTGGGGTGATGCACATTATCAACAGCAATTCCCAATGATGGTGCATTTTCCTCCTCCTTGTGATTCGGGCTTCACTGAAAATGTTGTGGATTTCAGTGTCTCGTCATGAATTTAGGATTAAGGAATTCGGTCAAATCAAGCTTCATTTTAACTGTTAGTCTTTTCTTCAGGTCACTGAGGAAAAATGTGTTTTCTATTAGCCGGTTTTGTTGCTACATTACTGTGATGTTGATTTGAACAGGACTGCTGTAACTGAAAGAGCTCAGAGTTCAGACAGTTATAGAAGGTAATTCACTCTGGAATTATTACTTAGCAGACGTGTAAAAAACTACAGACACTGCAGATTCATACTGGATTAGAATCACAGATCTCGGCGGTGATCACTCAGATTACAGCACCTCCCCAGATCAAACTATTCCAGCTCCAACAGGGCTTAAGACAGGACTGACAGCTGATGGGTGAGATTTTAACAGTAATGCAGACTAAAAGTGTGAAATAGATGTTCAATCAAAGCCTTGATTACATTTATAATATAAATGCAGCAAATATTAAGAATCTAAATCTCAAAAATATCATAGTACCAAATCTAGATATTTCATTTTCATTGAACAACATAAAACGACCTTCATTCTTTATCTATATTTCATTACTGAGTCACACAGTTTAGCTGATGATCTCAGACCGACCTCAAACCCAGCATAGAGAGGCTGAGCGAATGTGGTGTGGACTGTGTGTAGGAGAGTCATTGTGTCAGAGACGCTGTAGAAGGACAGAGTTCCTGCACTGTGATCCACATACACTCCTATTCTGGAGGATGATGGAGCTGAGAGCTCAGTCTGAATGTTGTTGTGACAGAAAGTGAGAGTGGACGAACACCTCAGACTCCAGGACTGACTGTTTTGTCCAAACCTGCACTTATTACCATGTCCTTTCCTTCTGATCCGTTTATATGACACTGATATGGACACCCAACCCAAGAGGGACATCCAACCCCCACAACGGCTCCACTCGACCTCCCAGTAACAGCGTCCACTCACACTTTCCTTACACAACACTTGAAACACTGAATCAAATCTCTGTGGATGGTCAGAGTAACGCTGCCCTCCTCCTCTGTACGTCACCACTCTGTTCTGCTCAGACAGGCTGAGTTGATGATTTACAGTGTTGGGATCCAGAGTCAGTCGACAGAAATCTAAAATAATGAAGAAAGAAAAACATTTTAGGTTTTTATTCAAAAACGTACTTTAAGAATCATAAACTGTCTGTGGTGAATAATGACGTTTTCTCTCCTCATGCATTTCTGTATTTAACAGTTTAGAGGTGACACAATCTCCACCATTCATATACAAACATATTCATAGTTAAATCATACAACATTAATATATTTGTGTGTGTGTGTGTGTGTGTGTGTCTGTATGTGTGTGTATTGTGAGTGTATGTTTGTGTGTGTGAGTGTGTGTGTGTGTGTGAGTGTGTGTGTGTGTGTGTGTGTGTGTGTGATTGTGTGTGTTGTTCATACACTGTAGAAAATCTTCTCTGGTTTTTGGCTCTGAGGATAAGATGGTCTGAACTGCTGCAGCTGTGGAGACACACAAACACACTGATTGAACAGAATGAATGAAGGAAACTCAAACACTCGCTCAGAAAGACAGAAGCAGCTAAAAGACACACAGCACAGTCTCCATGTTTAAATCAGATCAGTTTGGGTTTCACACAGGATTCAGTTACTCTTTACCTTTTATTGAGTATGTTAGTGAAGTAGCGTTTATACTATATAAATGTACATATAAAGACCAGTTGGAGCATCGTAGACTATAGGCTTACGAAGCAGCTGAAATAATGTCCAGAGGGTTATTACTGTAGTTCATTTGGCTAAATTATTATTTTGTTGGTTCATTATGGGCCACCGTACATGTGTGTGTTTTGTACACACTAACGAATCAGTTTCTACAATTATTGTTTACTCCACAGTTTGAGCAAGCAGTAAAGTTTCCATTGCCTTTCTTCTTTCCTGCTGGTAAAAACCTGTGAGATACCCCTGACACTGCCCTGTGCTTCTCTGGTACCACCATATATGCACCTGTGCTCACCCTCGCCACCCAGTGTCAGCACAACCACAAACCCAACATGTAAGTCTGAACTAAGACCAACTGTGTGAACATTCATATACACAATATACACAATATACACACAGTGAACTTAAGAATTCACAATTTAATGTCTTGATTTATTTTAATTGGCTAAAATGTGATATGTTTATCATTTTTATTTTAATGAGTAACATTTCTGAGTAAACAAGTGTTTACTAGTTCAGTGAGGCAGGTGGGTGTTGGATAAATATACTAGTGCTACACTACACTGAATAAGCTAAGAGAGAGGAGGATGTTGGGAGTTTTGGTAAATAATCTGTACAGAATCAGTATAATTACTGAACTTGCTGATAAAGTGAGTCAATTTTGTGAATTTGTGTTTAATTTACTATTAAAGTAAAGATTTCTGTCCTTCAGTCCTTCAGCAGAAGCTCCTCTTACCATGTAGAGAGACTTTACTGAACTCCTCCTTGCAGAATTCCTCTAGTCTCTCTTTCAGATCAGAGAGAGATTTCCTCACTCCATCAAATGAGGGATGTTGATGGACAGTGATGCTGGAGGAGTCCTCACATCCAGAAGAGACATTTAGAGACTGGAAACCCTACAGAGAGAGAACAGAACGGAGAGAGATGTATTTGTTGCAGCTTTACAGAGCATTTAGACCAACTTTACAGACTGTCTGAGGAGCAGGTTCCTCTGTAGGTGAGTGATTGTTACCTGGAGGAAGTGGATGTGATCCTCTGTGACTGAAAGCTGCTCCAGCTCAGTGTTTCTCCTCTTTAGATCATCAATCTCCTGCTGCAGGTTCTCCAGGAGTTCTTCAGTTTGTCTCAGCTGGTTCTTCTCCTGAGTTCTGATCAGCTCTGTTGCCTCAGAGCGCTTTTTCTCAATGGAGCGGATCAGCTCAGTAAAGATCCTCTCACTGTCCTCCACTGCTGCCTGTGCAGAGCGCTGTTAGGACACAGACACACAAGATGGAGCTCCATTTAAACACCAGCTATCATTCACTCTCTCACTGGGACTCTAGATGACTGACTGTCCACATTGTGGCTGTGTAGGATCTCTAAGTGTCCAACACTGGACTCCTCACTGTCTGACTGGAGGAGAGTCTGAGTGAGCTGTGAAACAGCTGCTCCAGCAGATCTCTGCCCACTACTCACCTTAAGAGTGACCACAGCCTGTTTCAGCTCCTGCAGCTTCTTCTCTTTCTGCTGGAGTCTCTGCCAGGATTTCCTCTGAACCTCCTTCAGCTGATTCTGAGAAATGAATCATATTATAAAGTAAACATTTGAATATTAAAGGCAGCAAAAGACCTTATAGACCATATTGTTCTACACAGTTTGAGACTCTCTTACACACACATTATCTAAGCTGCTTATCCTTTCGGGTCACATGTGCTTGAGCCCAGCAGTCATTGGGCGGAAGGCAGGAAACACCCTGGGCAGGTTGGCAGTCCATCACCGGGCAGACAGACAGACATATACATTCACACAGACACACTTAGATCTAGGGTAAATTTAGTGTTTCCAGTTGGCCTGACTGCATGTCTTTGGACTGTGGGAAGAAACTGAAGCACCTGAACAAAACTCATGCTGGTACAGGGAGAACATGTAAACAACACATGGTCACCCGGTCAGGAAACACAGTCCCTCCTTGCTTTGTGGCGCTACCCGCTGCACCACTGCGCCATTTTTTGAGACATTTTTTGTGTTAATCTGTCGACGGGCTAGAAGACGGGCGTTGGCTGGTAAAAATGTTCACGGACTGGTCAGACTAGTTTTGTAGTTTCGTTGAGAAAGAAAGTAATGTACCACTTATCCACAAAACACACATAAACCACTTAAAATTGATTCCCATGAATTCAATACTGAAATAATTTACATGTTAAATGGAAACAAATTAATTATTGTAGTATGAAAACAGAATTCATTGAATTGATAATAAAATATTTCTGTTTCTCACCTGTTTCTCGGTTCTCTCTGCCGCAGCTGCAACTCTATTTTGGCCTTTGTGTTCATGCATCGTACACAGATAATGGTCAGTACGGCAGTAGATCTCCATCATTTTATTATGTTGTGAGCAGATTCTTTCTTGTAGTTGTGTAGAAGCTTCGACCAGCTGATGCTTCTTAAACGTTGGAGACTGATAGTGAGGTTTAAGATGAGCTTCACAGTAAGACGCCAGACACACCAAACAGGACATGAGGGCTTTGAATTTTCTCCCAGTGCAGAAATCACACTCCACATCTCCAGGTCCAGCGTAACAGTGACTGTCTGTCTTCTTCACTTTCTCCAACATTTCAGCTATAAAATAGTTTTTGCGTAGAACAGGCCTCGGAGTGAAGGTCTCTCTGCACTGGGGGCAGCTGTAGACCCCCCTCTGATCTTCTTCATCCCAGCAGTCATTAATACACACCATACAGTAACTGTGTCCACAGTGAATAGTCACTGGATCCTTCAGCAGGTCCAGACAGACTGGACAGCTAAACTGGTCCTGATCTACTGAAATACTGGCCTCTGCCATTTTCATGCACCCACAGCCTGAGAGAGAGAGAGAGAGAGAGAGAGAGACAGTAGCACTCTGAGATCCGTTTCACTTTCGCACTTTCTCACTTTTAAACTGAGGAGGAGTGACTTGCTGCTTCTGTGTTAAAGACTGTCATAGAGAGTGAGGAGAGGAGGAGACAATGAGGAAAGATGAGAGACAGGAAGGAGCATAGAAAAGAGGTGGAATTCTTAAGTGGGAGGTAAGAAATAATAAAGTTGTGGAGTCGTTTAAAGTGTAGAAGAGATGCAGTATCAGTGCGGATCCAGCTTCTCTACAGAAGCTGTTCTCATCAGGCTCAGTAACAGGGGTGCCATTTTTTTAGAGTGAGATTTCAGTGGGCCAGGTTGTTCTGGTGGGGGTGGACGTAGAGGCTGGTTATTCACAGCAACTGAAATTCCATCTCAAATATTCCTAAAAAGTCTTCTCCATGCTTTAATATTTGTTTTCACATCAACACTACATACATCAATTTCAGCAATAATGTGAATTAAATATAATTTACACAAAAACTACTTGATGTTTAACTCACCCATAACATATTCTGTCACATTAAGTTAAATGATAAAGAGAGACAACATTTAAGCCTTCAGAGGAGCAAAGACTGAGAGTCCTGTTCTCATTCAGCACTAATAATTTGTTGTTAGCTCTCCAATGAACTGATCAGACAGTTCATGAGGGCAGAATACAGTCCAATTAGTTAACAGTACCCAGTGTGATTGGGCCTAGTGGACCCACCAGTAAAGCTTGACTCAATTTTTGCTCAAATTTAGTTTTAGTATGAAAGTTTTATGAATAAATAAACCAAAAACACCAAAAGGAGAACATCTGAAATTCCATTTTAACACTGACCAATAAAAATCTCAGTTAAACAAATAACTATAACTGTGAGGGGTTTGCTGAGCTTTACTGTCTCCTGAGCCACCAACTCAATCTCAGACACCCAGCTACAGCCTTCAGAGCTGAATCTCAGAGCTTTTCATCACTCTGATAAGAGACATATGAGGTTAAGGAGTCCTGAATTATCAGTTATACTTTCAGCATTTCAGAGATAAATGTGAGGACGACTGTTGTGTGGATTTTTCCAGATCTGAAATCTTACATTTCCTTTCGTTCATTTGTTCTCTGAACACAAATCTGAAGACATTCTTCAAATTGAGATTTAAACTTTACCACATCAGAAGTAATGAAATGATCTTATCGTGAGTAAAAGTGTAAAGCTGCATATAATCAAAATAATAATTATCATTATTATCATTATGATGCTTTAATAGCTATTACTATGAACTTCAGGTGCAGGTGAATAAAGACTGCAGCCTTTTTTTATGCTCTTTTTATCCATCTATGGAAGCCCATTCTTGTCAGATAGAGGAGAAAAAAATCACTTTTTTTTAAACATCCTTCTCTATTTTAATCCTTCTGGCTGCAATATGCCAAAAGCTTCACTTAGCATCTTGAACTGCTGACTTAATTTCTCATAATAAGGACTATGTTGAAATAATGACTTAATGTCTCGAACTAATGACTTACTATGTCAAAATAATGACTATGTTGAAATAATGACGTACTATGTCAAAATAATGAGTTATTACGTCAAAATAATTACTTCCTATGTCGAAATAATGACTTACTATGTCAAAATAATGACTTGCTATGTCAAAATTATAATTTACAATGTCCAAATAATGACTTACCATGTCGAAATAGTGACTTACTGTCAAAATTTTGATTTACCATGTCCAAATAATGACTTACTATGTCGGAATAATGACTTACTATGTGAAAATTATGATTAACAATGTCCAAATAATGACTTGGTGAAAATAATGAGTTACTACGTCGAAATAATGACTTACTATGTGAAAACGAGTTACTATGTGGAAATAGTGACTTACTATGTCAAAATTATAATTTACAATGTCCAAATAATGACTTACTATGTCCAAATAACGACTTGGTCGAAATAATAAGTTACTATGTGAAAATAATGAGTTACTACGTCAAAATAGTGACTTACAATGTCAATAGTGACTTACTATGTGGCAATAATGACTTACTATGTCAAAATAGTGACTTACAATGTCGAAATAGTGACTTACAATGTCAAAATAGCTTACTATGTCAAAATAATGACTTAAAGAGCCAAAGTAATGATTTACTTTGCCAAACAAATGACTTAGAATATTAAAATAATGACTTGCAGGGTTAAAATAATGATTAACTACTTGTAAATAACGACTTGTGTCGAAAGAATTAGTATCTCGAAATAATACGCAATTTTCTCAACTTATTATGTTGAAATAATTATCCTCAAATAATTACTTACCTTCTTAAAATTTTAGTAACCCATTAATTCAACCTGATGTCAGAATATCGTTAATAACTCAAAATCTCGAGAGAAAAAAGTCATAACTTGTATATATTGAAGCACAACGTCGAGAAAATAAGCCACTGTTTCATTATTTTGAGAGAGGAGGAAATGCGGAGGTGGTCGTGCAGAACCAGCAGAGGGCAGCAGAGGCGTAGAAAAAAAAACAAACGGCAGCGCTGAGGTCCAACTACGCATGCGCACTGTAGCAGCACGGGCATACACAAATGCCCAAATCTGTGCATAAGGACCTCTGGGTGACCTTGCAAATGATTCAAAGTCGTTTTAATTTAACAAGGACGTGTAAAACCACCAAAGAGTCCCAGGCCTGGCTGGGAATTTGGTTCTCTAGTAAAGTGAATGGTTCTGTTTAGAGCCATGAGGCCCATTTATCATGCTTAAATGGTTCCTTTCATGGTGAAATGATTCTTCAGATTGATGGAGAACGTGTTATGGTTCTCTATAGTAGCATAAAGCATTTTGGTACTGTTACAGTGTCAAGCTTGAAACAAGAGCAGAACCCTATAGAACCATGTACAGCACATTCTCCATCAATCTGAGGAACCATTTCACCACGCAAAGAACCATTTAAGCATGAAATGGTTCTATATGGGCCTCATGGCTCATAATACAACCATTCTCTTCACTAAAGAACCCTTTATGTGTCACATCTGGAACCAGTAAATGGATGAATATACTGGAATGTTTATCAGTGACTGTGTAAAAATGTCTGAATTATTAATAAACTGCAGCTCGCATCATAAAAGTCCCGGCGAACCAGGAAAGACGGGCCAGAATAAATAAAAAACAAACACACAACATATAAACAAATAAACAAATAGTAAAAGCCGTGATGCTGCAGAATGGAAGAGCAGCTGGGGGGAAGGGGGTTGTCATGGAAACAGATGGATTTCTGCTCCCATTCCCACAGTGGCTGCTTCGCTTCCCTTCGAATTCCAGCAGCATCTCCATCTCTCTCTCTCTCTCTCTCTCTCTCTCTCTCTCTCTCTCTATTTCCTTTTACCTACATCACCATCTCTCTTTTCCCATTATTGCTTATTTTCCAGTCTCTCTAAATCCTTTTAGATCATCTATTTCCCTTCAGTTAGCCCGAATCCCAAATGCTTCCGTGCTGCCTACACAGTGCACTACATATGTCTTAAAATAATGGTTCCTGCACCAAAACAGCACATAATAGTACCGTGGTCGACAAGAGCTAACTGGAATTTCCAGCCTCCAACCAGGAAAAATCAAAGAAAATGACCTTTTGACTGGGAAATCCCACTCGGGAAGGCTGGACGGTGTCCACAACTTAGAGTTTTCCATTTGATATCAAATCAACATGGCCACTCCCTGATAGAAAAACCAGCATATGAAGTGTGACCATGCTGGGTGACCAGCTAAACCAGCTCCAGACCAGCATAAACCAGCTTAGGCCAGCAAGGAATTCTGATTTTAGAAGGGTCAACAGTAACAAAGCACCACCTCTGTAATTTAAACAAGATTTACTTCAAATCAAATATAACATCCTCGCTGAAAAACCAGCACAGTCCATTAATTCCACGCTGGTCTAAGGGTTGTTAGCTGAAGCTACTCCTGCTTTACTGTCCTCATTAGCAGCAGAGGCTAACAGTAGCTTAGCAAGAAGGCTAAAACAGCTCCTTATAGGTTCATTCTGGCTCACTGAAGCTTCGCTGATGCATATTTTGAGGATAAAGACTCAAATCTGAGCAGGTGAACCTGTATTTTTGTGCATGGAGCTGTTAGTTTAAGCTACTAATGTCCTCATTAGCAGCAGAGGCTAACATTAGCTTAGCAAGAAGGCTAAAACAGCTTCACACACCACAGCACAGGTTCATTCTGGCTCAGTGAAGCTTCACTGATGCTAATTTAGGGGATACAGACTCAAATCTGAGCAGGTCGACCTGTATTTTAGTGTGTGGGGTTGTTAGCTTAAGCTACTCTTGCTTCTCTATCGTCCTTAACAGCAGAGGCTAACATTAGCTTAGCAAGAAGGCTAAAACATCTTCTCTGGTCTCCTCAGTTGCAATTTAGCAATTGTTCATTAGTTTAACATTTGTTGGATGATGAAAATACCACTATTTTACTTTCTGAAAATTAAAGCTACAGTAGGAGCTTCTTCTGGTTTCTGCTTAGTCTGTTCAAGGTAGTGGGGGCTATATTTGCATATTCATACATATTCATAAATCTTTGTATTCGTAATGAGCGTTGAGGTTTAGGGACCATCTTGTGCCGTTTTTAGTACTTTGAGGCACGACAATAATACATAAAGTATTTAACAATGTACTATTCAACATAGTAGCATTAACCCGGCCAAAAAAAGAGCATTAGAACCATTTGGATTAAAAACCTGATTGTTTTGCATTGTAATGGCAATTGGTTACCATCCGAGACCACTAGTTTCCTGTAGTACTCCTTTAGATCCCATTAGGAAAGCATCAAAAGCATTTGGAATCAGTTCCACACTGATGTCACAGGTGGACGTGTAGAGTATGAGCACTTTAAAGCTGAAACACAGTGTTGTTTGATATATGTAACATGTGACCTCCTCAGATCATTTTAGCTCATATTGTAAACACAAAGTCAGGAGTTCTGCTTCTATCTCATGACTTTCCATCCACATACAGTAACAGACAGAGATGCTGTGGCAGTTTAGCCGACCTTGACATTAAAGGAGAATTTCACCAACTTTTCAAAATTCCTGCAGCAGAGTGATGTCATTCAGAGTGGTTTGATGTGAACTGGTTGATTGTAGAGAGACTTGCTGACTCAGATTTCTTTACAGTGGTGGTGATAGGAACCAGGGGTCACCATGACTACAACACAAATATAGACATTTTATTTACTGTCTAAAACCACCAGGGAACCTACACGAGTCTATTGAGTTTATATATGTAATGTTGATGAAGGTAAAACAGTGTTAAATCTGAAAAAATATGTTTTCTTTAGATATAATTTTGTCTTACAGTGCCCTGCTTGTACCCCTCAAGCATGAATATATTTAAATAAATCGCTGCTGTTGGAAACCTTGTATCTCCATTTTTGTCATTTTGTCATAATTTGAAAATGCACGTTGTCCCTTACATTGTGTGTACATTTCATGATGAAAGGACTGAAAGAAACGGCCCAAAATGACTTGGGAAAAACATTCTGGTTCCTTTGACTTACATTAAAGGTAAAGCAGGTTTTTTCCTTCTCCTGTAAAGTTATTATTTTGGAGATACAAGGTTTTGCTCTGACAACAGCGAAATACTGTTTAGGCCTCTCTAAATTACCATAAAACATTGAGGGAGGGAGCCTTTATAGGCATTAAACCAGGACGTCTGGTTCCTATCACCACCACTCTGAACAAGTTTGACTCATATGTTTCTCTAATCTTAAAAAGCTGATACTTCAAAGGTTCTTTAGTAAAGTCAATGCTTCTATATAGAACCGTAACACACTTAAAGAACATATGCATGCATAAGGGCTCTTTGCATGGTGAAATGGTTCTTCAGACTGATGGAGAATGCGCTGTATGCAGTTCTATATAGATGTTTGTTGAAAATGGTCCTGCTATTGTGACGATGTCAAGCTTGGAACAATAGAGGAAACCTTATTGGTGCATGTACAACACATTCTCCATCATTCTGAAGAACCATGGTTCTTTGAATTTTCATGGTTCTACACATCTTAAAAAGACGGTTTTCCAATGGTTCTTTAGTAAAGAAAATGGTTCTGTATAGAACCATGAACACTCAAAGAACCCTTTGTGTCATCAAAGGATTCTTTGCATGCTGAAATGGTTCTTTGGATCGATGGAGAATGTGCTGTAGATGGTTCTATATAGAACCTTTTTGAAAATGGTTCTATGTAGAACCAAAAAGCATTCTGCTATTGTGCCTATGTCAAGCTTGTAACAATACAAGAACCCATTTTGGTGATATATAGAACCATATACAACATATGCTCCATCATTCTGAAGAACCATGGTTCTTTGAATTTTCATGGTTCTACACATCTTAAAAAGATGGTTGTCCAAGGGTTCTTTAGTAAAGAAAATGGTTCTGTATAGAACCATGAACACTCAAAGAACCCTTAGTGTCATTAAAGGGCTTTTTACATGGTGAAATGGTTCTTCAGACTGATGGAGAGTGTGTTGTATATGACTCTACATAGAGCCTTTTTGAAAATGGTTCTATATAGAACCAAAAAAGGTTCTGCTATTGTGACAATGTCAAGCTTGTAATAATAGAAGAACATTTTTGGTGATATATAGAACCATATACAACACATTCTCCATCATTCTGAAGAACCATGGTTTTCATGGTTCTACACTCTTAAAAGGATGGTTCTTCAAGGGTTCTTTAGTAAAGAAAATGGTTTTATTATATAGAACCATTAACATTCATAGAGCCCTTTGCATCATTAAAGGGTTTCTTTGCATGGCTGAAATGGATCTTCAGATTGATGGAGATTGTGCTGTAGATGGTTCTCTATAGAACCTTTTTGAAAATAAAGCACCAAAAAGGGTTCTTTTATTGCAACAAGCTTGACATCATAACAATAGAAAAACTATTTTTGGTGCTATATAGAACCCTTTTCATCTACAGCACAATCTCCATCAATCTGAAGAACCCTTTCACCATACAAAGAACCCTTTTATCATGCAAAGGGTTCTTTGAGTGTTAAAGGTTCTATATAGAACCATTTTCTTTACTAAAGAACCCCTGAAGAACCATCTTTTTTAAGAGGGTAGGATGGTGCTTTCATATCAAACCAGTGATCTGAGTGATTTTTTGACATCCTAACCAGTTATGCAGAAATCTTGAAAAGCTGGTGGAGTTGCCCTTTAACACTAATGTAATTAAATGGAAATATATCTCTGTTTTTTAGTGGTTACTGTAAAAATGACTTTAATTAAATTAAGTAACTGGAACAGGAGAAGAGGTTTAGATGCGGCGCCAGACGAGGAGCTGATTATTTGTTTGTTTGCTTGTTTTTCCAGGTAAAGTTTCATTGAGATGGAGATCACACACACACACACACACACACACACGCACACACACACACACACAGACACACACACACACACACACACACACACTCACACACACACACACACACACACACACAGACACACACACACACACACACACACACTCACACACACACACAGACACACACACACACACACACACACGTCCCTCACACTGAGCCCGTCAATCATCGAGTGTGTGTTTACAGCAACCTGACCTGCTCAGCTTTTACTGACCGCTCCCCACACGAAGCTCATCAGAGCGAGGTTCTATGAAAGGGAAATGACCCTGTGTGGAGGTTAAAGAGAACATGCCCCCCTCCACCCCCGCCGATTAACCGTAATGAGAGAGTGTGTGTGTGTGTGTGTGTGTGTGTGAGTGTGTGTGTGTGTGTGTGTTAATTATTAATGACTGGATCCTAATACCTGATTCAGCTCCGTATCGTCTTACGGCGGCCTCTAGAACTGGCATTCCACACGCACACACAGATCAAAGTCCTTTTATATTACAGCAAGTGGAAACCACACTCTTAAAAAGATGGTTCCTCAAGGGTTCTTTAGTAAAAACAATGGTTATATACACAACCATGAACATTTAAAGAACCATTTGCATGCTTAAATGGTTCTTTGCTTGGTGAAATGGTTCTTCAGATTGATCAAGAATGTGTTGTAAAGGGTTCTATATAGTAAAGGGTTCCACTGTTGTTAAGTTGTCAAGTCTGCACCAATAGCAGAACCCTTTTTGGTGCTATACAGAACCATTTTCTAAAAGGTTCCGTGTAGAACCGTATACAACACCTTCGCCATCAATCTGAAGAATCATTTCACCATGCAAAGAACCATTTAAGGATGCAAATAGTTCTTTGAGTGTTCATGGTTCCATATAGAACCATAGTCTTTACCTGAGAACCCTTAAAGAACCACATTTTTTTACGTGTGTATATAACATCAAAAAGGGTGACAAGCTTGACATCGTAACAACAGTGGAACCCTTTTTGGTGCTATTTACACATGTAAAATGTGGTTCTTTAAAGGTTCTTTAGTAAAGACTAAGGTTCTATGGTTCTATTTGCCTGCTTAAATGGTTCTTTGCATGGTGAAATGGTTCTTCATGTTGATGGTGAATGCGTTGTATATGGTTCTACACAGAACCTCTTTGAAAATGGTTCTATACAGCAGCAAAAAGGGGTTCTGTTATTGGTGCAGGCTTGACATCGTAACAGTAGTGGAAAACGTTTTGGTGCCATATAGAACCAAATGCAACATTTTCTCAATCAATATGAAGAACGATTTCACCATGTTGAGAACCATTTAACCATGCAGAGGGTTCTTTGAGTACTCATGGTTCTATATAGCACCATTTATAGCACCACTTTACACTCTGAAGAAAATTGCATGCATCTTAAGCAATTTGTTGCTACGTGGTTGCTGCGCAATTTTAATCAATTCAGAAGTGGTTGCTACGTTGTTGCTAAGGTATGCAAGGCGGTTGCTAAGCTGGTACTAGGTGAGTACACTTTATTTGGATAGTCCACTGTATCTTTTGTAAAGCCTTGCATGTAACTAACATTCAACTAAATATCTAGTAAATTAGCCTTAATCTTCCCAAACCCTAACACTCAATCCAAAGCCTAAACCTAATCCTAATCCTAACCCTAACTCTGTTTGAGTTTGAGTCCTTGAGTTTCATCAGATAGTTTATTAGTAATTTGAACACGTATAGATAATTTACAGGAGGCTATCTAAATAAAGAACCCTATGTACTTGCTATAGTGTTTCAGGTGGTTGCTAGGGTGTGATTAGGCAGTTGCTATGTTGTTCCAAGTGGTTGCCAAGTTGTTACTAGGTGGTTGCTATGATATCTTAGATGGTTGCTAGGGTATTGCTATGAAGTTATTGTGACTATGTGTGTACGTGTGTATGTGTGTACACCCCCCCACACATTTATACTACACATGTGGTGTTGGGCTGAACCCACAGGGAGTAAAAGTGTGGAGGTGCTGTGTCCTTCACTCTGTTCTCCTCCTACATGGCCTGCTGTTAGTGTGTGTGTGTCTGTGTGAGGGTGGACAACATGGACAGGCTGCTGACTGGCTACAGCTGCTAAAGGAGAACCCTACACTGGACACTTGTGATTTTTCAAACATCTGGTATTTTTACATAAATTGTTATGGCTGTATTGATTTAATAAACAATAATGCGGTGGGTCCAGCAGACCTCTGAGTAACAAACACATCAAGGGTTACACATGTTTGGTCGGCGGGTCCCTTTAAGACTTGATTATGAAATTTAGGCTTCATCATGGCTGCTACTGTTCTCAGCTACGCTGCACACTTCTGTCCATTTTTTTTTACCAGTGACCTTTAGTGGACAGTAGACTTAATGTAAAATGACTTTATGAGGAAACAATTAAATAAAAGAGGGACTTCAGTGTATCTAGCTGCAGTAAATGACGGCCTTGTAGCCTCTCTGAATGCGCCACTTTACAGTTAGCATTCATCAGTCTGACAGTTTACTTCATCAGCTCGTGCAGTGAACAGGCAGACGGTGGAAAACGAGGAGCAGCGTTGCTGCCAGGGCTTCTTTTCCGAAGCCACATCATTTACAGCAGGATCAGCGGTATTAGTCGTGTCCTTGGAAGAGAACCAATCACATATCCATTTCATTGGCCGAAGGGTAAAACCTTAACCCTCTATTGCACGATGTTGCCTCAGGGCAACAAACTCATTTTCCTCACTTTACAAAAACGTTATACATATTTAAAGACAACGAAAGGGTGAACAATAAAGGAAAGAGTTTGAGGAAGTCAATAAAAAGCATGTGCTCAGTCATGCTGTCTCTTAGTGGGCACATTTAGGCTACGTTCACATTACCAGGCTGAAGTGGCACAAATCCGATTTTTTGCCCCAATGACTCAGATCTGATGTTTTTAGAGCTGTGTGGACACAAATCTGATCTTTTCTAATCCAGCCTGAGCCACTTTCATATCTGGTCCTAGATCGGATCCGATTTGTGGCCATGCGACCTTAATGTGACGCTCAGATCAGAATTCATGTGCTGTTTTTCCGCTGCTTGTGCACCATCATTCAGCGTTACCATGGCAGCAGCGCCGAAGTTAAAGCCTGTAAATGATGGAAAAGCAGCTCATCTCACCTTTTTCTCCTTCGTCTCGCTCTAATAATGAAGCTGAGAGCTGATCAGAGTTAATTATCTTCACAGTGAAGCTCGTTCTGCTCGTTAGTTTGTGCTGATGATGAACGTGATTCATTCACGTGACGTTACTGAGTAGGATGTGCTCATGAGGGTCATTTCAGGACGCCGGTTCGTCACATTAATGACAGATTTGAGTCACTTACCTCAACGAGTGTGAACCATCGAGTCAGAGAGATTGGAGTTGAGCAAAAAATCGGATTTGAGCAATGAGGCTTGTAATGTGAACGTAGCCTTAAACCTCTTTTTTTAATGTTCAGTATCTTTTTTTTTTGTTATGAGAATTTGCAGAAATATGTTTGTTGCCTAGAAGCAACATTGTGCAACAGTGGAATGGATTTAGCCAGCCACAAGCCAGATCTCACCACTTCAGGGAACACAACTTAATATAATTTCTTCTTATTGTCACACAATGTTGCCTCAAGACAACATACTCCAAAAGGACCCCAGCACACATCTTCATATTTATTTATTTTTTTATGTTTTTGAATTTAATAATCGGGTCCGAAAAAATAAATTAAGAGGGTTAAATACGTCTATGCCTGCAAATACGAGACTGAGAGACAATCAGAGTGTCTGTGTGCAGGAAAAGACCAGGCCTGCAGATCCATCAAATTTGCTCTCAAGTTTAGGGGTCTCAAATTGTAACCAGGGGCTGCCAAGGATGGGTCATGGTCTCACTAGGCCCCTGGGCATGAGTGTCTTTAGAGATCCCCGGCTCTCCAGGTGGCAGGGTACAGGTGGAGGGATCTTCAAGCATTTTGTTACTACATGTGGACGGGTCTGCAGTCTTTGAGCCACCTCAGCCCTTGTGGTCCGAGGGCCCTGGCAGTCAGAGACCCCTGGGCACTGGCCCCAATGGCCCAGTCAGTACATCATCACTGGGGGGAGTGGGGCACTAGCCAGCTGGTCTTCAAGGCGGGCTGGTTTAAGAAAAATAAACAAAAGTAAGTGTAATTTTTACACTCACTAAAGTGCATTTTAGTCAATAATTATGAATTTTATTATTATTATTATTATGAATATTATTCCTACTAGTAGTAGTAGAAGTAGTATTTTTATTTTATTATAAAGGTGGTTCTTCAAGGGTTCTTTAGTAAAAAAAAAATGGTTCTATATATAACCCTTTGTGTAATTAATGGGTTCTTTGCATGGTGAAAGAGTTCTTCAGATTAATGGAGAATAAGTTTTATATGGTTCTATATAGAACCTTGTTGAAAGAGGTTCTATAAAACACCAAAAAGGGCTCTTCTGTTGTTACAGGTTTGACATTGGCACTGTTCTGGGTGCTATATAGAACCCTTTTCAAAAAGGTTCGATAAAGAACCATCTACAACACAATTTCCATCAATGTGAGTAACCATTTAACGATGCAAAGAACCCTTTAATCATGCAAGAGTTCTTTGGGGGTTCATGGTTCTATAAAGAGCCAATGACTTTATTAAAGTACCCTTGAAGAATTACCTTTTAAAGAGTGTGCAGAACTCAGAACAGCATTTCTGTACACTGTTAGAAATAAAGGTTCTGTTCAGGTACATTTTTCGTTCATCAAGGTACAAACAGTGTAAATGTTCCCTCAAAGGTACTACAGTGGTTTTAAGGTCTGATTGTGAACCTTAAATAAGTTTCTCCAGGTGAAAAGTTCATATTTGTACCTTTTCATAACCGAATGATTTAAAACAGAACAGTAAAATAAAAGCCTGGAGACGAGACGGGGTGTGTGGAGTCAGTACAGCTTAGAACATATCATTTCAGTGGATTATGGTTCAGTTATGTTCCCTGACTAAAGGTACTGAGGTGTACCCTTGAGGGTCCCACCCCAGTGACAAAAGGGGCACTGCCCCAGTGAGAGTTTAGTACCTTTATTTCTGAGAATGTGTGCTATATCAGATTCCAGAGAGGAAGAGAAATGACACAGGACCAGTTTCTGGTCCATTTTTGCCCTCATGAATGTGATTAAAGAGCAAAAGGACGCAGAACCGACACTGGACACACAAAACCAGCTTCACAGACGAGATTTCCTCCATTTTCAACAGCGAGCTCTTCCTTTAATTCAGTAATTCAGAGATATCTTACAGTCTTTTAGCCAATAACACACAATTTAAACACACGCAAATATTCACAGTCCTTATGCAGAACGAAACGTCGTCTATCTATACGGTTACAGTCAGGGAGGCGGCTGTCGGCTGGAGCGTATGGCTATTTTAATTAGGTGGGTCAAAGCAAAGCTCAAGTGTGTCTGTATGTGTACAGCAGTCACATGTGATCATGTGATCATGTGATCATGTGTATGTTGATCTGTAGTCTGTTCTATGTTGTCTTATGGTATCAGGCTCATTGCTTTGAATTTGAGCAGCAATTTAAAGGTCTAAGCGGAGCTGCAACCTACATAGAACCACAGAATTAAAAAGGGTAGAACACATCCTCCTACACATTTCTACAATCTTGACCGGAGTCCTGAAAGTCTAGAAACCGAAGCACTTAAAGTGGAACATCAGTAATTTTCCGTAATAATTCAGTGGTTGAGATGTAAACACAGTCATTTAGAGTGGTTTGATGTGAAATGGTTCTCTGTACACTCTTAAAAAAGATGGTTCTTTAGTAAAGGCAGTGGTTCTATAAAGAACCATGAACAATCAAAGAACCATCTGCATGCTTGAAGGGTTCCCTGTATCATGAAATGGTTCTCCAGATTGATGCAGAATGTGCTTTATACAGTTCTATATAGAACCTCTATGAAAAGGGTTCTATACAGCACCAAAAGGGTTCTTCTATTGTTACAAGCTTGACATTGTGACAATAGGAGAACTCTTTTTTGGTGCTGTATAGAACCCTTTTCAAAGAAAATGAATATAGAACCATTTACAGCACATTCTCCATCAGTCTAAAGAACCACTTCATGATACTAAGAACCCTTTAAGCAGGTAAATGGTTCTATATAGAACTCATGGTTCTAAATAGAACCATTCCCTTTTCTAAAGAACCCTTGAACCTGTGAACCACCTTTTTTTAAGAGCGTAGAGGAACTTACTGACTCAGATTTCTTTACAGTGGTGGTGATGGGAACCAGGGGTTGCCATGTCTTCACCACAAATGCATCCGTTTATTTTCTATCCAAAACCTACACGTCCTCTGAATTTGTCTATGCAATGTTGATCGTAGTAAAATGGAAAAAAAAAATGGAGGCCTTTTTTGCCTCTCAGCGCCCTGCATGCACCTGTCCATCATAAATATGTATAAAAAAATATATTTTAAGTCAATACCTTATTGCAAAACTATCGTAAAGCAATGTTCTAGACATTCACCATCATCTCATGTGCTAACTTTCTGTGAGGGAGCTTACAGAGGCATTCAACACTTCAGACGTCTGGTTCCTATCACCACCACTGTAAAAAATGAGTCGGCAAGGTTTTCTTAAACGGAGCTTTTCATATCAGACCACTCTGAATTTCTCTGTTTACATCTTAACGATTAAATTACGAGGAACTTCTGAAAAAACAAAAAACAAAAAAAAACAAAAACGGTGGATTTTACCTTTAGGACAACATTTAGGGAGCCATTTGTCCACAATTTCGGAGCATCAATGTAAAATCCCTCACTGCAACTCCAGTAACTGCATTAGCAGCCTGGCTAACATAATGGCTAAGCAGGCTAACTGGGATGTTAATGCTTCATGAAGACAGATGTTTGACGCATGGCAGTAATTTCTTACTGGGATCAACAAAAACATCGTCTTCTTTTCACATCAGCAATTCAGTTCACCTTTTCTGACTGCATAGTAGATGCTTGCATTGTTTCGTGGCTAATTGTTCACAAACTGACCCATCCAGTTCTCCGGCCACCACTGCCTTCTGCTGTGGCAAATTTCACTTTTAACAGCTTTTAAAGCTTTAAGGAAAGCTTGGCAAAAATCTCACTCAACCTAATGAGAAATTGTACTATAGTATGTTATTTGTCGTGTTATGTAGGCGTATGTAGCCTAGCGTTAAACCCTCAGCCTCAACAAATCGACAGAATCCTCAATTTTCACGATTTTCTCGACTTCCAGTTCATCAATGTTCCTTCACTAACAATACCCAGTCACATAACCTGACTGCTAGCCTAGCCACTGATGTATAAGCTGATAAATACAACCGAGCTAGCCTTAGCGTAACTCTTGCCTTTGTCGTTGTAGCGTTATTCAGCACAACGTTGTTTGGCCTGAGAAAAGAAGCCAAACTGAGGTAAACTAGATAGCCAGGTAGCTAATTTAGCTTTCGGCTTGTTCTCCTCGTCTGACGGGTCATTTCTGTCGTTTAAGTAATGGATACTCTCCGCTGTAGTGCTGTTTTGGACACTGGCCCTACAATTATGCAGCTGCAGTAAGACGTTCTGTTTCCTAGCAGCATTAGCTTAGCGTTAGCATTCGGCCTCCTGTGAAGCAGCTGTAGTTTTTCCAGAAGTTCCTCCTATTTCCAAAATACATCATCAGAAGGGGATTTTCCAAGGCTTTTAACTGGAAAATCTCACTCTAGAGACTCTTTACTGTGGCAGCACTGTTGTTTTTGTTGCGTAATCTAGCTAACGTTAGCATGGTGTCACATTCGATGTTGTTGTGGCTAGCCTGCCTACTTTTGATTAGCCACAACAAAGTCAGTAGCGTTTCAAACTGGAAACTAGACATTATGTAATCACAAGAAACAAACAGCGGTGAATAATTCATATATTTTGAATATTTATCATTAGATTGGAGAGGATTTTTTTTCCGTAAAGCATATCCAACTTAGCAACATGTTATAGGCGGAGCACGGACAGGTCAACTGGCGGACAACTGCGCTCCACTATTCTATCTGTTTTAATTCTACGCATAGACCACACCCTCACCACTGGCCATTCTAGAACTCTTATTCTAGAACCCTTCACTGTAGAACTTCGAGAACACAAATCCAGCCGACTGGAATCCAGACCCCGTTCCACCACCCTGAACCGAATCACTAGGACACATACACACAGTAAAACATGCAGGCAGAGCTTCGAGAACGAGAGAACGGCTTCGGCACTCGTCCGCCGTCCCTCCGTCTCTCGTTTAACGCTCTTTTCTTTACAGTAGATCACACAGAGGAGTGAGCGGCGGGCGGGGATTCAGCCAGCCAGTCGCAGAGCTCTGTTCGCTTCGGTTCCGGTGAAACCCTCTTCAGTGTTTGTCCAGAGAAGAAGATTGTCCATCCTTACCGGGGTGCTTACGGAATTATTTCCTAGGATCTTTTCAGTTTTCCAGCTGAAAACCACTGATAGGACCTACAGTGTTTTCTTTTTTTCCAGCACATCAGTAGTAAACATATTGAGGTTGTCCAGTAGTCAAGCTTTAAAAAAAAGGCAGCAAAGAAAACTTAAATTAAATTAAACTGACCCCTGATGTTGGAAGAGGCAGGGATGAATCGATGATGACCGATCCATCTACGGCAGGTATTCGGAGCCCAGCAGGGTCATGACCGAAATGAAAAGAGCGAGAGAAAAGAGATGAAAATGAAGGGTGTGGTACTTAAATTAGTCCTAGAGCGCTCCTTGTCCTAGTGTTTTGAAGCAGAGGAGAACAGGCTGAAGGGTTTGTCCTCTCCTGACCGGGTCAACGGAGTGAACCTTTCCGCCAATATTCTGTTTTATTTTGCAAAAAAAAAAGGGGGCGGGACGACTGACCCTCGCTCATCCGACGAGTGCAGGTCCCTGGAGTCTCATTGTTGGGCTGTTGCTGTGGCGGCGCTGTGGGGGTGTGGCAGGCTGTTGGACCCTGAGGATGCCAGAGAAAGGGCGGAGCTTGAGGTGGAAATGGGCCGCGGAGCTTGGCACCTACACACATATAACAGAGAGTGACATCATCAACATAAGATACAGTACAAGTCCAAATATGATGATGGTGCACAGCTTGTATAATCGCCACATTGACCAATAGTGTGGGACAGTCTGGGGCAGCCGCACATGAGCCTAAGGTCACCAAGCCCAGTGCCCAGTGTGGGCTAGAGGAGCAAAAAGCCCCCCAGCATTGGGCTCTGGAGCAGAGGAAGTGAGTTCTCCAGAGTGATGGAGCTTCATCCAGTACCTTTGGAAATTAAAGGCATTAATAGGGATTTAATAAAGCTTTACAACAGATGTTGGAACATTGCTGTGAGGATTTGATTGCATTCAGCCATGAGTGCATTAGTGCGGTCAGGCACTGATGCTGGATGATCAGTTCTGGATCACATACGTAAAGTATCTGTATTCACTCACTAAAAGGTCCGTCCAAACACTTTTGTCATACGCATGTTTCTGAAATCATCATTCAAGATGGACTCCTTGTGTTTTGAGGTCAGTGCTGTAACTGTGAGGTGCCTAAAAGTGGCAGCGGTGTGTGAAATTTGGACCATTAGTTTCGCACAGGAGCTACAAAGCTAATGTAGCTAACAAGTAAAGACAGCCTATATCCCACCAATTAGCAGAAATGGGCAAAATTATGTTGCATGGCTAAAAACAGTAGTAAAAGCCTAAGCCTAAATTCTGTCCATAGGTTTGTCCATTTTTATAGATATGCAAACATTATAAATGAGCCTCATTATAAATGAGAACAACTGTCTAAATTGGACTTAAATCTGATATTTTTTCCACTAAATTATTTGTTTGAAGGGGAATTCCACCAAAGTTTTTGCACAATTAAATGGTCGTAAGTCATAAAACAAAGTGGAGTCAGAATTGTTCACTGTGGTGGTGATAGGAACCAGACGAGGGAGGGGTGCAAAAGATCACTGGTGGTTTTGGATAGTAAATAAAATGGCTATATTTATGCTGTAGTCATGGCGACCCCTGGTTCCTATCACCACCACTGTAAAGAAATCTGAATCATTTCACACCAAACCACTCTGAATCACTCTGTTTACATTTAAACCACTGAATTATACTAATATATGCTTATTTACACCTCAGTGGAATTCCCCTTTTAATTCTTTCACCCAGTGACACAGTGACCTATATGACCCATATATGATGACCACTCACACTAAAGGGCTCTGCAGAAACTGAACGAGACAAAATGATTAACCTAATCATACGCTTAGGAAAGATTTTGCCTCTCTGTGTCTAATCCCAACACACCGCTAATCCCAGATTACAGTACGCATCACACACCTCAACAATAATCCTAATTCAATCCAGTTAATCTGCACTCCTCATGTGTTTTTACCCGGGCTTGGCCTTCACTGCATAGCATGAACCAGATGTTCATATTCAGCCAGTCCACATTTTTGTCCCTATTCCAACTCCCAACACACCTTAGTCAGGTAATCGAGTGCTCATGGGAACTTAGTCCTATTATCAGCAGTAGATAGGCACTAATTTAGAACACTACAGTAATATGATCGTAGTTATATAGTAAAATATGAACAATAAAATCAGTTAGTTAGTAGAAGGGAACAGTGGGTCACAACCTAACATTTTGGGTTTTGCTTTATTTATTTTTTAAAAGATTAATCACTTTTAATACAAGCAACCAATCTACACTATAGAACCTAGCATTTGTGCAAAGGATATAACTATAACTATAACCTCATGGGCAGGCTTATTGTAATAGACCAGGGGTCGGCAACCCAATTGTTAGGAAGGACAATTTTGTCCCGTTTTAACAAAAATCAATCCACTTTGGGAGCCACGACATTTCATGTCCATTTTATTGAAGTAACATTTTACCATCTTGGCTGTGAATGTGTCTCAGTATGTGCTGATGTGCTAGTATAGGCTAAAAAATACGATATAAACAAAAATGCAGACTTACGTTGCTCTGCTTTAAGCTTTAGCTCAGCTATAGCCACTTTTCTCGCATCTCTGGCAGGAAACTTTACACAAAAGTAGAACAGTTTCTTGGAAAATGTCTCTCAATGGTCGACTTTTTACGAGGCTGAAGTCGCTTCACATTCGCCAGCTTCCTGTTTGGATTTTCCCGTTCCACCTTAAATGGTGCCTGAGGCGCCAGAATGTAACTGCTGCACCATTTAAGGTGGAACGGAAAAATCTGAACAAGAAGCTGGCGAATAACAGGCTGACGCGACTTTTTAGTGTTTGACAGTTTCTCGTTGCAGATTAAACGTATCAGGAAACCAGCTGGAGTGATTATAAACGTAAATAAGTTCATTCGAGACTGTTGCCTGTGTTGCTGTGGTGACCAGCGGTCTGCGCTGATCTTCAGGGTTAAAGGGTGAATTAGCAGTTCTACATTAACTCCAGAGTTTAAGACCATTTATTGTTAAACTGTGTTGAACGATCAGCAGAGCTTTATTTTACTGTAAAGGAGGATTATTTTATTTTTACCTACAAATCTGATTCTGCTGTGGAGCCACAACAGGGCAGTAAAAGAGCCGCATGAGGCTCCAGAGCCGTATGTTGCCGACCCCTGTAACAGACTGAAGGGTAAAATTATGTAGAATGATGCAAACCCAGTTAATTCAGTACAATTCTCTGCTATTTGAACCAGATGAGCTTTCCAACCTAAAAAACACTTAAATATGATTAGTGAAGAGGCTGTGGTCTCTGGTAAGAGATATTTTTGACAGCAAATATCAGCATGATCAAATTTAAATATCTTTTATTTATATGACAATCCTCCCAAAACACTAATCGAGTGCTGTTGAGAGCTGGAACAGGATAAAATAAAGACTAGTCCTAAATCTTATATGTCTAGAGTTATTGTTGTTTTGCTATATTCAATTTATTTAATATTTAAATGGGACTAAACAGGTTACATAATGAATTACCTTAAGATTCTGTACTGATGTTTTTCTGTTGTTTCAAAGGAAAAAAATGACGTTTAAATCCACTTTTAACAGAGTTTTTCCATTTATTTTAATAAGCTAATTATAACCCCTCTGACATTATCCTAAAGCATTTCAGTGCAGCCTCATAACTAATGCCATACTGACCATGACCGAGATTTCCTGACCCGGTTGGCCGCTGTTTTCTCTCTGTATGAAGCATTGTCCAATAGCACGTCTCGGCTTGGCTCCGCCTCTGAGTTTGCCTTTGGGAAGTCCATTTGAAACAGGGTGGGCGGAGTCATGTCCAGCTCCAAAATCATGATGTTCTCAGCCTGCGGTCAGGGACAAAACCCATAGCAAACATCAGTGGAGGTCATTTCACACAAACTCCCACCACAGCTGAGCCACAGCATTTCACCACTGACAGCAGATAATATACACTAATATAAAACTTTATAACACTATGTATGTTTATAGCAGGTGTTATATAGTAGGATATATTGAGGTTGTGAAAAAAGTGCAGTGACTTTACTTGATTTAAATGCATTAATCAGGTTCACATGAACAAAAATATACTGCATCAACTCAATTCTTGCCAAAAGTGAGTAAACTGACATTTTCACAGGGTGAATTTTTTTTAGGTACGGGTCTGGTAAGCACCAGATATTATCAGGTTCCCACCACACACTATTAGGTGAGCACCAGATACTACGTGGTGGGCACCAAATAGTACCTGGTGCTCACCAAAAAGCATCTGATGCTCACCAAAAAAGTATATGGTGCTCACCTAATAGTGCGTGGTGATCACCAGATATTATTTGGTACCCATCAGATACTAGTTCATGTGCCCCAAATAGTACCTGGTGCTCACCAAATAATATCTGGTGCTCACCAAAAAAGTACCCAGTACTAACAAAAAAAATATACTATATACTATTTTGTGTGCATCAGATACTAGTTTATGTGCTCCAAAATAGTACCTGGAGCTCAAAAAAGGAATCTGGGGCTCACCAAAAAAGAATATGGTGCTCACCTAATAGTGTGCGGTGAGCACCAGATACTAATTGTTGCACATCGGATACTAGTTCATGTGCACCAAATAATACCTGGAGCTCACCAAAAAGTATCTGGTGTTCACCTAACAGTGTGTGGTGAGCACCAGATACTATTTGGTACACACCAGATACTAGTTCATGTGGCCAAAATAATACCTGGAGCTCGCCAAAAAGTATCTGGTGCTCACCTAATAGTAAAGGTATTCGAAAGCACAGGTACTTGAGCAGGATATGGGTAGTTCTGGGTTGAGATTAGTGGCTGTACTGCACTGTCTGGTGGGAAAACGCTGCTCTAACAGTGTGTTAAACTAACCCCGCCGTGTGGAGGCTGTACTTCAGCCTGACTCTAAATAGTGCCGTATTACAGACGCCTTTGCTGTTAAAATGAACAGATGACGCTGATATGAGAACATGAGAACGTGACTACCAGCATGTTCTACTGGAACCTGCTTAATTACATAAAGTGTGTTACATTTCACCTGCTGTTAGCTCAAACTCCCTTAAGATGTCATATCCTCAGTGATGTGGCTAAACGGTAATGTGACACATAGCTCAGGGCTCTCTGCTCTATTCTGTCCTCCACTGAGACTAACGTCTTTACATTTCTGTCATTTTTCATTTTTCTCTTACGTTTTCTGCCCTTTTTTCTCACACTTTTTTACTATGTCCTTCTCCCTCTTTCAGTCTCTCTCATTCTCGCTTTCCAAAACAATCGTACCCTGTATCTGGAGTGGGCTCCCATCGCTATGGCAACCCTGGCGAACTGGCTGATTGGTCGCTTGTAGCCCACTGCGGAGGCAGGTCGTTTCTTCATCTGAGTGAACTTACTGAGAGAGGGAGAGAGAGAGAGTGAGAGAGAGAGAGAGAGAGAAAGAAAGAAAGAAAGGAGAGGGAAAGAGAGAGACAATGAAAGGTGACAGAGAGAAAGGAAAGAAAAGAGAAAGAGAGCAAAAGAGAGAGAACATACGGTAGAGTCGGAAGAGACAGAGAAAAAGAGAAAGAGAGAGAGATAAAAAAAGAGAAAGAGATGGAGAGAGAGAAAGAAAACAGAGAGGATGAAAAAGAGAGGAAAAAAGAGGCCAATATTCTTTTAACAAAAACAACACAAACTCCAGTTTATGATAAAAACAGCATTACTCTGTGTGTGTGTGGGGGGGGGTGGGGTTATGGGGGTAGAGAGGCAGAATGGAGGTAGTGTGTGTAAATGAGTGTGTGTGTGTGTGTGTGTGTGTGTGTGTGTGTGTGCATGTTTTCCTGCTGAATGCCCCTCTGTTCTCTCTGAGCTCCGTCTACACTCACACAGAGGATCTGATATCAGCACTGAAGCTGTCAGTGCTGGTTTATACTCTGTATCATGGTGTGTGATCATGTGACTGAATGTCACTGTCTTTATGCGGCTTCTGTGATTCTTCTTAACAGGGGAAAAGAACAGGGCCGAGCCGGTCACCACGGCAGTGGACAAATCTGGCAACCCTCCAAAGCAAGACAAAAGCAGCTGTTGTTGTGTGGAACATACATAACAGCAGACTTTTCTGTTACAGTTTAATTGGCACACAGCTCCGTTATGAACTCAGGCCTTTAAACGAAGCCTGCAGCATTTCTCATAAACAAAAACACAAAACAGCAGCGCTGCGATGATATATTTATATAATTACATTCGCTTGACAAAACAAACTCTTCTTTTTCTTCTTCTTCTTCTTCTCATTATTATTATTATTATCACAGGCCACAGTTTTCAAACTAAATCCATGAAACAGAAATTGCGCACTTGTGCTTTTGGGAAATGTCTGACATACTGGTTTCATACACTGTTCATCCAAGGATGACTTTTTCTTTCCCGTATAAATGAATGCAGGGATGTTTGAAAAGCTCGGCCACAAATGACATCACAATGGACACTCATAGACATTGCTTACAAATTCACATACATACTAGCAACCACCTGGAATACCCAAGCAACCAAAAGAGACACCATAGTAATCACCTAACAACACCTAAGCACTCACGTCCAATACCACTGCAACCACATAGCAACACAGAAAGCTGAAGCAAACCCCTAGAACTTAGCAACACTCTAGCAACCACCTGGAATACCATAGCAACTCCCTAGCAACCATATGAGATACCATAGCCATCACCTAACAACACCTAAGCACTCACCTCCAATACCATAGCAACCACACAGCAACACAGAAACCTGAGGCAAACCCCTAGCGAAAACATAACACCCATAGCAACTCCCTAGCAACCACATGAGATAGATAGGCATAGTAATCACCTAACAACATCTAAGCCTTTGACCAACACCTTTGACCTAAGCACTTACCTCCAATACTATAGCAACCACACAGCAACACAGAAACCCGAGGCAAACCCCTGGCAACAACATAGCAACACCCTAGCAACCACCTGGAATACCCTAGGAACCCCCCTTAGCAACCATATGAGATACCATAGTAATCATCTAACAACACTTAAGTACTCACCTCCAATACCATGGCAACCACACAGCAACACAGAAACCTGAGGCAAACCCCTAGCAACCACTTAGCAGCACCCTAGCAACTAGGGCTGAACGATTTACAGAAAATATCTAATTGTAATTTTTCTGACTGATATTGCAAAACGATTTAAATTGCGATTATTTTCTATAAAGGTTTTTTTTATTTGGCTGAGAAAACCAGAATATTCACCTTTTCAGACTTGAGGGTTGAAGCGTGCCAGACTGCCTGTAAGTTGTGGTTGTGATGTCATAACACATGGAGGTTTGGTTGGATCTGATTGGTTTTATCTACAGGCAGTTCAGAAGCTCTATGTTATTATTTTTTCCCACTAAAAATTGAAGACAGATTTGATAATGTATAGGCTACAATAATAAAATGCAGTTCTTGCGATTTGAAAATTGCACTCCGTTAAATTGCAATTTCGATATAAAAGTTAAATCTCTCAGCCCTACTAGAAACCACCTGGAATACCACAGCAATCACTAACAATACCCTAGCAACCAACCGCTTATCAACTTCCTAGCAACCATCAGCAACCACCTACTGGCATGGCAACAACCTTGCAACCATGGAACAACCATCTAGCAATGCCCAAGCAACCACCTGGAATACCATATCAACCACTTAGCAACAACCTAGCAGACCAGCTAAATCACCATAGCAACCACATGATATACCACAGAAACCAATTTAGCAAATTGTTTTTATTATATATTTTTATTATATTATTATATTATATATAATCTATTCAATAGGTCAGCTGTTATTAATTAAGCACTATTAACTGAATATGTCAATCAACTTAAAATTGATTTATAAACTTTTATAAACTAGCTGTGACTGTGAGTTATAATAATTGTAGTAATTATAATAATTAAAGAAGCGACAATCATATCAGTCATTAAAGCACTAATTAACTAACTAATTGTACTATTACAGAGTACAACATTAAAATGTAAATATACAGTTATGACAGGTATACAATATGATTTGGTATATGATATGAAATATGATACGATCGGTTATCAGAAGTTTTAGCTCCTTAAAACCAGTATCGATATGTAAATGTGATCCAGTCCTGTAACAAATCTGTCCTGAAACAGCCCCACTCTCACTGTGTGTTTAGATGATCAGCAGAAGTGAAGTTTTCAATTAAAACAGTTCAATTTAAAGTTTTCAAGTTTTTAAAGAAGAAACTTCAGATCAGTATCTGCCAATAATGAAGATCAGAATCAATATCAGTATCATTATCAGTATCAATATAGATATTTACACTGATCAGGCATAACATTATGACCACCTCCTTGTTTCTACACTCATTGTCCATTTTATCAGCTCCACTTACTATATAGGTGCACTTTGTTTTAATTTTTACCCGATTTTCTCCCCAATTTAGTCGTCTCCAATTCCACCCGCTAGTTAGGACTCCCCCAATCACACGATGCTATCAACGCTAGGAGGGTGAAGGCTAACACAGGCTTCCTCCGAGACCTGTGAAGCCAACCACCGCTTCTTTTCGAGCTGCCGCTCACGCAACGTCATTGGACAGCCGAACGCGCTCGGAGGAAAGCGCCAACCGCCAGATCTGTTACGTCAGCTAACAGACGCCTGTGCTGACTAGCATCGCGCTGAGTGATGGGGGGAGAAGGAGGGGCCATCCTACCCACCCAGAGAGAGCGAGGCCAATTGTGCTCTCTCGGACTCCCGGCTACGGACGGCTGTAGCATCACCAGGGCTCGAACTCGCGATCTCATAGGTGCACTTTGTAGTTCTACAGTTACAGACTGTAGTCCATCTGTTTCTCGGCATACTTTGTTAGCCCACTTTTACCCTGTTCTTCAGTGGTCAGGACCCCCATGGACCCTCACAGAGCAGGCACTACGTGGTGGTGGTGTGTTAGTGTGTGTTGTGCTGGTATGAGTGGATCAGACACAGCAGTGCTGCTGGAGTTTTTAAACACTGTGTCCACTCACTGTCCACTCTATTAGACACTCCTACCTTGTCGGTCCACCTTGTAGATGTAAAGTCAGAGACGATAGCTCATCTGCTGCTGCACAGTTTGTGTTGGTCATCCTCTAGTCCTTCATCAGTGGTCACAGGACGCTGCCCACAGGACACTGCTGACTGGATGTTTTTGGTTGGTGGACTATTCTCAGTCCAGCAGTGACACTGAGGTGTTTAAAAACTCCAGCATCACTGCTGTGTCTGATCCACTCAGACCAGCGCAACACACATTAACACACCACCACCATGTCAGTGTTACTGCAGTGCTGAGAATGATCCACCACCCAAACAGTACCTGCTCTGCGAGGGTCCATGGGGGTCCTGACCACTGAAGAACAGGGTAAAAGGGGGCTAACAAAGTATCAGAGAAACAGATGGACTACAGTCTGTAACTGTAGAACTACAAAGTGCACCTATATAGTAAGTGGAGCTGATAAAATGGACAATGAGCGTAGAAACAAGGAGGTGGTCATAATGTTATGGCTGATTGGTATATATACAGAAAAACTGGCCATCTCTAATCTGAGGTCATACAGAGATCAAAAGGTCACTCACTTCTCAGCGGGGACGAGAGGCTGGAACTTCCACTGGTCTTCCTCAGCATCAAACACCAGCCGGTTCATGATCTTATTCTTCTCCTCCGGGGGAATGAAGTTCTCTATGATCAGGTACCTGCACACATACACAGATTACAGCGCCTGGATATGCAGGAGCGGCTCTTCTTTCCCAAAAAGAGGATCCTTTAAAGGGAAACTCCACCAATTTAAAAACATTTCTGCGTAATTAAATGGTTAACATGTAAAGGAAGTCCTTCAGAGTGGTTTGGTGCGGAATGATCTGCTCTAGATTTCAGATTTTACACGTGTAGGTTCACTGGTGGTTCTGGATAGTAAATAACATGTCTATATATATATGTATATATATATATATATATATATATATATTTGTGTTGTAGTCATGGCAACCCCTGGTTCCTATCATTACCACTGTAAAGACATCTCAACCATTTCACACCAAACCACTCTGAGTCACTCTGTTTACATCTGAAACACTGTGTGTACTCACTTGAACTTGAGTTCTCTCGTGAGCTCGTTCTGCGTCTGCTCCAGCTCCTGTCTGGTTCTAATGTGCTCATCATTAACGTCCTGAATCTCCGCCTTCACTGCCTGCAGCTTAGCATACAGCTACAGACAGAGAGAGAGAGAGAGAGAGAGAGAGAGAGAGAGAGAGAGAGAGAGAGAGAGAGAGAGAGAAATAACAGAGAGAGAGAGAAATAAGAGAAAGAGAAAAGGAAAGAGAGGCAGAGAGAAAAATAAGAGAGAGGGAGAGAAAGAGAAGGATAGAGAGAAAGAGAGAAAGGAGAGGAAGGGAGAGAGAGATAGAGAGAAATAACAGAGGAAGAGAAGTAACAGAGAGAGAGAAATAAGAGAAAGAAATGAGAGAGGGAGAGAGAGAGGAAGAGAAATAACAGAGAAATAAGAGAGGGAGAAAAATGAAAGAGAGACAAAGAGAAATAAAAGAGACAGAGAGAGAGAGAAAGAGGGATAAAAAGGACGGAGAGAGACAGATGGGAGAGAGAAAAATAAGAGACAGAGAGAGAGAAAGAGAGGGATAAAAAGGATGGAGAGAGAGAGATGGGAGAGAGAAAAATAAGAGACAGAGAGATAAAGGGAGAGAGAGAAAGGGAGAGCAAGTGAGACAGGGGTCAGAAAAATAAGAGACAGTGAGAGAGAGAGAGAAATAGAGAGCAGAGAGGGGGAGGGAGGGGGAGAGAGACAGAGAGAAATAACAGAGAGAAAGAGAGAGAGAGAGAGAGAGAGAGAGAGAGAGAGAGAGAAAGATGTACAGAGTGATGTCTTGGTCAGTGATGTGTGGACGTGTTTGTGGAAGCTGTGTCTGATCTGCTGCTCTGTTGCCCACGGCAACAAAATTGGAATGTTGACCGTTCCTGTGTAGGATCGGGCCAATCACAGATGGTCTCCTGGGCAACCACTATCCCAATATCCCCCTCCAGCTGACCTCACACATTCACATACACACATTCATTCATCTGTTCGTCAACATTACTTTAATTAAGTCATTCATTCATTTATGTTCCGTTACATTTCATCATTCATCTATCCATCTATCCATTCATCCATCCATTCATCCATCCATGCATCCATCCATCCATCTACCCATCCATCACTCCATTCATTTGTCCTTTTCAAGGACAGGAGCTTCATGCAGTGAGTGACAGGTGAGAGATCTAATCAGTGTCGTCATATGAAAACCAGCTGAAGCACAGCCAATCAGAGCGCTCCGTTCACACTGTGGGGGTTAGGGAGGAGAGAGAGGTCAGCAAGGGCGGATGTGGAGGTCAGAGAAGTGAAAGGCTGTTTCTGGACTGGTGCAGGGATGGAGGGTAATGGTCAGACAGGTAGTGCGGGGCTGGTGGGCGGAGTTTAGATAGTTGATTGGGCGCAATTCATGTATGCATGGCACGTCCTGTGAATAGCTTTCCAATGCCCACTAAACGACGGATGTATTGAGCCTCTATCACTGTAAAGTGGGCGGAGCTAATCTTGGGTAGTGCTTACGGTGCTGTGAAAAAGTATTTGCACCCTCCCTGACGTCCTCTGTTTTTGTCACACTTAATTGTTTCAGACCTTTAAAACTAAATTTAATATAAGACAAAGACGACCTGAGAAATCTCAAAAAATAATATATTTTTTTTTATTATCCATTTCCAAAAATGATCCATATGCAAAATGTTAGCCAACACTAACTGGCCCAGTGGGAAAAGAAAATGACCCATTAATTAACCAATGAGCCAAATTTACTGGATAACCAGGGTCAATTAAACCAGGCACACCCAGGCCTGATTACTGTCAGGCCCTGTTGGATCCAAAATGTCACTTAAATGGAAGCTAAACAGGCTAAAACGCCTCAACAAGCAGCGCACTATGTATTTTTAATTGGTGCAATAAAATAATGCAGCAAAAAGGTGTTTATTCAGGCCTTTCCCTGTAAACACACTTTGGCCCGATCCCATTTCACCCCTCGCCCCTACCACTCAGCCCTTAGCCCTCTGTTTTGCGCGTTCACGTCTAGGGGTAGGGTGTCCCAATTCTTGTTGAGATAGAGGGGCAGGGTGAAGTGTCGGGGCTACATGACCCTCCAAACAGAGGTTTTTCAGAGACTCCAAACAGAGTGATATGAGAAAAGTAAAACCGGCAAGATGGCGAACAAGAGACCAAAGAAACCCACAAATATGAGAATTTTCTCAGTTAAAAAGTTACGATAACCATTATATTATCATAGTTTAGTGTCGTTTCAATGTATTATGGTCGTTTTCTTCGAAACAAGCATAAAAATCGCTAATGGCATGCTAATGTCTCAGTATAAATAATATATAATTATTAATATATAAAATAATTAATATATAAAATAATTAATAATTGTCTTATATGCATATGATTCCCTAAATGTAACTAAAGCCCAGCAGTGAGGAGCTGAACTTTACCCCCCTCTGCTGTCACTGCAGACTGGCAGGGTCGCCTACAGAGCAGCGCTAGTAGCTGTTAATGAAGTGATGCTCTTTTTATTTGAGGGTCCCATTTCAGAGGGAAGATTTCAACCACTACCCCTTATAACTCAGTTTGAAGAGGTTAGGATGACACTTGAAAACAAGGGGTAGGGGTAAGAACAAGAAATGGGATTGGGCCCCTGTGTTAAGTATTACAAGCAACCCCATTTGCTTTTCAACCTCCTCCTCCTTTATAATGTCTCTGATGTGGGTTTCAGAAGTGTTCTGATTAGCAGGTTAGCCTTAGCCTAGCCTAAGGGATAAATTACAGAACAGCTTCCACTTACGCAGCGAACACTACGTTAATTTGGCCAACCAGCTATACAAACTAGTTCACTTTAGACGTAGTCTAAACTCGCCAGTTAGCAGAGAAGCATTAGTGGTTGTGCTAGCGTTAGCATTAGCGTCAGCGGCGTAGTCGGTGACGGAGGAAGTGTAAAACGGACAAACCTTTTTATACTGATAAAGGGAAGAGGGATGTCCTCAGGGTCAGGGGTGACATCCAGGGGTCAAACAGAGTAAAGAACAGAGGAGTTAGGGACCTGAACACAAACTGACAACATGGAGGGACCGTGTGTGTTGTGTGTACAATGTAGGAGAAATCTAGTTCTTCCACTCAGTGGTGCCGCTATGATTGGGCCCAGTGTGTCCGGGGTCACAACCCAAATGTTAAGAAGAGCCATTTTGTCCTTTCAACAAAAATCAAACCAAACTTTGGGAGCCACAACATTTTATGTCCATTTTACCATTTTCGCTGTAAACATGTCTCAGTATGTGCTGATGTGCTATTAAAAATTAAATATAATTAAAGATTAAAAGATTAAAAATATAATATAAATAAAAACACAGACTTACTTCGCTCTGCTTTAAGTTTTAGCTCAGCTGTTGCTGCTTTTCTCGCATCTCCAGCAGGAAACTTTTTGCAAAAGTAGAACAGTTTCTTGGAAAATGTCTCTCAACGTTCGACTTTTTACGAGGCTGAAGTCGCTTCTCGTTCGGCAGCTTCTTGTTTGAATTTTCCAGTTCCACCTTAAATGGTGCTGAGGCGCCAGAATGTAACTGCCGCACCATTTAAGGTGGAACGGGACAATTTGAACAAGAGGCTGGCGAATGAGAAACTGACTTCAACTTCAGGACTTTTTAGTGTTTGTCAGTTTCTCTTCGCAGATTAAACGTATCAGGAAACCAGCTGGAGTGATTATAAATGTAAATAAGTTCATTCGCCTGCAAATTATTGATGTTCGTCTTAAATCTCTCTCTTTGTCTTTTCGTTAGCTACGAGCTAGGTGAGATTGTCTGTGTTGCTATGGTGACCAGCAGTCTGCGCTGATCTTCAGAGTTAAAGGGTGAATCAGCAGTTCTACATTAACTCCAGAGTTTAAGACCATTTATTGTTAAACTGTGTTGAACGATCAGCAGAGCTTTATTTTACTGTAAAGGAGGATAATTTTATTATTACCTACAAATCTGATTCTGCTGTGGAGCCACAACAGGACAGTAAAAGATGTGCATGCTGCTCTGGCGCTGCGTGGCGCCTAAGCCCACCCACTTTTACCCGCTTTGTTTGGCACATCCAAAATGACCACTTACTGTAAAAATCAATGAGATTTTTGGATCCAAACCTAATAAGTTTTGTCCTTTGTACACCAATAAACATCAAACCCAAGTTCATTTCACAGTCTACTCGTACAGACATCATGGAAGAAAACTTTCAACATCATTTAGTGGATTTATCTTTCAGTATCAGTCAACTAACTTCACAAACTCACTGATTTCCAGCTAGAAGGTATGAAATGAAAATCTATACGAAAAGAATAGTCGTTTGCAGCCACACTCACCCATATGGAAAAAATACATGGACATATATTTTTATATATTTGAAATATGTCAAATACATTGCAGTCCAAGCCAAAGTACATTCCAAACACTAAAATGTATTTCAGAATATCTTACCATATTAACTAAACACATTTTAAAATACATTTATTTTAAAATATATGGGGAAATATTACACCTAGAAATGCATCATATAAAAATAAATGTGTAAATGTTTTTATAAAATACATTTGAAAATGTATGAAAATATCCTGTCCAGTGCACTGTTTAGTTTGATACCTTCTGAAATTAATTTGATTTCCATTATCTTAATTTTAAATATTAGCAAATAAACCTTTAATATGACAAAAGCAGGTGTTGTAGGTATTGATACTCAGTGAAAATGCAGTTATGATTTGATATCTTGTTTATCTGAAATACATTTTGTGTGTCTTACTGCATACAATGGTTATTGCAAAGTACAATGCAGAACACAGAAACCATACATTTTAAAAATGTAATAACAAATACAAAAAATAAATGCATTTTAAATATATATTTAACAAATACATTTTTGGCCATTTTCACGCATTGCAAGAATATATTTGATAAATACATTTGGGATATATTTTTTCCATATGGGCAGCTGTGGTTTATATTATATATCTGTAGCCTACGTCCTCCTGTCTGTGGGAGAGAAATGAAAGATTCAGCCCATCTGCAAACTTGTCGTGCTGCACTCCTACTGCTCCACTGCAGTGACAGAGTGTCTGTGAGCTTGTCTACACCAGGGACACTGGAGGTGTGGGTGCTGAGGGTTGTTAAACTGCAACTGCTAAAAATGATTAAAAAATGTCTGAGCTTGAACCTAATTTGAGCAAAGTAAAGACCTCTGCGTGCTTGTTTTAGAGTGGAGTTTGTGTTTTTATGTTTTATATAAATATGTATTTTCAAAACCAGCAGTAGCTGCACTGTTTACATTCTTTAAAGTGAGCCGAACTGCTTCCCCCGCCCCCTGCTGGCCACTGTGGGGGTGCACATCCACAGGCCCTTTTCACTGGAAACAGAAGTTCCGCTATTAATCAATTATTAATCTCAGAAATACAGCCGTTCGTATCACTTCAGCTCATCACAGAAAGGTGACTCACTTTATCTTCGTCATAATTGGCAAGACTGATGTCTGGAGAACCAAACACACAAGAATGTGAGTCCAAACTAAATAAACAAAATTTTAATGCTTTGTGGAAAAATTCTTGCATAGCTATCAAAGTACAGTAATGTCAGCTGACGTCTACAGAGTGATAAAATGATGGATGTTGAAAATAACCATAACCAAAATGCTAGATAAGCCACGTTAGCTGGAGATGTTGAAGCAGCTTGGTAACATTAAACTAGTTGGCAAAAAGCTAAACACTCGTACGTTCCAGCAGGGGGCGCGCCGGGTCGTCATGGTCCGTAGCATCACTGTAGACGTTTTACACAAACACCGGCGCCAGTGAACGAACATCGCCCTGCCTGGCACTCGCTCTCTCAGATGCTGACAGCTTTTGAGGGAGAAAATGAAAACTGTTCCTCTGAAAGCGGCTGCAGCAGCAACTTTAAAGCCCAAACTGCATTCAGTGTAACATTAGCAGCGGTGAAATGCAGACACAGAGGTTCTTTTACTCCGTATGACAAAGTTTATTCCTTTATTAACCACGCAAACTCATTTTCCTCTGCTCATAATCAGCGGACAAAGCACTGAAACTGGGATGAGGCTGTTATTGCCTCAAACTCGGACACTTGAGTGAGCTGTTCTCATCACGCTCTACTCATCTTTGTTGTCATTGTCGTTGCTTTAGCATGAGCAGCGTTAACCTGCAGCGAGAACCTCCAGCAGAAAAAATGCGGAAATGTGAAAAGGGCCTACTGAGGTGCCAAGAAGGAACGAGTGGGCAGAGCTGTAAACCAGTTCTGAACCACAAAGCAGCCTATAAGCTTAGAAATGTAATGATGTCCGGTGCGTGTTTGAATGTGGGACAGTGGGTGTGACACAATTGGTTACTGCGCCACATATCAGCAATCTGACTGGACGTCACTCAACTCATTTGCCTGAAAGTTTGTCCAGAAGGAGAGAGCAGAGAAATCAGGGTGTGCATCAGCAGTTTAATGTGTCACTTATGTGGGCTGTATTGTTTCTTGACACGTCACAACACGTCACCACACGCTCTGTTTGACATAAATTAACACACAAAATTAAAAAGACAAAAAAAGCAATAATTATGCATGATCAGTCAGTGATCACATCGCATATATACTGCTGAAAATTTCAGCGTCCTCAGCTTAAAACACCGTCCCTGGTCTACACTGTAAAATGTAATGTCGTTTTTATTTAAGAAGACGGGAAACCGTTTGCCTCACTTTTACTTAGTAAATTAATAAAGGATTCCACGTGGTCTAAATTAAGTGAAGCTGCTTTCTGTGATGTAAAGTATTCTGTTGCTGTTCACGGTGTTCGTGTGCTGCTCTCACCTTCTTTAGTTTTTTAGTCTTGGCCTCCACTTCCTGCTGCAGGGAGGAGAAAGTTTCTCTCAGCTCCAGCGTCTCCTCGTCCTGGACCAACATCTGCTGCTGCATCTCGCGCTCCTTACGCGTCTTTACACGCACAAACACACACAAACGCATGCGTGAGTAATATTACACAGACCATTCTGATGATCAAGGCATTTGTTTTTGTCTAAAAAGGCCAAACAGTAAACAATATTGATGGAACTAAATAACAACAAACCATGAATAGCCCTTCAAAGATTCTGAAATAAGTCTTCAAAAATGCTGAATTTAAACAAATCAGGCTCTGTTTCTTAGTGTAAATTATGAGAAGTTAAAGGGGAATTCCACTGATTTTCCAAAATTTCTGCATAAGAGTGGTTTGATGTGAAATGCTGCATTCGAGAGAATCAAGTCAGAGTGGTGGTGAGAAGAACCAGACGTCTGAAGAGTTTAATGCCTCTAAAAGCCTCACAGACATTTGTTCCACGAAATAGTTACAAATAGGCTTCGTGACACTGTTTTACAATAATTTAAAAAGAAGCTTTTGAAATATAAATATATATATACACTGATCAGGCATAACATTACCTTGTTTCTACACTCATTGTCCATTTTATCAGCTCCACTTACTATATAGGTGCACTTTGTAGTTCTACAGTTACAGACTGTAGTCCATCTGTTTCTCTGATACTTTGTTAGCCCACTTTTACCCTGTTCTTCAGTGGTCAGGACCCCCATGGACCCTCACAGAGCAGGTACTATTTGGGTGGTGAATCATTCTCAGCACTGCAGTAACACTGACGTGGTGGTGGTGTGTTAGTGTGTGTTGTGCTGGTCTGAGTGGATCAGACACAGCAGTGCTGCTGGAGTTTTTAAACGCTGTGTCCACTCACTGTCCACTCTATTAGACACTCCTACCTTGTCGGTCCACCTTGTAGATGTAAAGTCAAAGACGATAGCTCATCTGCTGCTGCACAGTTTGTGTTGGTCATCCTCTAGTCCTTCATCAGTGGTCACAGGACGCTGCCCACAGGACGCTGTTGGCTGGATATTTTTGGTTGGTGGCCTATTCTCAGTCCAGCAGTGACACTGAGGTGTTTAAAAACTCCAGCAGCACTATACAATGTAGGTATAGTTCAAAAGCTTCTATAGCTTAATTTTTTCATTTTTTGACATCATTTGAAAAAGGCAGTTGCCCCTTATGTTTTGTCAAAATTTCATGATGAACAGACCAACAGAAATGATCCAAAATTACCAACAATTACGAACGTATTTCCTTTTTTAGCACTATTTTACGTGTACGTTCATGTAGTGACCCCTGGTTCCTGTCACCACC
>NW_023494795.1:517500-640000 GCF_904425465.1 Colossoma macropomum
CTGAATGTGTTTGATTACTTCAGAAAATGATCAACCAGCTTCTAAGACTGAACTTTGGAGGTGTGTCTGCAGATTCTTTGAGGAGCTGAAAGTGAGTCTCCTTCAAATCTCACTTTAGGGTCAAACTTATAGAAATGAGTCAAAATGATGGATCCCAACTAATTATTTGAATGGTTGATATCTGAGAAATTACATTTAAATATTACAAGAAAAATAAAGATTTCAGAGTGAAACTCTGACTATGTTTGCTTCCATATCTATCTATCTATCTATCTATCTATCTTGGTCTGTAGTGAAGAGATGGAGAAGAGTGAGTGACAGATAGACTATGAAAGAGAGAGAGAGAGATGGAGAGAAAGAGGTGTTATGATTATAGGACTGATTGCGGGATTGGAAGGTCTTGTTTACATCCCTGAGCTCGCTCTCACTCTCTCTCTCTCTCTCTCTCTCTCTCTCACACACACACACACACACACACACACAGACAGGTCTCTAGACTGATTCCCATCAGCCACACCCTATGATGGGAGCCAGAGTGATGCACATTTCCATAGAGACAGAAAGAGAGAGAGAGAGAGAGAGAGAGCAGAAATTAGATGTGTAAGGACAGAAATACAGGCCTGACATCATAACAGGATTATACAGTATATTCCACAAGGTATAATTACTATACAGCCTCATTTCTCACGTCTTTTCGATTCCAGGTAAATCAGTTCTATTTAAATCATTTAGAGAAACGTGTGTCGTTGACGTCGTTAAAGTGATAGTTTGGCGCCATTTTTTCACAGCTTCCCCCTCTCACTGCAAAAGTTGCCAATCAGCCAAGACATTTTTGATGTCTCAGGTTTTCTTCTTTAGTTTTAGCTCATTGAGCAACAAGGCTAATGTGGCTAACAAATGCTGGAAGCCTAAACCCCACATGGACAAAGGTACACCGGTCAGGCATAACATTAAGACCACCTCCTTGTTTCTACGCTCATTGTCCATTTTATCAGCTCCACTTACTATATAGGGGCACTTTGTAGTTCTACAGTTACAGACTGTAGTCCATCTGTTTCTCTGCATACTTTGTTAGCCCCCTTTTACCCTGTTCTTCAGTGGTCAGGACCCCCATGGACCCTCACAGAGCAGGTACTATTTGGGTGGTGGATCATTCTCAGCACTGCAGTAACACTGACGTGGTGGTGGTGTGTTAGTGTGTGTTGCGCTGGTCTGAGTGGATCAGACACAGCAGTGCTGCTGGAGTTTTTAAACACCTCAGTGTCGCTGCTGGACTGAGAATAGTCCACCAACCAAAAATATCCAGCCAACAGCGTCCTGTGGGCAGCGTCCTGTGACCACTGATGAAGGACTAGAGGATGACCAACACAAACTGTGCAGCAGCAGATGAGCTATCGTCTCTGACTTTACATCTACAAGGTGGACCGACAAGGTAGGAGTGTCTAATAGAGTGGACAGTGAGTGGACACAGTGTTTAAAAACTCCAGCAGCACTGCTGTGTCTGATCCACTCGTACCAGCACAACACACACTAACACACCACCACCACGTCAGTGTTACTGCAGTGCTGAGAATGATCCTCCACCCAAACAGTACCTGCTCTGTGAGGGTCCATGGGGGTCCTGACCACTGAAGAACAGGGTAAAAGGGGGCTAACAAAGTGCACCTATATAGTAAGTGGAGCTGATAAAATGGACAATGAGCGTAGAAACAAGGAGGTGGTCATAATGTTCTGCCTGATCGGTGTATATTTAGTAATATATTATCACTCTAATATATTATTACTCTATTAATATATTAGTAATATATTATTATATTACTACTTTATTATACTAACATTAATGTATTATCTTATATCATCTCTATTAATAACATGGGTCTGAATAGATCATAACAGAATCCTAGCTAATCTGAGTTGACTGTTTAATTATAGATTATAATCAATAAACAATAATAGTGACTGTAGTGAAAACGAGCAGCAGCCACACAGTTGGTGCTGTGTTTAGTAAGAACGTGTGAACCTGAAGGAGGTGAAAAACAGAGGGAGATACAGGGAGGAGAAAAAACAGGAACGAGTTGCCAGGGTTTAAAATAGAAAAGCAGCCTCGAGAGAAACAGCAGCTCAATCACAGACCCACAGCCGTAAACGTCACTGTGCACGGAGGCCGTTTCACAAGACCTTTAAATCCAGACCCCCCCCCCACTCACGTCGCCATAGCAACAGAGACGGAATGAGAGCAGTTCATAATGAATGCGTACAAACCGCAACCCCATTGGTCGGCGGCACAGGAGAGAAGCCCCGCCCACAGCCGGGGAGACGCTGACTCATCAATATTTCAGCAGAGCAGCAATGCATGCTGGGAGCGGAGAGAGGAGTGATGACTACAGGAGACAAAAGACAACATCTCTCTCGTTCCCAATGTCTCTCTCCCTGGTCTTCTCCATCCTTTTCTCTCTCCTTCCTGTCACTCTCTCTCTCTCTCCCCGTCCCTCCGTCACTCCCTCTCTCTACCTCTCTAATTCTATTATTCTCTCTTTGTCTTAGTCTCTCTCTCTCCTTCTCTCTTTTTATTTTCTCCATTTCTCTCTCTCCCTCTTTCACAACCTATCTCTTTTTCTCTCGCTCTCTCCCTCTCTTTCTCTCACCCTACCCTCTCCCTCCCTCCCACCCTCTCCCTGTTACTCTCTTCCTCTTTCTCCTTCCCTCCTTCTTTCTCCCTCTTTCCATTTTCTCCATTTCTCTCTCCCTCTTTCAGAACCTCTCTCTCGCTTTTCCCTCTCTTTCTCTCAGCCTGTCCTCCTTCTCTCTCCCTGTCTCTCTCTCTCCTTCCCTCTCCCCCTCTCTCTCCCTGTCTCTCTCTCTTTCTCTCCATCTTTCTCTCTCTCCCTCTCTCTCTCTCTTCCCCTCTCCCTCTCTCTCCCTGTCTCTCTCTTTCTCTCCGTCTTTCTCTCTCTGCCTCTCTCTCTCTCTTCCCTCTCCCCCTCTCACTCCCTGTCTCTCTCTGTCTCTCCCTGTCTCTCTCTCTCTCTTCCCCTCTCCCTCTCCCTCTCTCTCTCTCTCTCTTTCAGATTGTTTACAGAGAGATTTTCCGGCTCTGTGCTGTAAGGAAGGAAAGAGGAGGAAGAAGAAAGAGCAGCACTGTAGGCTGTCGACTCCTACTGTGTGTCAGTCTGATTAAAGTCTCATTTTTTAGCCTAAATATTTCAGCCCTCCTTTATTTCTGTTTTTATTTTTATCATTATTATACATTAAAGGGGAATTCCTCCCATTTTACAAAATTTCTTCATAATTTAATTTAATTTTATTCAATCTTTGAGATTTAAACAATGTAATTCAGAGGGACTTTAGAGGCACTAAACTCTTCAGACGTCTGGTTCCTATCACCACCACTGTCAACAATTCTGACTCTTCTGAATTCTGAATTCTGAGTTTCTCTAGAACAGAGCATTTCACACCAAACCGCTCTGAATGACCTGACTTACATCGCAACCATTAAATAAGATTTTAGAAAATGTAGTATGTGTGCCCCTTTAGTGTGTGTGCCCCAGGCCCTGTGGTCATCCCATGATGCATTTCCTGTTTTGCTGTTATTGTTCTCTGATCTGCGCTGTGATTGGCTGATGGTGCAGCTGGCAGGATGAGGCAGTGATGACTCATCACCCGTCAGGAAATCACCGTCAGCCGGAGTCCATGAAGGATATTTATAAAACATTACAGTAGCCTCTTCCCTCACCCCCTCCTCTTTCCTCTCCTCTCTCATCCCCTCTCTCTCTCCTTTCCTCAGTATTCTGTCTCTATTTGTTAGTAAGGGGTGTTTTAGCCATTTCTGCAATTTCAGTGTCTGCATTTACAAAAAAAAATGCACTGAAACATCCCGACTACAAAATATTCAATATCAATATGAATACAAACAAAAAACGTAGATGGTTTGAAGGGGAATTACAATTTTTTTTCCCAAAAATTCAGCATAATTTAATCGCTGAGTTCTTAACAAACTCATTCAGAGTGGGCTGAAGTGATTCATTGGTTCCATAGTAAATCTAAATGCCCCTTTTACACCCGGTCACTTTGTGCATCTTGAGTATCAGGATTATATCTGGATTCGGCCACATAAACATCCTCCCAGTACAACCGAAACTCCTCCCAGTTCAACCAAAGCTCCTCTTAGTACAACTGAAACTCCTTCCAGTATAACCAAAACTCCTACTAGTACAACCAAAACTCCTCCCAGTGCAACCGAAACTCCTCCCAGTACAAACAAAACTCCTCCCAGTACAACTGAAACTCCTCCTAGTACAACCGAAACTCCTCCCAGTTCAACCAAAGCTCCTCTTAGTACAACTGAAACTCCTTCCAGTATAACCAAAACTCCTACTAGTACAACCGAAACTCCTCCCAGTGCAACCGAAACTCCTCCTAGTACAACCAAAACTCCTCCAAGTACAACTGAGACTCCTCCCAGTTCAACCAAAACTCCTCCTAGTACAACCAAAACTCCTTCCAGTATAACCAAAACTCCTACTAGTACAACCGAAACTCCTCCCAGTGCAACCGAAACTCCTCCCAGTGCAACCGAAACTCCTCCAAGTAACCAAAACTCTTCCAGACAAAACTCCTACTAGTACCAGACTCCTCCAGTTCAACCAAAACTCGTCCTAGTACAACCAAAACTCCTCCCAGTACAACTGAAACTCCTCCCAGTTCAACCAAAACTCCTCCTAGTACAACCAAAACTCCTTCCAGTATAACCAAAACTCCTCCAAGTACAACTGAAACCCCTTCCAGTACAACCGAAACTCCTCCCCATGCAGTGCATCACTGGGCATGTGATTCATGTTTGCGAGGAAGATAATAATGGTGGACGTACATGGTTGGGGACGAGACGAAATGCTTAATAGCAACATGGAAAAACGCTACTGTGTAAAAGAAACTGCAGACGAAGAGGCTGAACGGATAAACAGTTGGTAACTGGCCGCCGCGAAACGAGGATTTGCATATTCCGTCCCACACAGCAATCAGACTTCAGTCCGACTATCCAGAGACGCATTAGACAATGAAGTAAATGTAAGCGGTTAAAAACTTATTAGGAAACAATCCAGATTCTAGACACAAGTGAAGTGAAGTGGGGTCAACACGATTGGTTGATTCCACTGTCACTTCCTAATTATGTCAGAGGTTAATCTGACATGTTAGGCCTTCAGTTCAGCTCCTGAAGGCCTAACCAATGGGAGCCAAACTCACTGGGCTGTATCTTACCAAGGTACCACAGAGGGGGAAAAAACGACAGGACAATTTTATGTTGGGTGTTGCAAGAATTTTTTGTTTCTAGCCAAAGCATAACAATGAAATAAGACTATTACTACAATACCTGCACTTTAAATACAACGCTGATGGTCCTATTAAATAAAAATGAGAATAAAATGTATTTTCTTATTTCACAGAAATCATTAGTCTGTCTCTGAAGGCCTAGAAGGTTCCCTCTGCCACAAACACTAATGTCTCTCTCCAGACAGCAGAGCTCCAGTTGTCTATGTAGCGTTTTAGCATTAATCAATGCCTTAACAACCTCTTACTCTGACCCACACCATTCTGCCTGGCAACTGCCCCCTGATTGGCTCGAAAAGAATGCGAGTGTTGGGCTTTATTTATAATTGGCCGACAGCCTTTTAAGCCAGCCAATCACAACTGTAAACACAAAGGAGTGGAAGAATGTGCTCTGTTTGGCCTAGTCAGGAAATTCAGTTCATTACCGCTGATTCACGCGCTACACGGCCCAGTTCACCCACACGCCAGGGAGCACAATTAGAGAGGACGTACAGTAAGCGCCCTTTACAACAGCCGATTCAACACGTTTCCCTCTGAGAGTGAATAAAGGCGTGTTTTCAGTACTGTGTATGTGTGTTATTTTAGCTGACCGGCGCCGTCACTGAGGCCTCGCTGCTCTGATACGGCAACCATGTGTCTCGGTGATCAAAGCAGGAGGAAATATGAACAGACGGCACAATTCTGTTACACTCCTTTTATCTCTGCTTATCTTTCACTAACTCACTCACACACAGGCTGCAGGGAAAGTCAGTCTGCATTAAATCAATCACTAATTGATTAATAAGGGCCACTTCAAAGGGTAAAGCTGGTTCCCTGTTTGTGTTGGGTTGGTGTTTGTGTGAGGGAGATGAAGGTGAGCATTAGATTACATGCTTGACCATGTTTTTCCATCAGGATGCTGGAGCCTTTCCCAACGGTCACTGGGCAGAAGGCAGGATACACCCTGGACAGGTCTCCAGTCAATCGCAGGGCAGCTGGTCAACCAGCTAGGCTTTATTTTTGTTTATTATTATTATATTATTTATTTAAAATGTGTATATAATTATATTACATATTATTCATTTGTCTTTTTCATACTTATGTTTTTACATTTGTTTTTCAGATGAATTATATTTAAAGCTGAAGGAATTCCACCATCAAAAACACAAAGAAAGTTTTCTTTAAAGTTTAATAAATGCAAGATGTTTCCAAAGTCAATGAGTTATCGTGTTAAATAATCGTGATCTCAATATAGACCAAAATAATCGTGATTATGATTTTTGCCATAATCGAGCCGTCCTACACCCAGCTAAGTTGGTTCAACAGCCTAGGATATGTTTTCATCTCGTCCAGCTGGATGTCCAGCTTGTCAACCACCTAGAAATTCGAAGACCAGCTAAGACCACCAGCAAAAGCACAAGCTGTGTCTTTTTCAGCACAGTTATTAATTTAACAATAATAACTTTTATAACAATTAATAACTTTTTTTTTCCAAATTAAAGCATGAGTAGGACAGGAAACGACTTCGGAGACGACAATACGTGTCCGAAGCAAAGACGACTGAGCGACATCAGAGCTTTAGCAGTGCTGCATCCCTCAGGCTGCAGACCTCATCTTCCAGCTGACTTTCAGCGTGTCCCATATTTCAGGCCAAAGAACGTTCAATAACCCACTTTCAGGCTCTACTTATAGCTAACAGTGCTTGTTCATGGCTAAAAGCTCTCCTCCCACCCCCACCCCCACTCTCTCTCTCCCTCCCTCCCTCTCTCTCTCTCTCTCTCTCAGCTTAAAGCATATCGCTATGTCAACCCTCATTTCCAGTCTGAAACTCTATAATATATTACGTAATCTTTATGCAAATATTAATAACATGTTTGACGGATAAAAGGATTATGGATTATTGTTTGCCAGTCTGTTATATATCTGTTATATGTATCTGTTATAATCTTTACTTTTACTCAGGGCGGCCGGGCTACCAGACTGGACTACAGTATTTTTACAGGATCTCCTATCAAGAATGTGGATACATTAAAATGAAAGTCTCACAGAAAGTCACGTTTACCTCAAATCAAATCAATCAGCCAAGACATGTTTGTTGTCCAGCTAATTTAAAGCTTGGACAATGCAAACTGGTGCGCATACGCTTCCATTACTGGTTAGCCACACTAGCATTGTAGCTCCAGTGGAAAACTAAAGAAGCGCTAAACCTATCTTGGCTAATCGACTACATTTGAGGCAAAAACTGTCCAGATTTACCTTTTTGCAAAACAATCATTTTAAACTAAATATTAACTAGCACCTCAACATGTTCAACTGTATTAGCTAGCTAGCATGCTAACACTGTTGAGTGTTAGCATGCTAGCTAGCTAATATGGCTGAGAGGGAAGTTAACTCTATGTAATTACGCAACTATAGCACAACTTCGACAGATCAGATGTCTGAAAAAGTAGATACTGTGATGTTTTGTGTATCTTGAATATTTATTGAAGTATCATGATATATTTTTGCCATATCACCCACCTCTATACAGAGTGTTATAAGGCAAAAGAAACCCTAAAGAATTTTTCCAAATTTACTACTATTTTACCACAACATCACTGATTTTGGAGAGTAAATAAAATGGCTACATTTGTGCTGTAGACATTGCGACCCCTGGTTCCTATCAACACCACTGTAAATAAAAAAGCATCTGTAAGTTCCCAGATAGTGAGTATATATCATTCCACTAGCTTAATAAGGTCGGCACCACACTGACTGTTTGCCACTGCTGGTCCACCCTCGGACCACCCAGATTATTTCCTGCAAACAAGCTCTAACTAGTTTTTAATCTTCTCAAACAGATTTTAAATTCACAGAGCCTTTTATTTGGGAAAATAAACTTAGACAAATATTACAAACAACTGAGAGAAAAAAATAATGACTAGGCCTGACATAAAATGATTTTATAGAAAACGTTGTTGCTGTCACTGTGCTGGATTAAAATTATTTACTAAACAAATTTACAAAGTATAACTAAAGAAAGGAAGGAAGGAAAATCAGTAAACTGGACTGTAAATGGAAAATGAGCGATTATATGTGGAATTTTGTCTATGACTCTGCGTAACCACCGGCGGGCCACCCGGAAAACGCTGAGCAAAACGCCACTGGACCGCCAGCTTTGCCAACAGTGGGCTGACAGTGGTCCACTATCCTTGCTATCAGAGTTTCTCCACAATGAACCATTTCAAACCACTCTGAATGAGTTTGTTTACATCTCGACCACTGAATTATGCAGAAATAAAAAAAAACATAGGAATTCCCTTTTAAGCTGCTCTTCAAAAGCCCTGTTTCATGTCAGACTCTTCAGGATATGATGAATGCTGGGCTTTTCATTACTGATGCAATGAGAATACAGGTCAAATTAGAAAAAGCTGTTGTGGAGGCTTGAATGTCCACCCTCAGTTTTAGCTTCAAAGCAAAACCCTACTAATTACTCAGGCCTAAACAGAACTCCATTAAAGCATTAACTCATTTACTTCTTCACAGATTCATCTACAAAGAGATTCAGCTCCCATTCCAACGATGCTGACAATGGCTGTGTTTACATGCAAAGATTTTGGCCAATCCGAATGAATACAATCCGATTGCAGATTCAGACTGAGGTGTTTATACGCACACTCTGTTCAACAATTTGATGGAAAATCTTTGTTTATATGCTCACTACAAGTAATCCGATCCAAAATGACGCGCATGCGTGGAGTAGCGCTTAGAGTAAACGTTATCACGTGAGTCCAGTCAGAGTGAGATGAGCAGCAGTGAGCAGTGCTTGTGTTTTTAACTGCTTTAAAATGATGTCAGACTCAGGAAAACGTCCTTCACATGTCGTTATTAAAGAAGGCCGAGAGGAAGACGTCGTGTTCTGAGACACATAAGCTGGACGTCCGTCCCACCGCCGTCTTTTAAAGATCAGAGCATGAACTTCGTCTCTTCTGCAGACCAGTTTCTGCTCCGCCATGTTGAACGGTATAAACTTTCACTATGACGCGACGAACATGATCAGAATGGACTTAAACTTTCCGATAGGGAATGTAATCAGATACAGGCGTTTACACAGATATTATTCTTCCATTTAACGGATTATTTACAGGATTACCCACCTCAATCAATCGGATAGAAAGTGTATTCCGAACAGCGTTTACATGGACATATTCTATTCCGATTGAGCTATTAGTTGGATTATTATCGGATTATTAGGCTGCATGTAAACGTGGCTAATGACTTTGGAAGTACATGCAGGATTGAAGTGCGTAAATTTGGCCTTCAGATTTTCACACGAACGTGTGCATGGATAGCCCTGTTAACATGTAACTTGGACACATGTTGTCCAGACGACCTGTCCAGCAGATCACTGAATAAAGATACTGCCTAAAGTGTGGTTAAAGGTGGGGTCAGCGATTTTAACTTGTGGTATTTGGCAAAATCTTCACATTTCAGCAGCTGTCAATGAAACATACACTCAAAGGAACAAATCTGCTATCAGTGGCTGCCTTAAGTTCTCTAAACATAAGAAAAACGAATAATGTGGACCACCAACGTCCAACCAGTCAGTAAAAGGAGGCCTGTCAGTCACTGAAACAGGAGCCATAGTCTAGCCTCTTCACTATACAGCTAGGTAGCTGTGCTGAGGCCCTATAATTGCTGGTTAGTTCTTCAAAGAAACAATGGCAGAAATCATGCTAAAACTCCATCTATGATGGCTTACACTAACAAGATAACAAAGTCTTTATCTTGAGATCACAAGATAATTAGCTTGTGATCTCAAGATAACAATCCAGAAATTGTTAGCAACAGCTCATGGCCTCTCCAGACTTTCATATCAAACAGCTCACTACAGCTTATCTCAACATAACAAGTTAATTATCTTTTTATGTCAAGATAACAAAGTTATTATGTTGAGATGAGTTAATTATCTTGTGATCTCAAGATAGCAAAGTTGTTACCTTGAGATAATGAATTAATTATCTTGTGATCTCAAGATAGCAAAGTTGTTACCTTGAGATAATGAGTTAATTATCTTGTTATCTCAAGATAACAAAGATGACAAAGATGTTATCTTGAGATCACAAGATAAGTAACCCGTTATCTCAAGATAACAATCCAGAAAATTACAGCAACAGCTCATGGCCTCTCCGGATTTCCGTAGCAAACAGCTCGCTACAGCTAACTTCCACCAAAACTGATGAGTGTGTCTTTAAATGGAAACAAACGTTCTAATAAACAACAGGTTCGTTCATCCATAAACCACACAATCACTCACTCGTACCTCACGTGTCTCATACCAGCAGATACACACCTTGAACTTGGCGGTGAGGAGCGCGGTGGCCTCCTGCTCCTTCTTCAGGTCTCCCATCATCCTTTCCTTCTCCTCCAGAAGCTTCTGCTTCTCCTCAGTCACCAGCGAGCAGTCGTCCATGATGGCCTCCTTCTCCCGCTCCAGCTTCTGCTGCTGTTCCTTCATGTACTCCTGCGCCTCCTTCTCCATACTCTCCTCGTCATCATCTTCAGCGTCTTCAGCATCTTCATCATCATTATCATCATCCTCATCTTCCTCATCGTTCTCCACCTCGTCCCCTTCTTCGCTCTTCTTCAGCTGCCTGAGCCTTCTCTTCCTAGTGGTGGGACAACAATGGCATTTTAGTATCACGATAATGGAAAACAACTTCGCAATAAGAGCCTTTAAGTTTAACATACTTTTTACTCTAGTTCTGTTATTCACCAGGCTGGCGTGGTGAACACAGGACTTAGTGCTAATCAGTAGTTTCAGGTGTGATTTTGGGTGAACTGCAGGGGTGCAGCGCAACCATAAATAATATTAACACCGAATACTGTCGTATGACGTTCTTATTGATAATAGAGCTACAACAAAAGGTTAATTCTATTCTAAATCGTGTTAATATATTTGGTCTGATCTAGACTATTATTTAATTAATCAACTAATTAAACCATTATGCCCTCTGCCATTTCATTCCTTTATCCCCTGTCACAGCAAAGCCATCATTCAAAGCTCCATCTGTGTGACAAGCAATATTTTTTAATGGTGTAATGAAAATGCTAGAAGCCATATCGCAGTTAAAATCTGTCAAAATGACCATCTGACATCCAGACCGATCTCCAGGCTAGAAAACAGCCTGAGAATTTTCATAACTTACTTAAAAACAGAAGCACCCTATAATAATAAATACTGCTCTTACAGAACCTGTGGTCATTCCAGTAGTATCCAGCTGCAGGCCAGCCCTAGCCGGGCAAAACCTCAGCCTGAGCAAACGTTAGCCAACCATCTTGCTACATTGGGTTATCTTACATTAACGTTAGATAAAAATGCTACTCTAAATTGTTCTTTCAAAAAAATAAATAAAAGGTTTAGGTTAGGGTGAGAGGTAAGGTTACCTACACTCAACCATGTTAGCATGCTGGCCAGCTAACGTGGTTGAGAATCTAGCAAACTTTATGTAATATGTAATTTTTTTTTCTTAGCACAAATAAACTGTTTCGGAGGTTGGCTGTAGTTACAGAATTTACATAAATTTGAATAACTAAGGCCCAATCCCATTTCATCTTTTTACCCCTACCCCTTGTTTTCGAGTGTCACCCTAACCCCTTGGAACTGAGTTACAGGGGGTAGTGGTTAAAAACCTGCCCTACGAAATGGGACAACCCTCAAATTAAACAAAAAACAAAAAAAACCATGCCTTCATTAACAACCTACTAGGTGACCCAGCGCGTCTTCAGTGACAGCAGAGAAGGGAAAGTTCAGCTCCTCACTGCTGGGCTTTAGTTACATTTAGTGCATCAAATGCTCTCAAAGAGGGGGGCAATTATTTATTATCACCCACTCCAATTCTTTGGTAATATAAAGCTGAAGTCAGATATTCGCCAGCTTCTTGCTCAAATTTTCCCGTTCCACCTTAAATAGTGCAGCAGTTACATTCTGGCGCTCCTGGCATCAGAACTGCTGGACTAGTTAAGGTGGAATGGGAAAGTTAGCTAGCTACCGAGACATTAGCATGCTATTATTTTTGTGCTTGTTATGAAGAAAACGACCATAATACATTGAAACGACATTAAACTAAGATAATACAATAGTTATCGTATTTTTTTAACTAGAAAATTCTCACATTTGTGGGTTTCTTTGGTCGCTTGCGCAGCCATCTTGCCGGTTATTCTTTTTTCTCATATCTCTCTGTTTGGAGCCTCTGAAAAACCTCCGTTTGGAGGATCATGTAGCCCCAGCACTTCACCCTACCCCTAGACGTGAACGTGCAAAACAGAGGGCTAAGGGCTAAGTGGTAGGGGCGAGGGGTGAAATGGGATTAGGCCTAAGTGTGTGTTAGCATGCTAGCTAACATGGTTGAGAGTGTAGCTACCTTTACATTATTACATTATGCTAACTGTAGCACACTCTCTGCCCTGACTGGTAAAAGCTTGGATGGAAGTCAGTCAAATAGCTTGTGAGCTACCCAAGTTAGCTAGCTTGCTTAAGTGCTGATGAGGTGGCTCATATTATCGTTAGGTAAAATTTTGTTAGCACGAATAAACAGTTTCAGAGGTTTTCCTGTACGTACAGAATAAAGCTGAATAACTAAGTGTGTGTTAGCATGCTAGCTAACTACTGGGATTGAGACTGTAGCTAACTTTACGCAATTATGTACCTATAGTACACCTGCTCTGCTCTCTCGGATGGCTGAAATGGTAGCTAATGTTATCTCTAACTTTAATTTAACCCTTGAATTATGAAAGGTTCATTTAGAGTAGCTAACATGGTTGGGGAAGGAAGTAACCATAATCATAACCTTAACTGTACGATCTAACATTAATGTCAGATACCTCGACAGCACAGATAGTTGGCTAAGATTCACTCAAGCTAGTGCTTCTCCTTCCCAAGCTGAGGCTGGAACCACTGAAGGAACTATATTAGCATGTTGTACCAAAATAATCAAATTTAATGAATCGTGTTGACTTGAAATTTGACACTTCATGATACGTTGTTTCCTAAAGAACGCTAATCGAAACATTGAGCGTGTTTACATGCACTTAATAATCTGATAACTGCAGAAAATCAGATTTTGTCAGTAATATGATCAACACGTTTACATCTACTTGAGTAATCAGATAATGGGGAAACTCCGGACCTACATGAGTCAGACGGTAATCGGATTTCTGCTTTACAACCAGCCAATAAACTCACAGAAGAAGACGTGATGTAAAATTTAACGTAAAACTCAAACTTAATGCCGTGGCTTTTTTTTAAAACATCGCACCGCTTTACCTGAAAATATGAACAGACATCGTCTAGAAGATGAAGATTATTTAAATTCTTTATTTCGTGTTCGGTTTCAGCGCCGCTTCAAAAGTGTTTTGCTGCGTCTCACAACATCCACCGTCTGATCTCGTGTATGTGCAGACTGAGAAATCTGATTACTGAGCTAAAATCCAGCTCTCTTTATCAGATTTCTTAATCGGATTTCTAGATCGGAGTATGGTGTACGGTATGACCATATGAATAATTGGATAACTGCAGAAATCCGATTATGATTGGATTATTGAGTGCATGTAAGCGTACTTATTGTTAGACCAGAGATTTGCACGCCAGCAAACTGTCCGCAAACCCTTGAACAAAAAAAAACATTTTTGTTGTTTTTCTAAGCGGAAATAAGTAAACAAACCCTCTACAGAGAACAACAGCGAATTTTAGTGCACAATATATATTTGCTTGTTAAGTTTGACATATTGGAAAACATACAATGTAATATAAAATGCTTCACAACTTCTGCACAGCCCACATTTTAGTTTTATTTCCCCATTATGTTAAATTCAGCACATAAACAGTAACTGTGCATTAAAAGGATCTGTTAACTTATTTTCACTTAGGAAATCAACAACAGGTCACTTGACCAGGGGTGCCCACACTTTTGCACACGACTGTATGTTTTTTTTATGTTGATAACTACGGAGCCCAGCTGGTGACGTCTGGTACAAACTAAATAACACGTAATACGTTTAATATACCACGACATATTATCGCATGGGAGCGAGATCCCAATGCGTGGCCACTACTTAGTAAGGCGTGGGAAGGAGATAATTAAGTCGTGGCCACAAATTAGAGATTAAGATTAAGATTTCGTTCCCCCACCTTACTAAGTCGTGGCCACAACTTAATTATCTCATTCCCACGCCTTACTAAGTTGTGGCCACTACTTATTTATCTCATTCCTACTCCTTACTAGGTCATGCTCGATAGAGAACCGTGCCCACCGTACCTCTTCCTTTCGGTCAGCATTCCACGCCGGTCCAGCTGCGCCTTGAGCCGGGCGATCTCCTGCTGGAACTCCCTCAGCAGCGCGTCTTTAGGGTCCTCGTTGACCCGCGGCACGTTCTTGATGTTCTTGGCGCGGCTGGCGTAGCGCAGCGTGGTCAGCGTCTCCTCGTAGCAGCATGAGGCCGGCCCCAGTGTGGCCACCATGATGGTCTTAGCGTTTCCGCCCAGTGAGTCCCGGAGCAGCCTGGTGAGTTTGGAGTCACGGTAAGGAACGTGGGAGCTGCGGCCGTCCACCAGCGCCGAGATGACGTTACCCAGAGCCGAGAGCGACAGGTTGATCTTGGCGGCCTCCTTCAGGCGCTCCCCTCTGACCCCTGTCTTGGCCTGCCGCTCGCTGCCCGCCAGGTCCACCAGGTTGAGCTTGCCCACACGGATGTGGCTGCGTCCGTCCGGCCCGGGCTGCCCGCACTCCACCGTGATGGTGAAGATGGCGTGCGAGCGCGAGCTGTGCTCGTTCATGTTGGTGAAGCCCACGGATCGCGCCCGGTTCCCTGCGTTCATCACGTGTTCGATCTCCTTCACGTTTTTGGTGACGAAGGACGACAGGTCTCGCACGTACACGCCCGACTCTGGACTCTCCTTCAGCTCCAGCTTCCTGCCCTGTTCCTTGGACTAGAGATGGGACAGTGATTGAATTTTAGCATCACAATAATCAGCTGGAAAACATGTACAGTACTGTACAAACGGAAAAATATCCCTGACTTTTCTTTAGAAAATGTAACTAAGTCTCCTAAAAAGAGTGAAAGTTGTAATAAATAAATACTGAAAATTTGATATTATTTTTAGTTGTTGAAACTGACGTTTACATATATATATATATATATATATATATATCTCGCTGCTGTTGGAAGAAAACCTCGTATCTCCATTTTTGTCATTTTTCAGTTTTTGTCGTAACCTGAAAATGCCTGTTACATTGTATGTACATTTCATGAAGGGTGGACCAAAAGAAATGACTTGAAAAAAATTCTGGTTCCATTGACTTACATTAAAATACAGTACATTTTTTCCTTCTCCTGTAAAATTATCATTTTGGAGATACAAGGTTTTGTTCCAACAACAGCGAGATATATATGTATATATATATATATATACGCATACGTATATAAAACTTTGCCTCTCCACAATGTTCATTTATACAAGAACGTACAAGAAGGTTAATTGGCCACAAAATCAATGGACTTCTGAAATTTTAGGACATTTTGAACTATTTCTATTGGTCATGAAAGGTTGACATGACGTAAACAGCAGCTGGTGTTTTCAAATACATAAACAGAAACAACAAAATGAGGTTTCCTTATAACAGCGATGGGAATTACATTTAATATAAAACATTCACGTTAAAAATGTCAAAAATTCTTAAACGTGTGACCTGAAAAGGCACTTCAGTTTGTTTAATTAACTCAAGCAATCACTCAGTTTAAAGAAACGGTCTGTGTTTACATTATATTAACAGTACAACCAGCATGTTTTGTTTTAGATGCTGTTATGCTGGTCAACCAGCACCAGAGCAGCACCAGTCTGAGCTGGTTTATTCTGGTCTGGTGCCGGTTTAGCTGGTCACCCTGCGTGGTCATACTGGTTGACCAGCACACCAGCATCCAAAACACAACATATACTGGTTTTGCTGATGCTGGTTCTTCTAGCAGGGCAGTTCACACTTATAAAAAATGGTTCCTTAAGGGATCTTTGTAAAGGCAATGGATCTAGATAGAACCATGAACACTGAAACAACCATTCTTAAATGGTTGCATGCTTAAATAGTGCTCAAATGGTTCTTCAGATCGGTGGAGAATGTGCTATATATGGTTCTACATAGAACCTTTTTGAAAATGGTTCTATCTAGCTCCAAAAAGGGTTCTTCTATTGTTGCAAACACGTTTTGGTTCTAGCCTACAATCTAAAAAAGACAAGTGCTCTTTAGTAAAGGCAATGGTTCTAGATAGAACCATGAACACTCTAAGAACCATTTGCATGCTTAAATGGTTCTTTGCATAATGAAAATGGTCCTTCTGATTGATGGAGAACGTGTTGTATATCGTTCTATGTAGAAGCTTTCTGATGATTCTAAATAGCTCCAAAAAGGATTCTACTATCTTTGCAAGCTGGATATCACAACAACAGAAGAACACCTTTTGGTTCTAGCCTACATGGAACCATATACAACACATTCTCCATCAATCTGAAGAACCATTTCACCATACAAAGAACCATTTCAGCATGAAATGGTTTTCCAAAGCACCAAAATGGGTTCTTCTATTGTAACAGGGTTGATATCATAACAATTGAAGAACCATTTTTGGTGCTATATAGAACCCTTTTCAAAGGGGTTCTATGTAGAACTATTGACAGCACATTCTCCACCAATCTGAAGAACCATTTCACCATGCAAAGAGCCACTTAAGCATACAATGGTTCTAACTCTGGGTTCTAAACAGAGCCATTCCGTTTACTAAAGAACCCATACACATCCTCAGCACAGGTACCTCGGCCAGCAGGTCCCGGATCTCCTCCTGGTAGATCTCCAGGTAGGACGCCCTGACCAGGTACTGCTGGTTCTGCGAGCGGGAGATGTGCGTGAAGATGTGCTCGAAGGAGCGGGGGATGATGCCGCGGCGCTCGGCCTCCATCCACTGGCCCTGCATGGTGTAGGTCTTGCCGGTGCCGGTCTGTCCGTAGGCGAACACCGTGCCGTTGAAGCCCTGCAGCACCGAGTCGACGAGCGGCCGCACCGCCTCATCGTACACGTCGCCCTGCCGGGACGTTCCGTCGTACGCCGCATCGAACGTGAAGGTTTTGAGGGGCTCGTCGGGGGTCGCCCTGCCGGGGTTCCGCAGCGCCACCAGGCCCAGCTTCACGTCCACCGACACGATGCTGTCGTAGCCGCACGCCTCCTCCCTGCGGCTCAGCGGGCGGCAGCGGACCACCACCTTCACCGCCTCGCCCTGCTTCGCCTTCACCGACATCCTCGCGCTCTCCTCGCGTCTCACCGCGGAGCCAAATCAGCGGAGGAGGAGGAGGAGGGGGGCTGAATAGGACACGGTCGGTAACGGCGCCGTCATGGCCGGACTGAGAGAGAGAGAGAGAGAGAGAGAGAGACGGGGGAGAGAGAGACACAGAGGGAGAGAGAGAGAGAGAGAGAGAGGAGAGAGAGAGAGAGATAAAGGAACAGTGATAATAAAGGAGTGATAGAGAGAGAAGCGCGAGGCAGTCCTTCTGATTGTGATCCGCTGCAGCCCTGCCCTGCTCGAGACACCACCACGCGCACAAACGGACAGAGATGCGCGCGCCCCTCCCTCCCTCACTCACTCGCTCTGACGCACGCGCGCACGCACGCACGCGTGCTCCTAAACAACCGGATAAACAGGACTGAATAATCATCTGTATTGACCTCAGGCGCTCTTCGCAAAGATGGTTCTCCAAGGGGTCTTTAGTGAAGACAATGGTTCTGTTTAGAACCATAAGTTCCATATAGAACCATTTGCATGCTTAAATCGTTCTTTGCGTGGTGAAACGGTTCTTCAGATTGACAGAGAATGTGTTGAATAGCTATGGTTTACATAGAACCAAAATGGGTTCTACGTCAAGCTTGTAACAATAGAAGGACCTTTTCGGCGGTATACAGAACCATTTTCAAAAACAACAACACACAACAGAAGAACACTTTTTGGCTCCAGTCTATATGGAACCATGTTTTTTAAGCATGAAATTGTTCTACAGCCTTAAAAAAGATGGTTCTTTAAAGGTTCTTTAGTAAAGCAAATGTTTCTATATAGACCCATAACCACTCAAAGTGCCCTTTGCATGGCAAAAGGGTTCTTCAGGTTGATGGAGAGCATGTCATAGCTGGTTCTGCTGTTGTTACGATGTTGAGCTTGTGACAATAAAAGAACCCTTTTTGGTGCAACATGGGACCCTTTTCGAAAAAGTTCTATATAGAACATGTTCTCCATCAACCTGAAGAACGCTTTCATGATGGAAAGAACCTTTAAATCATGCAAAGGGTTCTTTGAGTGTTCATAGGTCTATATAGAACCGTTTTCTTTCCTAAAGAACCCTTGAAGAACCATCTTTTTAAGTTTGTATGTGATTACAAATGATATATTCCTGCATTTCATCACAACACGCTGTGGTGTAATGTTGACATTATGACTATGGTAAGTTGTGATTGTTAGTTATTGGTTATTATTATTTAATTTTTGTTTATTGCTACTGATTTATTATATAACAGGCAGTTAAATGGTATGTTATTAACATTATTACATACGTTAAAAAGCACATCTTTGTAAATGAATCAAAAGGACAAAATAAAGCCATAATAAAATCATTAATGTATAATATAGTCTATATAATATCTATATAATTGATTTAACTTGCATAACTTACTATCTTACTATTATTACATAAAATCTAACAGCATAAACAGGATTGATTAATATTGATTAATATCATTATAAATAGTATATAGTATATATATTATATATTAGAATATATAAAGTATATTTATGCTAAAAATCAAAAGAATCAAAATGCATAGTTATAGTAAAATAATTAAATTAACTTTTCCGTGTTACCCATTGATTATACATATATATATATGTATATATATATATATATATATATCATTATTATTATATATTAGTCGTTATAATCATAGTATTATTACACTTATTCACAATTATGATTATAATTGTGCAATTATTTAATATTACGCAAAAAAACCACAATTTAATCAAAAGAAACGAACTGAAAGTGCAAAATAAAATATCCATAAAGGCTTATTTCCGGTGTGAACCAGCTTTCTGACTGTAGTCCTTCTGCAACACTCCTACAATCCCTCTCTTCGTCAAATCAGTTCTAATTTAACGTTAAGTTGCTGCTTTTGTTATTATTATGATTCCAAAATAAACAGTAAACGCAAAAACTGTCTAATTTTCTTCCTTTATTTATGTCTTGCTATTAATTTTTCAGCAGAACTGGATGGTTCTCACCTTTTGATCTCTTGCGCCATCTGCCGGTGTGAGGATAAACGTGCAGCGTCATGTGAAACACAATTCCAACTTCAGCCAGCAGGGGGCGCCTCATGAATACTACTGGATCATATGGTCTTCTGTGACGCCATCGAGAGGCCTACATTACCCAGATTTCCCTGCTCTCACACGCTCCGCTCCAGCAGGGGCTTCAGCGTTAGTTGATCCATTAAATCAACGGGTGTTAAAGCAAGTTGAACACTGAGAGACCGAGTTATTCGTTAAAGAGCACATCTTTCTAAATTATTCAAAAGGACAAAATAAAGTCAAAATAAATAATTAACTTATAATATAGTTCATATTGTATCTACACCGATCAGGCATAACATTATGACCACCTCCTTGTTTCTACACTCATTGTCCATTTTATCAGCTCCACTTACTATATAGGTGCACTTTGTAGTTCTACAGTTACAGACTGTAGTCCATCTGTTTCTCTGATACTTTGTTAGCCCCCTTTTACCCTGTTCTTCAGTGGTCAGGACCCCCATGGACCCTCACAGAGCAGGTACTATTTGGGTGGTGGATCATTCTCAGCACTTCAGTAACACTGACGTGGTGGTGGTGTGTTGCGCTGGTCTGAGTGGATCAGACACAGCAGCACCCATCAATCCATCCATCCACAACAGAGTTTTTAAACACCTCAGGGTCACTGCTGGACTGAGAATAGTCCACCAACCAAAAATATCCAGCCAACAGCGTCCTGTTGGCAGCGTCCTGTGACCACTGATGAAGGACTAGAGGATGACCAACACAAACTGTGCAGCAGCAGATGAGCTATTGTCTCTGACTTTACATCTACAAGGTGGACTGACAAGGTAGGAGCGTCTAATAGAGTGGACAGTGAGTGGACACAGTTTTTAAAACTCCAGCAGCACTGCTGTGTCTGATCCACTCAGACCAGCACAACACACACTAACACACCACCACCACGTCAGTGTTACTGCAGTGCTGAGAATGACCCACCACCCAAACAGTACCTGCTCTGTGGGGGTCCATGGGGGTCCTGACCACTGAAGAACAGGGTAAAAGGGGGCTAACAAAGTATCAGAGAAACAGATGGACTACAGTCTGTAACTGTAGAACTACAAAGTGCACCTATATAGTAAGTGGAGTTGATAAAATGGACAATAAGCGTAGAAACAAGGAGGTGGTCATAATGTTATACCTGATCGGTGTATATACACACACACACACACCACATATGTGTGTTTATTACTGTTTAATAATTGCTATAATTCTAATATCATTACACCTATTCACAATTCTGATTATGATTATTATTGATGCATTAAATCAATGCTGCTTTAATTGTGTGACACTGTTAGGTCACCGTATTCAAAATAATAATCTTATTATTAGTAGTACTATTACAATATATAATCTATATATTGTATTTGGCATAGACGTTACAATAAAAAAATAAATAATGTATTCAGAATTCATTTAGAATACATCTTGTTAAAGTACATGGGAAAATCTTTTTACTTAATTTAACGTAAAAATTATGTTATTATTTTGTTACTACATTTCATGAAAATTCTCTATTAACGCAAATTAATAACTGATCATCACAGTGATTTATCAGTCTACTCAGGCTTTAGCAGAGCTCAGTAACACTGAGATCAATAACTGATCATCACACTGATTTATCAGTCTACTCAGGCTTTAGCAGAGCTCAGTAACACTGAGATTAATAACTGATCATCACAGTGATTTATCAGTCTACTCAGGCTTTAGTAGAGCTCAGTAACACTGAGATCAATAACTGATCATCACATTGATTTATCAGTCTACTCAGGCTTTAGCAGAGCTCAGTAACACTGAGATTAATAACTGATCATCACATTGATTTATCAGTCTACTCAGGCTTAACAGAGCTCAGTAACACTGAGATTAATAACTGATCATCACATTGATTTATCAGTCTACTCAGGCTTTAGCAGAGCTCAGTAACACTGAGATTAATAACTGATCATCACATTGATTTATCAGTCTACTCAGGCTTTAGCAGAGCTCAGTAACACTGAGATTAATAACTGATCATCACATTGATTTATCAGTCTACTCAGGCTTTAGTAGGAACTTCAGTGTTTATAACAAAGCTGTTTACTTGGCTTGTTTTAAAATTTCATGATTCTAAAATAGTTAATCGGCATTGATGGTGTTTCTTTTGAATATTGTATGTTTTTTGTTCATTTTTTTATTTAGTGGGTGAGGTTTTTAAAAGTCTTGTCCTAAAAATGTTAAAAGTAACCGTATTCTGAATTCTGGCTCTTTAAAATATAACTTGGACTGAATACAGACACTTTATTTCTGTATTCTGAGCATATATTCCCAATACTTGTATTCCATTACATCCCAATCCTGGTTATAACTCAGCTGTGTCTCTTGTAAAGGTTTGTTTTTCTTTAGTATATGCAGTAATATTAATAATGCCAGTGTAAGGACGTGCTCCTGTAGGCCTGTTTCATGTTGCGACTCTCCCTCCAGCGTTACAGGCAGCCTGTCAAGTCTGTGCTTGGCTTTGAGTGTGAGCCAGTGAATACTCCACATTCCTCACTGAAACATTTCTCTGCTCCTAATGATAAGTGAGCATCGGGATGATAAATACACTCAGCCTGGATCTTCCGCTCAGGAGCTTTCCAGAGAATACAGTTCGCTGAGAAGCGTGACAGGCCTTTCTCTCATTTACCAGTAAAACAAAGAAGAAATTACATGAAGAATAAAAGTAGGGTTAATGTTTTTATAGGCTGAGGTTACAGTTCTGTCCTCCTGTTATTCACTACTACATTACAAACTCTCGTTAACAACTACCTCATGTTATAACATGTGAATATTCTCTGTCATCCCAGTAAGCCCACAGTGCTTCTAAAGGGCCTGTATGTTTCTGCCATCGCATTTTTTGCCCTGACTTTCAGTTATCCATCCATCCATCCATCATCTAAACCGCTTATCCTTCTGGGTCGCGGTAGGGTGCTGGAGCCTATCCCAGCTGTCATTGGGCGGAAGGCAGGATACACCCTGGACAGGTCGCCAGTCCATCGCAGGGACTTTCAGTTATAAAGATATTAACAAATTGATGCATGACGAATTTTCAATCCCACTTTATTCAGTAAAATTAACATGTATTTTACTGGCTGTGTCTTTATATATTAATGTATGTAAATGACCTCTGTCCTGATTGGCTCTGTATTGGGTTTAATTCAAAAAGCAGTAAAGACTGAAACAGTCCTTATAACTTCAGAGTGATTGGGCGGGGCTAAACCGCTATAGCCTGAATATGCAAATGTGCCATCACGAAATAATGAATTCAAAACAGAATGTTTGTGCAGCTTATTTTCCATATATGGACTGTATGGACTGTATGGAGTGTTTATAAACTACACCAAATTTTCTTTATTTCAAGAAATGAGAAGAATCTATTCACTCACACTCCCACACATCCACCCACCCATCCACCCATCCACCCATCCATCCACCCACACTCCCACCTATCCATCCACACTCCCACACTCCCAACCACCCACCCACCCATCAATCCATCCATCCACTCATCAATCCATCCATCCACCCATCCATCCATCCATCCATCCACCCACCAACTCACCCATCCATGAATCCATCCACCCATCAATCCATCCATCCACCCATCCATCCATCCATCCATCCATCCATCCACCCACCAACTCACCATCCATGCATCCCTCCATCCATCCATCCATCCATCCACCCATCCACCTACCCATCCACACTTCCACATTCCCACCCACCCACCCACCAAAATGCATGCATCATTTAAATTCTGTATTAAAGCGCAAAGTTCTTAAAAATAAAATAGTCGTTATGCAGGCACATAAGGCATCGTTATGTTGCTTAGCAACCATAGCATCCTGTTAATGAATGACATTGCTAGGTGGAAGAACTGTTTATTGCCGTCATTGATGACAATACATTTCATATTTATTGACCATGTAGGGCAATAACTTGGCATCGTACAGGTTTTTACATGGTGAAGGTGACTAACACACAACCTCGGGTGCTTTACGTTATGATGGCTTTGAAAGTTTTAGAATCGGAAGGGGGACGAGAGCAGAGCAACAGAGCTGGTACTTCCTGTTTTAGAAGGGAAAATCTGTGTGAAAGCTAGTCTTCATGACCAAGTGGGAACTGGGAATTTTCTGACCTCCAAGCAGGAAAAATCCATGTGAACGTCCCTCCAATTCATAATTCCCACTTGGAAAGTCTGAGTCGTAATCAGTGACGTCATTTCAGCATGGCAAGAAGTGACTTTTGAGTTTGTTTATCATACTATTTGTGCATGATAGTGATAAACACAGTGAGATCTCTGGATAATTGTACAATACCATTTCCAAAAAAGTTGGGACGCTGTGCAGAATGTAAATAAAAACTGTTCTTTTCACCTCAGTCCATTTTAAATGAGCTCAGGCCCAGAGAAGGTGACAGCGTTTCTGGAACCTGTTTATATACGGTTTCTTCTTTTCATTTTAGAGCTGTAACTTGCATTTGTGGATGCAGTGATGAAATGTTTTCACAGACAGTGGTTTCCACTACAGAATCATGTCTGTTTTTAATGCAGTGCTGTCTGAGGGCCCAAAGATCACGACCAGCAAATACTGGTTTTCGGCCTTGTTCCTTGCAAACAGAGGTTTCTCCAGATTCTCTGAATCTTTTAATGTTATTGTGTACCATAGATGGTGAAAAGCAAAAGATCTTTGCTATTTTACGTTGATAAACATTATTCTTGAATTGTTGCACTATTTGCTTGTGGAGTCTTTCACAGAGTGGTGAACCCCTCCTCATCTGGAAGACTCTCTGAGATGCTCTTTTATACACCATCATGTTACTGACCTGCTGCCAGTTAACCACCAGGTGTTTTTTTTAGCATTACACAGCTTTACCAGCCTTTTGTTGCCCCCGTCCCAACTTCCTCAAATTAAAAATGGGCAAATATTTTTCAAAAAACAATAAAATCTCTCAGTTTCAACATTTGATATGTTGTCTTTGTACTATTTTCCATGAAATATATGGTTTAGATGATTTGCACATCATTGCATTTTGTTTTTATTTACATTTTGCACAGCGTCCCAACTTTTTTGGAAATGGGCTTGTACATTTAAGCCGTTCTGTGCAAGATTTTGGTCAGACTGCATGTTTTTCTCAGCACTACGTTAATAGTGAAGTGCCACAGCGTAGCATTCAACCTCAGCTGAGAATGCCGAGCAACCAGCTGAAGGCAGCATTAGCTGTGCTCGGAGCAGGACCGTCTCTTTAAACGGTCAGCCCTGTGACCAAAGCTGCGTGTGACATCCGGGTGGGGGATTTAACAGAACCAGATGTGCAACTTCAGTGAGTCATTCAGCAAAGGATCATCTTACTCGACTGCAGCCACACCCTGATCGTGTGGCTATGTGGGAGATCTGCACAAGTTCCGTATCCCGAGAGGATAAAAAAAGCTCTGTAATTCGGACAACTTTTTTCAGTGTTCAGTGTGTCCACTCTTCACCTTTATTCCAGCATCCATTCTTTTCAGGAGATTTACTTTCAGTTTCTCAAAGAATCTGCAGACACACCTCCAAAGTTCAGTCTTAGAAGTTGGTTTAGCATTTTCTGGATAACTTGTGCAATTTTCTGAAATTAAATGCATGAGGGGTGGTCTCTGAGTTTTGCACAGCTTTGTGGATAGATAGATAGATAGATAGATAGATAGATAGATAGATAGATAGATAGATAGAATCTCCTTTTCTCCCCACTGACTTTATGTTGATGTTCCTCTTCCTTAAGGATGTGGATTGTCTAATCTTGTCAGAAATATCTCCTAAAAATGAATCACTTTTATTTTATGGCTGTTCGGGCTGTGAATGAAGGAAGTGAAGGGTGTCTGACTTTTGCACAAGCCCACAAATATAGACAGGGCGTTTGTGTGTTAAGGGTGGCGATAAAACTCACATGACCAGCCTTTTTTGACAGCTCTGCACTGGCCACTTGCGGAAGTTGATTCCCAGGCAGACTGTGTACTGAGCTTTCTTTCTGTCTGACTCACCAACACTCACACAGACACAAATCAGCCACTCATTATACCACAGCCAGGCCCAGTCACCCTCCGGCCCTGACTCAGCTCCCTCCAGGCTTCTGCATGTTCACCCGCACTTCCGGCAAACTACACAGCAGGTCTCACTTTCTTAAAGGAATGCTTTAGTGGAAAATCTAATTTACACTGTTTACCCACTCCAGGTAAGAGGGGAATCCTCAGCGTCTTCCAGGCCTTCAGAGAAGGCCTGATCAATTCTGTCTAATAAATATATTACTGCAATGTATTTAATTCATTTGTATTTAACAGAGTCATCATGATTGTTGTATTCAAACCTGTAAGTATTAATACTTTTATTTAATTGTTAGGTTTTGTTTGGAAACAAGAAGCTTAAATTCCCAACAAAAAAAACGATCCAACCTGGATCATTATTATCTCTGTGGTAGCTACACTCTTAAAAAAGACGGTTCTTTTTGAGTTCTTTAGTAAAGAAAATGGTTCTATATAGAACCATGAACACTCAAAGAACCATTTGCATGATTAAAGGGGTCTTTGCATTGTTAAAGGGGTCTTCAGATTGATGGACAATGTGTTTTACATGCACCAATAGCACCAAAAAGGGTTCTTCTATTGTTACAGGCTTCACATCATAACAATAGAAGAACCTTTTTGGTGCTATATAGAACCCTTTTCAAAAAGGTTCTATATAGAACTATATACAACACATTCTCCATCAATCTGAACAACCCTTTCGCCATGCAAAGAACGAAGATGAAGATGGTTCTTCAAGGGCTCTTTAGTAAAGAAAATGGTTCTATATAGAATCATGAACGCTCAAAGAACCCTTTGCATAAAGGGTTCTCTGCATGATTAAAGCGTTCTTCAGACTGATGGAGAATGTGCCGTGGATGGTTCTATTTAGATCCTTTTTGAAAAGGGTTCTATACAGCACCAAAAGGGTTCTTCTACTGTTACGACGTCAAGCCTGTTACAATAGAAGAACCCTATCAGTGCTATTGGTGCATGTAAAACACATTCTCCATCAATGTGAAGAACCATTGCTCCATGCAGACAACACTAATCATCCAAAGGGTTCTTTGAGTGTTCATTGTTCTATATAGAACAATTTTCTTTACTAAAGAACCCCTGATAAAGCATCTTCTTTAAGTGTGTATGTAAATACAGCCAAGCGAGCTCTCCCATTGGTTAGGGCTTCAGGAGCTGGACAGAAGGCCTTAAACATTAGATTAACTACCAACATAAGTAGGAAGTGACAATCATGTTCAACCAGTCATGTGTTCTGTAGTTGGCGTCATGCCCATTTTGGTTACTCATTCCTCACTGTCCACTCTTCCTCTTCTGCTGTGAGTGGCCACTTGTGTAACGTGAGTCAAAGTGGGTGATGGCTTGTTTAAAAAGGGGTTCAAATGGATCCCTAGAGTGAGGTTTACACCTCTAAAGCGCTGTTCTGTAGTCATATTAGCAACTCCAGGTCTAAAAACAGCAGCGCAAATCACACATCACATTGACCATCAGGACTTACCCTGTGTGTCCAGAGTGACTCTGTGGAGATTTTAGCCATGAACCACTCAGTAATCCAGGAAAAAGGCGATAAAACTGCAGTGTCCCATTCAACACAATGAGTGCACTTTCCCTCTTTCCCTCAAAATCACACAAACAGGCCCTAAGACACGTTTTGACAGATAAATAACAATAAATATGACAAATATGATTATAAAATGAATAATATTTAGCTCTGTCTTCCAGTTTACATTGTTTTTGAGTATTAAAAATATCTGATATTAAATACGCAACTCAATTTATATAAATAAAAATAAAAAAAAAGTCTGTCTTGCTGTGTATCAGAGTTTTAGCACTCAGCATGAATCCAAGAGGACAGAAATTCAATAAAAAACATGTCCGCCTTATGCTAATTGTTTATTTTTACTAATAATAACTAATAGAATGAATCACCATCAAAATTATTGCACTTTCAGCTCACAGACACTCCAGGCTAACAATTTCTGAAATGATAACTACAACTGCACTTGTTTTCAAGATCTCTATACGCAAGAAAATGCAAAATTTAGAAGGCGATAGGTAAATTGTTGATCAAAAATTACCCAAATTCATAAAGATATCAAATTTATGTCAGCATTTACATTCCAAACAATGGCATATCTGAGTAGGCCAGGGTCTCCTGAAAATAACAACATAAGGCATGTGTGACTGTCTCATGTAAATACTTAATAATTGCAATTGTAATTGACCCAAAAAATACCAAAGAAAATCCCAAAAATTGTAGGGTTCTAAGGGCTAAGCTGGTTTACTTTATGGCAAAAATGAATGAGAATTTCAAAAAATCACTGCTATCAACCCCTGTGGTTCATATAATCATGCTAAACTTTAATAGTAGACTTTAATGTAACAACATTTCAGTGCGCACGAGTGTTTGCTTGCTATTAGCATGAATGTAGCGATGTGTACATTGTAGCGTCTGCGCAGAAGAAACATGGATTGAGCCATTTCTGTTCCGGGAAACGCTGTTTACTGAGACAGAAAGAAAAAGGAACTGACCACAGGTGGAAACGGGAGAAAGGTCAGTAACAGAAAAGCACCATACTAAGAGGGTGAGCACTTAAGATGTGACCCATTAAACCCAACAACAACATTAAACCAGCAAATGTAAACTAAATTAAGGCTGCGGAGAGGCACATGGCATTCTGGGAGTCCTTGATGTGTCCAATTGGCTCAAACCCGTCTGCTGGTAGCGCCACAATATTTTGGCTTCTTAACGACCTTGTAATTCCAGACACATATGTTCTTGGACACAATTAACCAGTTGATTCTACCTCACTCGAGCATCTTAGACTATGTAAGGAAACAGTAATAACCCGGAAGTTCTTAGGGTGCCCCCTGGTGGAAAAATGCACACAGGACAGAACATATTGGAAGACTTTTTGTGTACAACACGGTGCGACAGCGGTGATTTTCCAAAATCTCATTTCATTTTACCAACCAGCTTTGACACGGAGTTGCTAATATGACTACAGAACGGTGCTTTAGAGGTGTAAACCTCACTCTAGAGTCCCTTTTCAACTCCTTTTTTAAACACGCCCTCGACCACTTCGACTCACCATTTGGATGTGCTTCACACCTACGTTACACAAGTGGCCACTCGCAGCAGAAGAGGAGGAGTGAACAGTGAGGAGTGCATTATTTAATAGGACTCGCCCTTTGTTAGTTTAGCCTCACTGAGCTAATCGACTAACCATGCAACTTTACAATGCAAAACATTTTTTTTTGTTTTTGTTTTGTTTGTTTAACAAACTTGTAAACAGCTCTGTCTGGCTAGAAACAGTGCTGGCTCTATCTAATAAGCGACATAAGCAGCTGCTTAGGGTCCAGGCGGCCCCCTAACAACTTCTAGGTTATAACTGTTTCATTATGTTGTCTAAGATGCTTAAGTGAGGGGAAAAATTGACTAGTTAATCATGTCTCAAAAAATAATCTACACATCTGGAGCCTAAAAGCGTAAAAGAAAAAGATGCAGAGCCTCGAATCGAGCTTGTGGTAGTAGTTAGCCTCTAATTTTACAGTTAAAATCAGCTAGTAAGATGAGGCCTCCCAAAACATCCCATTTAGGCCCCCCATAAAGCTTCACACTTAAAAAAGATGGTTCTTCAAGGGTTCTTTGGTAAAGAAAATGGTTCTTCAAGCGTTCTTTAGAAAAGAAAATGGTTCTATGTAGAAGCGTGAACACTCAAAGAACCCTCTGCTTAAAGAGTTAAAGGGTCCTTTGCATTGATAAAGACTTTTTTAGATTGATGGAGAGTGTGTATTATATGGTTCTATATAGAACCTTTTTGAAAAGGGCTCTATTTAGCACCAAAAAGGGTTCTTCTATTATTATTACAGGCTTGACATTGAAACAATAGGAGAACCCTCTCTGGAACCATCCATAGCACATTCTCCATTAATCTGAAGAATGCTTTAATCATGCAAAGGGTTCTTTGAGTGGTCAAGATTCTACTTAGAACCATTTTCTTTACTAAAGAACCTTGGGCGAACCATCTTTTCTAAGTGTATAGAGTCGGCCCTGGGTATATGCTTTGGTGTAGCGCCTCTGTTATTGTTATTTTTAGCCGTGTAACCTTTAGCAGGCTTATTACCAACCTAGCAGAGCAAAGTGATGAAGTACCATCAGCAGCCATGTGTAACGGATGTCTAGCAAAGACATATATACGTCACCAGGCGTGAATACAAGTGATAGCCTGACCAACGCACTGCAATCAGTTGTTAGAAATGGAGAACAGCAGCAGATCTATGTCAGGACCACAGATATACATACCTAGATACCACGGTGTCTGTTGTTCTCTATCTGAGGCGATACGTCTGCGCGTCCGCCATGTTGGAGAGGTCAAGATCCGCTTGTGAACAGATTCACCTGTACTGAGAGACGATGAGTCTCAGGATTAAATCAGCCACAACTTCCCTATTACTCAACCGATTTTCACACACATCAGCAAATCCATCAGTGTGTGAATCACTTCTAATCTTAATACACATAAAAATAAAATAAACCTTCAAAACACAGTAAGAAGGGCGGAGCTAATGTTTGCCTCCAATTCGCCAGCTTCTTGTTCCAGTTTTCCCGTTCCACCTTAAATGGTGCAGCAGTCACTTTCTGGTGCCTGAAGATGCACCATTTAAGGTGGAACAGGAAAGTTTGAACAAGAAGCTGGCTGGATGCATCATTTAAGGTGGAAATTCGAATAAAAAGCTGACTTCAGGTTTGTGTAAGTAGATGCTAACATTAATCTATTATGAATAAGGAATACCATAACTTACTGAGCTACAAAGCAACAACCATCACTGTAAATAACTACTACAAAAAGTTAAGATCCCCTGAATAGACTATTAAATGAAATAAGCTTAATATAAAACTAGAGGAAAAACAATCACATCAACAGGTTCTCTGTGCCTCATTAACCACACGACAATATCTACATAAACATCACACAGACATGAGTGTGGATCACTGCGTTCCCTGCGTTATATAATCCTATCCCACTTTCTGAGTGCAATATTCTTGAAATCGTATCATTTTGGACAGTATCTTTCTTAAACTGCCGCTCTGTGATGGTACTGAATGCAGTCCAGCAGCGATGTTGACCGCCCTAAAATGGCAGCGCCTTGATGTGCCTGGCTGGACCCAACGCGGCATCTAGGTATATATATCTATGGTCAGGACTCTTTACTGAAAGAGTCACTGTAAAAGTAATACAAGGTTAAATACATGTTAATGTTTGTTACAAGCTATAAATAAAATATGGACTGTCTTCTGCAAGGTTTAACGGCCCATATTTAATCTAGAAGTGCCAAAAAGTGTGAATCGCTGTTAGCTTACTGCTAACATACTACTAGAATCCCATAGGGGTGCTAGCTGAAATTAGCATTATGGTAGAAAAGCTTATTCTTCTTATTTTTGAGAGAGTTTTGACATTTATGGCCTGAACTGAAGGCCTAGTCGCAGACATTTGGTGAAGCCTGTCTCTTTAGTTTTGCAGCGGAACTATGAGGCTAATGCATCTACTAAGTAATAGAAAACCAACTGGTTTTCTTTTTTTGGTCTTGGCCAGTCAGCTATGTTTGGGGCTAAGCAAAAAAAATGTGCATTTGACATTTATATACAGTTCAAACATCAAACAAGAGCCCATATTCTACAATTTTCTTTTATTTATTAGTTTTATTTATTTATTTATTTTCCTGAAGTTCATTTCTACTGTTTTTGTAGGTTTAAGGGCCAAAAATATGTGTTTTAATTCCATTTAAATCTCCATTTATCCATTAGAATTAAACAAGCCGTTTTGTCACTGTGCCTTTAAGACTGATACATGTAAATGTCCTGCTTTCTGATTGGCTGCCCTGTATTATTCCTCATATAAAACGAAGTATGGACTACAGTGATTTTTATACCTTACTGTGAATGGGCAGAGCTTGAGTGCTGTAACCTGAATTGGCAGATATATGTAAATGTGTTGGTTTTTGTGACATCACAAAGTCAGCGACTTCAAACTTGGCTGTTTTTTGCAGCTTGGCTTCCATACATTGATTTTAGAAACTTTAACATGGTTTACATTCTACATCAAACTCCCAAAAAATGAGGAAAATTTGGTTTTCATGGTTTTCCACAGCACAAGCCCTTTAAAGAGGAAGAGTCTATGCCTGGAGATGATTTCCAAGTTCTGGCTTTGGGACAGAACATTTAAGGGGCACACCCAAATTGCACTGTTGACATCATGATTTGACTCAACAGCTGTATCCGGCAGTTTAAGCCGAGCCATGGCAGTGTTTCCCAACCGCAGTCTTGTACAGTTTCACATTTTCATACTTTGTCCCACCCCGTTCAGCTCACTATGACTGACCTTTAGCAAAAGCAGGGAGAACTCAGGAGTCTGCAGCTGGAGAACACTGAGCTGAGTCCCTGAAACAGTCCACACCAAGGGACGCACCAGAGTACAGAGCCCCTAAAGTGACATGGTCATCATTTTTTAATAAGGCGTGGCCGAAGATTACTATATTGAGGCCACAAGTTTATTTTCTCTTAATTTGTGGCCTCAGTATATTAATTAGTGGCCTTACTCTAGTAATTTATGGCCTCAATATATTAATTTATGGCCTCAATATATTAATTAGTGGTCTCAATCCAGTAATAAGTGGCCTCAATATATTAATTAGTGGCCTCAGTATTGTAATTAGTGGCCTCGATATCGTAATTTGTGGCCTTAATATAGTCATTTGTGGGCTCTATATTTTAATTTGTGGCCTCAATATATGATTTTTGTGGCCTCCAAATATTAATTAGTGGCCTCAATACTGTAACAAGCGGCCTCAATATATTAATTAGTGGCCTCAGTATTGTAATTTGTGGCCTCAATATAGTACTTTAAGGCTTTATAGTGCTGTAAAGTAATTCGGGGCCTATGTCTATTAATGTGTGGCCTCAATACAGTAATTCGTGGCCTCAAAATAGTAATTTGTGGCCTCAATACAGTAATTTTTGGACACGTCTTATTAAAAAACATCCACCGTGTCACTTTAGGGGCTCCGTACCACAGAGACCTCACCGCCTCGGTGAAATGATCTGCCAGCTGTATTTAGAACGCGTAACTGAGGGGGGCAGATGACCCGCACCCATTAACATTTGCCCCTTCAAAACCTCGAGCATGGCCAGTGAACGCCCGCATGCCTTTTTGACGGGATACACTCTGTCCAATCAGCAGTGGAGAAGGATTTGACAGACGGCCGTTTTGACCAATCGGAAGGGAGAAGGCCGCAGCATCGGCGGGGGAGGGGGCGTGGCCTCAGATCTAGGGTGTCGCCTTTGGTGGCTCCATTCGAAGGCGACGGCGGTCGGCTTCGTTTCAGAACTAGGGACGAAAAACGGAGAAACGGCGGCACAGATCCGGCAATCCAGCGTCGTGTTCGGGCTCTCGGGGACTGTTCAATCTGAAGGGACGGCTGGGATGACGCGGCGCGCCGAGAATCTGGAAACAGCTCGGTGTTAGTTTGGAAGAAAAGAGTAAAGTCGGGTTTTTGAGGGAGCCATTTTGTCCCTGTGACTGTGTGGGAGAAAGAAAGAGCGAGTTGGGGGGCAAAGAGGGGCAAAAATAGGTCCAAAAGACACCCTCCCGAGAACAAACACTGCAAGGACGGTAACCTTAACTTAACGGACTTAACGGGTAGCCAGACTGCTGGGGGAAAAGTCGCCCGGTTCTCGTCGTTAACGTATTAGCCAGATAACGGTCCGGTACGGAAAACTAGCCTAGCTTAGCTTAGCTTAGCTCTGTGAGTTAGCCTGGAAAACACAGAGATTTGCACCCGGTTAGCCGCCCCGCTCTCGCCTCTCTCCTCGTACTTTACTGTTAACAGATTTTTTTAAAAGCAAACGATGGCGAAGAAGACGTACGACCTGCTCTTTAAGCTTCTCCTGATCGGAGACTCCGGTGTGGGGAAGACCTGCGTGCTGTTCCGCTTCTCAGACGACGCCTTCAACACCACCTTCATCTCCACCATAGGTGAGAAAAACGTTTATTTTCAACCAGCTCCTCTTCTCCCCACCCGCCCTCGCACCCAAACGGAGAGACCACCTGTGTCAGAAAGCGGTTCTGCTGTGAGTTAAGCTCACTAGCCGTGAGGCTAACTAGCCACCCTTATCTGCACGATGCTAAAGCTAGCTTCCTTTTCAAATTTTCCGTTCCACCTTAAATGGTGCAGCAGTTACGTTCTGGCGCCCGGTGCCAGAATGGAAATGCTGCACCATTTAAGGTGGAGCCGAAAATTGGAATAGGAAGCCAGCTTCGGCTTCGTCTCGTCCGCTGTGGAGAAATAAACAGCGAAATCATTGAGGCCCGGCTTCGGCAAGTTTGCAAGCCAGCCGGCTAAGCTAACGTCCTAGGGCTAGGTTAGTTCGCCGCCTCCTGATTATTTTCCGTTAGGATGTTTTTCCAGAAGTGGTGGTCCGGGTTTCTCTAGAACAGCCTTGCTTGCGAATTTAAGTGCTCTTGAGTTATGATATAGATATGGAAGCCATATTTTGCCACTGAAGAAGAATATGTAGTCATTTAGTAAGTCATAATAATGAGAGAGCTTTCCATAATTATGACTTAATGTGTCTTAATTATGACTTGGTATCTCACAATAATGACTTGCTTTGTCAGAATTATGACTTTGTATTTCAGTTTTGACTTAGCATATCATAATTATGACTTGCTATCTCAAAATTGTGATTTCGTATCTCATAGTTATGATTTAACATGTAATTGTGACTATCATAATTATGACTTGGTATCTCATAATAATGACTTGCTTTGTCAGAATTATGACTTTGTATCTCAGTTTTGACTTAGCATATCATAATTATGACTTGCTATCTCAAAATTGTGATTTCGTATCTCAGAGTTATGATTTAGCATGTCGAAATCATAATTATGACTTAGCACCTCACAATAATTACTTACTTTCTCATAATTATAACTTAGCATCTTATGACTTACTTTCTCATTATGAGAGCATCTCATAATAATGAGTTACTCTCTCATAATTATGACTTAGCATCTCATAATAGATTTAGCCTGATAATTATGACTTTATCTTATAATTATGATTTAGCAGCTCGTAGTTATGACTTTCATAATTGTGATTTACTTTATTATAATTATGACCTAGCATCCCACAATATTGGCTTACTTTCTCATTATTATGATTCGCTTTCTTATAATTATGACTTAGCACCTCACTTTTATTAGACACCAAGTCATTATTATTACATACTAAATCATAATTAGGAGATACCATTTCATAATTATGAAATACCAAGTCATAATTATGGAAAACTTCCTTATTTTTATTACTTTATAAATGGCTAGTGATCCTAGTGAGCCTCCTGGAGTAAAGTTCCTTTAGTCAAACACATTTGGTTTGAATCATTCTTACTTCAGACCCTTTCAGGAGGGTACAGTGAGGATGTTACAGCAGTGTGTCAAAGATGAGTTTAGGAATCCAGCCTGACAGTCTAGAAGTCAGTTTGAGCTGCACTGACATATTATTTGCCCAACATACTCTAAAACTGAGCGTTTCATTACTTACTGACCGGTTAGGGTAAAGCCGAGACTGGCCTGTACCTAGTGGTAAATTTCAGTATCACAGTATTTCTCTGGGATGCTCTGATATTGTTGAAACTGGGACAACATCTGTCTGGTGTAACTTTACAGTAAAGCGCAACATTTATTTGTATCGGGTTACAAATACCGTAAAATGAATAAAATGCAAACATTTTAGCATCATGACCTTCTGTCGCCTAATCATTCTGCTCTGCTGAAGTGCAGCAAGTACAAAAATCAAATATCAGTCAGATCTAAGCAGCTGGTTGGTACAGATAACTTGGTGCCAAAGCCAGTGTGGTTCTGATACCGTGCGTCTGTAATATTTTCCAGATGTGTCATGGCATTAGATGACTTTTAAAGGGGAATTCCACCCGTTTTTGAAATGTTCTGTGGAATTAAAGCTTTAAGATATAAATAAAGTCGTTCAGAGTGATTTGATGTGAGAAACATAGTCCGAATTGTTCACAGTGGCGCTGATAGGAACCAGGACTCTACCTCTAAAAGCTCCATCACAGAAAGTTATTACATGGAAAGGTTATGAATTCACTGCCTGATGCCTGAGACATGGTCTAAGGTTTGAGACAAACTTTTGGCCTAAAACAGATTTTTATATACATTCATGGTGGAGAGGTACAAACAGGGCATTGTGAGGTGAAACAGTCCACAAATAAAACATTATTTTTTTAATTTACCATCATCAACATAAAGAAACTCAGAAGACTCGTGGAGGTTCACTGGTGGTTTTGGATTGTAAATAAAATGTCTATATTTGTGTTGTAGTCATGGCGACCCCTGGTTCCCATCACCACCACTGTAAAGAAAGTCACTATAAAGAGTCAGTAAGTTTCCCTGCAGTGAACCATTTCACACCAAACCACTCTGAGTGACTTTGTTTACATCTCAACGATTGAGCTATGAAGAACGTTTGAGATCGAATTCCCCTGTAAGTTTGCAGTAATAAGGTTAATGAATGTGTGATTTATCTAAGCTAAAGTAACGTGTTGCACACTTACAATATTACACTGTTTTGTTCTATTCAGTGTCTGGAACTTGTTAACCAGACAAGCTCCATGTTACCTTTCTACTGTTTATTTAGCTTTTTTGAGTATTTTGAACTGTTCTTTAAAAACACTCTGAAGCATTTAGCGAAACGTTGTATCTCCAAAATAATGACTTTACAATAAGAGGGAAAATATACTATCTTTTAATGTAAGTCAATGCAAACAGACCTTTTTTTTGGGGCCATTTCTTTTGGTCCATTCATCATGAAGTGTACACACTACGTAAAGGACAATAGTCATTTTCAAATCACGTCAAAAACTGAAAAACAGAGCCAGAAATGGAGGTTTTACAGCGATATATTGCAATCAGTGGTCGTGTCCTGGCTGTCATTGTTTTATCGTAGAGGAAGCTAATGTGCTGATTAACTTCATTACTGTAAACTCAAATGTCATCTGATACTGTGATGCCATGATATATTAGGTGAAATAGAATAGAACAGTGTGTCAGTATCACAGTATACCAGCATAAACAGTACATCTCTCTGTTTCAGCAGCCGCTTCTGGAGGCCTACTTTGTTCCTGCTGTTGCAGTTTGCAAAGTATTGGGTTGAATATTAATTTTCCCAGCTGGACAATGAACCCCTACACCATAAGCGTAAAAGACCAGTTCTTTGACCAGTGCTTAAAGGGGAATTCCACCATTTTTTGCGTAATTCTGTCATTGCGATGTAAACAAAGTCATTCAGAGTGGTTTGACGTAAAATGGTGCATTGTAGAAAAAGTTACAGACTCAGATTTCTTTACAGTGGTGGTGATGGGAACCAGGGGTCGCCAGGTCTAAAGTACAAATATAGCCATTTTATTTACTATCCAAAAGCACCAGTGACCCTACATGTGATGAGTTTTTGTATGCAGTGTTGATAATGGCAAAATAGTGGAAAATCTGAGAAAATATGTTTTCTCTGGTGACTATTTTGCCTCACAACACCCTGCATGTCCCGCTCCGCTACAAATGGATCAAAATAAACTGGTTAACAAGACGTTTTAGGCCAAAACTAATATGTATATCGTAAAACAGTGTCTCAGGCATCAGGTAGTGTATTCATACCTCTGCCTTTTAGAGGTGGACGTCTAGTTCCTGTGACCACCACTGTGAACAGCTCTGACTATAAGTTTGTCTAGAACAGAGCGTTTCACACCAAACCACTCTGAATGACTCTGTTTACATCTTATTATGTGGAACTTTTAAAAAATTGGTTCCCCTTTAATCAGCTGAATCTGTGCATTGCTTTTAGGTGTCAGTGTTTTTGTCCCAGTGGCCCCTAAAGTGAACCCAGTTATAGATAATAACAAGCTCAGACCGTTCCAGTGACCCACTGCCTTTAATTACGCTCCCGAGTCTGTTTTCCGGAGGGAATGCGCTTTTTGACTTGTCCTGGGAGCTTCTCAGCATGTCCGTGTGTTCCCCTCAGGTTTTCTGGGTCATGTGCATCTGAGTTTGTTGTCATGGATTAAGAGTTGGCTGGTGTGTCATCGCGATTGGAGAGAGGTCTGTTGTTCTTTCAGGCTGGTTACTGTTTTCACAGACGGGTTAAAGCCTGTAATGGTGTGTATCAGATGTTCCTGAACCACCTACATTGCTGTGCGATTGAAAAGGTCGCAAGTTGATGGTATTTGAGGCTGAAACTGTTCAAATGGCTTGTAGGATGTCTGAGCAGCTGAGTTGTCCAGGCTCCACCCACAAATGTGCTCCTTCATGTAAACTCTCAGAAATAAAGGTACTAAACTGTCACTGGGGCAGTTCCCCTCTTGTCACTGGGGTGGGACCCTCAAGGGTACACCTCAGTACCTTTAGTCAGGGAACATAACTGGACCATAATCCACTGAAATGGTATGTTCTAAGCTGTACTGACTCCACACACCCCGTCTCGTCTCCAGGCTTTTATTTTACTGTTCTGTTTAAATCATTCGGTTATGAAAAGGTACAAATACGAACTTTTCACCTGGAAAAACTTATTTAAGGTTCACAATCAGACCTTAAAACCACTGTTGTACCTTTGAGGGAACATTTACACTGTTTGTACCTTGATGAATGAAAATGTACCTGAACAGAACCTTTATTTCTAACAGTGTAGGTTGGACAGGCTTTACAGAACCTTGACAGAAATCCCATTCAGCCTGATCAGTTTAGATGCCGTTTCCCATACAGGTTATACTTTGGCACCTCTTCCCCATCCGCCCAAGGCCCAGTTTAACAATTTCCAAAATATTTCATATTGTTATGAGTAAACTAGGGAACACTTCACCTGACATGACTCAGTATCAGCTGCTCGTGTTTCCCCTGTTTGTGGTTCAGTGCTACGCATTTGTTTTATTAATATTATACACAACAATTTGTAAAAAAATTCCAAACCATACTTGTCCTATTTGAATACACAATTGAAGGGGAAGTCCACCACCTTTTTAATTTGTGCATAATTCAATATTTAGAACCCTTGTGTCAAACACAAGTCATGCAATCTTATCCGGCCTGCAAAAGTATTTTAATTTGCGATCATTGCTATTCCGTTTCACTGTATGCTTCACTGCAGTCCCCATGCACTGTAACGTAACATGCGCCGACTCTCCCACCGCAACAACAGTCTATGGGACGGCGGTTACACCTCATTTCTACACAATTCCACACCAGTTATATCACCAAAAAGCATTTCAGCTTCAGTTCAGCCAGTATAAACACCAAACGTCAGCTCAGCAGCTCAGAAACTGAGCCCCAGTATTAATGAACTTGCAGCAAAGAAGCAATGCCAGGTGTCTAATTCAAGCAAGTAGGTAGGTTTAAAAGACTGAGCTCCTGGGGACGTTTAAACTTGAGCATTTCAAGTGTCCGTGTAATATTTCAAGTCTGTTTTTTTACTGTTTTTGCATATTTTGAATAAACAGTGGCCAGTTTTTCTCCAGCCCACAGATTTGATGGGATTTTTTAAAATGTGGCCTTTTTACTGGTTGAGTTTGACACCCCTGCTTTAGAATAATCCAGTGGTTGGTTGTGAGGTTTTACTGTGGAGCATCTAACCGACTCAGATTTCTTCACTGTGGTGGTTAGAGGAACCAGGGGTTGCACTGTGTACAACACAAATATAGGCATTTTATTCACTGTCCAAAACCACCAGTGAACCTACATGTGTCTTCTGGAGTTCTTAATATGTTAATTTGATTGTGATAATAATAGTAATAATGATGGTTTTAAATCTGGAAAAAGTAGTATTTTCTTTGGGGACTGTTTGCCTCACAGCACCCTGTATGTACATCTCCATCATAAGTAGATTTAAAAAAATACATTTAGGACAAAACATTGTCATAAAACAATATGTCAGACAACATATTCATAACCATTTCATGTAATAACTCTGCATGATGAAACTTTAGAGGCAGTTAACTCATCAGACGTCTGGTTCCTATCACCGCCACTGTGAGCACTTCTGACTCTAAGTTCCTCTAGAACAGAGCGTTTCACACCAAACCACCCTGAATGACTCTGTTTACTTCTTAACCATTTAGATATTTTGAAGTAGAAGGAATGTGGAGATGATTTGTATATCTGTTTATTTCAGACTTGTGAAAAGCACTGCGTGATCTTAAGTGTCCGATTTTGAGCTATGTTGTTTTAGCCTAACTGAATGTAGGCAGGTTGGAAACTTGATGTTGGTTCATGTTGGAAATTTGCCACTGTGTTAATGTTAGTTTGATAGTTTTTTTATAAATGATTTAAAATTGGTGCTCTTAACTTCTTGTATTACTTTTGAGCTTCATCATCTGTCTGTAAAGCACTTGGAGCTGCCACAGGCATGAAAAGTGCTATATAAGTAAAATTATTATTATTATTATTGTTATTATTATTATTATGTTGACCTATTTTTCATTCAGCCTGTTTGAGATCCCACAGCTCAGCCTTGCATTCTAATATTTTTAACTAAATTAGAAGTGAAGTCAGATGCCTGATGTTGGGCTTCGTCTAAGATACACAGTATTGATTTAAAGGTTTTGCGTCATTGATTCCCCACACAGCCTCCTCACGTTTATTTGTGTTCTCTGGGTTATTTCATTGGTCAGGTTTTTTTGCTTAAATTTATCTTGATCATTGAAGACGCAGTGAGGACTGTCCTGTGGAATTGCCCCCTCGTTCTCCTCTCTTTGGCTTAAATTGTCTGGTTAACTGAGAAATCCTGCTTTGTGAAATTCCTCCCAGGTTCAGTCCATCTGCTAATCATCAGGCTGCTCATGACCTGAAGATGAGACATGTTAAAAGGCCTTTGTCGTACATTTTTCTTGCACTTTCTTTTTCCTCTCCGAGGTCCACTTATGACGTTTGTGCGGTTTTATGCACCAAAACCAGTCATAAATCATTTTATGTGATGTTTTCCAGCCTCTCTTTATGGCCTGGGATTAGACAGGCTGTTTAGTTACTGGCACTTTAAGACTGATACATGTAAAAGACCTCTGTTTTGATTGGTTGCTCTGTATTGTGCCTCTTTTAAAAAGCTGACCAGCCTAAGTGGGTGGGGCTAAACTGCTGTAGGCTGAATAGGCAGATGTAAATGTAAATGCGTCTGTTTTTCATGACGTCACAAACAGTGAATTTAAAATAGGCTGTTTTTGCAGCTTAGTCTCTGTATATGGACTGAATGCACTGAGAAGTGAGGTCTGTATTGTCCTCTTACTCTGTAGTTGAGTAGGCAAGGCATGTTTGGTGCATTTGCTTCTGTAGTTTATGAAGCTAAAAAAAATTGTTGTCTTCATAGCTGCATCTTCGTTTGAACATATCAAGGCCCAATCCCGTTTCTTGGTTGAAATCTTCCCTCTGAAATGGGACCCTCAAATAAAAAGAGCATCACTTCATTAACAGCTACCAGCGCTGCTCTGTAGGCGACCCTGCCAGTCTGCAGTGACAGCAGAGGAGGGTAAAGTTCAGCTCCTCACTGCTGGGCTTTAGTTACATTTAGGGCATCATATGCCTTCAAAGAGGGGGGCAATTATTTATTATCACCCATCCCTAATTCTTCAGTGATATGAAGCTGAAGTCAGATATTCACCAGCTTCTTGTTCCAATTTTCCCGTTCCACCTTAAATGGTGCAGCAGTTACGTTCTGGCGTTTCAGGCATCAGAACCGCTGGACTATTTAAGGTGGAACGGGAAAGTTAGCCAGCTACCGAGACATTAGCATACTTTAGCGATTTATTATTTTATGCTTGTTATGAAGAAAACGACCAAAATACACTGAAACGACAGATAATAAACTAAGATAATACAGTGGTTATCGTAATTTTTAACAGAGAAAATTCTCACATTTGTGTGTTTCTTTGGTCTCTTGTTCTCCATCTTGCTGGTTTTTCTTTTTATCTCATAACTCTCTGTTTGGGGTCTCTGAAAAACCTCCGTTTGGAGGGTCATGTAGCTCTAACACTTCGCCCTGCCCCTCTATCTCAACAAGAATCAGGATACCCTACCCCAGACGTGAACGTGCAAAACAGAGGGCTAAGGGCTGAGTGGTAGGGGCGAGGGCTGAAATGGGATTAGGTACAAGGTTGGCCATAAACTGGAGCGGGGTGAAGGATTCCTGGACGCATTTCAACAGGACACTCCCACCCCAACCAGAAGTCATTAAGTGATCAGCGCCTTCCTGGTTATACCAGCACTCGTACTTTCAGTCTCTATATTGTGGCTGTGGGCCATGAAATTCAGCTCTTCGTAGCGGCTGTCTAAAACACATCACTTCCACCAAGTAGGACTGAAAGATGTACAGTTTTCAGACTGCGAGAGCTGCAGTTAGTTAATAATGTAAGCGTTAGTTAAATGTTGTCTGAAGTTTTAAGCCTGATAACACAGAGCTTGTGAACTGCCTGTAGATGATTTAGACCAGGAATGCACAACTCTGGGTCTGGAGGACTGATGTCCAGCACAGCTTGGTGATTTACCTGTTCAAAAACACCCGATTCAACTGTTGATTGGAGTTGTGCTCTCTTTATTTAAACCAATCAGAAGCAAGTTATTAAAAATGATCCCTACAATAATCCTTCATTGTTACGCTGCTTAGCAGCCACTGCCTGTTTCTGTTACCATGGCTTTGTGGAAGAGGTGTCGAGTGTGATTGATAACCGTACCTCCTCAGCGTGGTGAATCACCGTAACTCACGACCCTGTGTGGCATATTGCTTCATTAGCACTGGAATTGCCTGATATATGTGATGTAATGCTTGCTTTGTGCCCCAGAGAGGAGAGCAGAGGCTGAGTGTTGGCATTTCTGGGGAAACATACCGTCTCCTTCCCGCAGCAGTTTCACACGGCTGGTTTAGGGGTTGCCCGGGTGGTTAGGGCGGTGAGGTCGTTGGCACTGACGAGAAATGGAATTGGGTTTTTGTTATGAGCAAAGCAGTTTGGTGTGTTATCGTTGTTTATGGTTGATTGTGTAATAATGCGCTTTCTGAGTGTGTCACGGGTTTCTCCAGGGCTTTTAGAACACTGCTATGATCTAGAACACTGCTAAGATCTAGAACAGTGCACGTGTCGTTAAGACAGATTTAGACCTGTTATAGAGATCCTATAAATACCACCAGTATATAGTAACTGCATAGAAAGACGTAGCTAATTGAACGGCTGCCCGTGATGTTATTTCATTAATTTGTTTTTAAAATTGCTTTTTTACTTCCTTTTAGGTCTGTCTTAGTCATTTTTTAATAAAAATAAACGTAAATAAAACACGTTATAGCTATTTTTAAATATGCCACTGCCGTTATCTTAAATATCGTGATGCATATCGTCAAAACATCTTCAGGCATGTCATGTTGTGTTCACTCATTTTGAACCTGGAAGGCCTTTGGTTTCTTCACCTTCTTTGCTCTCTGTTTTTCCCCTCTCTCTCGCTCGTTTGCACACTCGCACTCTCTCTCTGGGTTGATGGACTTCTTGTAGCTTTTCTTGCATATGGCTGATGCAGCTGTGATGGCTCAGCATCCTAAAATACCCACCGGAAACTCCCCTTCATCCCTGAGCACAGAACAGTATCAGCTTACATACACGCACACATATATAGAGGCCCTTGCTTTTAAAAAGAGCCGAGATGGGGCCTGTTACACACTTTCATGCTCTTATTTCTCTCTCTGTTAAGGAGTGCGTCTTATTTTTCTCGGTTTTCCAAATATATTATGGTATCAGGTGGTTTATGCTTACGTTAATAGAGCTATTGAATTGAGTACTGGTACTCTGTCCTAAGCAGGTCTACACGACTTTAATGTGCTTGCACACCTACCTTGTTTGGTGCGGACCAGTCGAATCCTGTGCTGGAGTCCACACCAGAGAACTGAACCGTGGTCCAGCAACAGTTTTGGGCCTTGGCCCGCTTCTGAGTGACCCCTGGTTCTGTTCACTGCTGGTGGGAACGTGTTTTTACGATGGTCCGCACCAAACGAGGGATTCAACATCAGCACATGGGTTTTCTCTCCTTCTAATGAGGCCTCATAATCAGCCTGTTTCTACATTTGATTCTAGACGCTCATGTCGTTCCTGCAGCTCGTGTACAATAAGAAGTGTTTGATTTTGCACATTTTATTTATTTATTTTTTAAGCCAAGCATCAGCGATCTTAATGGCTAACATCCGAACTGACACATCAGTCATAAAAAAGTCGATATCAAGTAAGCTTTATTGTTATTGCTTTGTGATGCACACAGACATTCCTGGAAGAAAATGTCAGTAAAAGACGCAAAAAAATCGCTTCAGATTGTTTGAAGGAGCAAATCGGTGCTGATAGTCGTGTAATGTAGGCCTGCCTTTTATTGGCATGTTTGGATGGACTTTTTTTCTGTTGTCTTCCCTTTTTATCCCGCAAAAGGAAATGTGTACAGTGTTGTTTACCAAACAAAACGCATTTCCAGTAAGGAAGCTTGGGTTTGTTTTTATGTGTTTACGTATCTTCAGATAGAGTGTAGCTTAAACCATGTGTAAAGTGCACAAAATAAAATTAAAACATTTTAAAACAAATTAAAACTGGTGTACATGATATATTGAAGGAGTACCAGAATCAATCGGAAGGTAATTATTGCCGTTGGACAGACGTTTAAATTTGACCCATATTCCTAACTGATATTCATTGGCATATTTATTACACTTCAGAAGAGCAGAATGTTCAGGCAAAGCTGGTTATTTGTGCTAAAATCTCTGCTTTTTATAAACTTTACTGCATCCAGGCCCAATTTCTAGATTTCATAAGTGTGTATGTGCCTGTATCTCAGTCATCAGAGGGTAGGCGACCGTGTTTCACTCTCTGCTCTGCTGGCCTTTTGTAGCTTCTCCGGTTTCATCCTCGGCACATTCTGCTGCTCAGAATGGAAATAATCACAAGTGCACAGACGTTTATAGGACAAACGAATGTGCACCAAAGATCACAGAGATTTAAACACACTCCCACACTCTTGGTAGTGTTTGTGGGGTTTGCTCTGCGGTGTTACCAGGTTTCATTTATATTAGCCATGTTAGCTTAAAGCAGCCACCAGTCAGCATGATATCTTGGCTATACAGTTTCATTTTGGCTGAACTGTTTCTTTTAAAGGCGAAACTTGATCTCCATTATTCTAGACGTTTTGCTTCAGAGCTCAGTTTGTAGAGTGACTGGATTTGATGGCCCTATTGTGGCGATTGTTTGTAGATACAGGCTTGAACAAGAGTTCTATAAAAGCCTGTGACAGCATGTTTATAGTAGGGCCGAACGGTTTTTCTGAGTAATCTTGTGGCTGATTTAAATGCTGAATACTTTTTAGAAATTAAGGTTCAGGCCTGCTCAGGTTCAAGACCAGAATGTCCACTTTTTCTAGCTTGAGGCTTGACCCCTGGACATGGTGTGTGAGACTGCCAGTAAGTTGTGGTTGTGATCTCACAGCACATGGAGGTTTGGTTGGATCTGATTGGTCTCATCTACAGGCAGTTTACAAGCTCTGTGTTGTAAGGTTAAATTTTCCCCCTTAAAACCTGAGACGTTTTTAATCATGTAGGCTATAATTTAAAAAAAACTTCAGGTCTGGTGATTTGAAAATTGCACTGCGTTAAATTGCAATTCTGATATAAAAATGATTGATCTTTCAGCCCTAGTTTATAGGTTGCCCTATCATGTATGACAGTGTTTTCTATAGACAGGTTAACTGTACTGGAACTGCAGCCTCTACTTCTGGATGCATAACTCTCATTCAGTCAGCATGAAAGCTCCTCACTTTATGGTGCAAATTGACAGATCCTCTGTGTTTGGTAGCACTTGTGGCTGAAACGACAACTTGGCAAATTCTTTCCTCTTCCAGATGAGGATATTGACCAGCACTGTTACATAAAACTCCCCAGAATGTAAACTAGGTTGATACGCTGGTTGGCTGATTCTGTTTTTTAGAATTATCATGCTGTAGATCAGGTCTTTAATTAAAATTCAGTAAGGTCTAGTTAGAGAAAATTTCCTCAAGCAAAGGTCCAAAACCTCATAATGTCTAACTTGCATCATGATTCAGTGCCATATACTGTTTACTGAAGTCGCCTAGTAGGTATATCAACATCTTATACAGTCAATCAAATCAAATAAAGTACAATTCAGTCATATTTCAACAACATTTGTCAGTTTTCTGTTTTTAGATAACACCATGTGAAATAACTTCCCTCTGACTCACTTTCTTCTCTAACTGCTGTTTCTCGCCTCGTCCCTCCCCTGTGTGTGCTTCACTCACTCGAGTCTCAGTGCTCATCGTAATGCACAGATCTGATTGGCTGAGTGGCGTCACGTGTGATATTTACAACGCATGCGATTGGTCTGTGAGTCTCCTGAGCTGCTAAACTGGTACTGTAAAGGCTAGAAATGTTCCGCCGCTTAAAATAGGACCAGCCCGTCAAAATTTAAGAATTCCTCATAGTTTATCGGTTATAGGTCCAGGTCTGCATAGCACAGTGTCTGGGTACGGACTCGGACAGTGGTCTGCCTGTTAGTGACCTCTGCTGTTCAACATAAGGTGGCATAAGATTAGGAAGCTAGCCTTGTTAACATCTATGCTAATGTGTTTTTGCTCACATTTTTATACTGAAAAAAGAAAAACAAACTTTCACAGGATTCTGTGTGATCGTAGACATTTGTGTGCAAGCGCTGAACATTGCAGTTCATCATAGTAAAGTAGTTAATCAGTCAAATTAGATAATTTGGAGTGACATAAAACGACCAAAAAGACCGTTAAATTAATTGTGTGTATGATAAATGGTTCCAGCCGGCTCTCGAGGAGGAGGAACGTGCACTCGTAAGTTCAGTTGGTTCCCATTTGGGTTATTATTTTTGAATGTGCACCCTTACGAAGCTGTGCTTCTTCATTAAACCCTGCAATGAAATGTGCAGATGGTGGATGTTTATGATCATATGACACAAATTAACCACACAGTTATGAAGTTATTGATCTCGGAAGATCAGTTTAAATCAGCTTTCTGTGTTTCTAGTACCTTTGTTGTACAAATTCCTGCTGTAACAGCGCAGCGCTACTGCTAATGTTAACTCGATTACATTTGATTGTTTTTTAGGATGCCCATTAGCCGCTATCACGATAGCCGCTATTCCTCCTGGGGTCCAGTAGATATACTGTACATTACAAATGATGCAGTAACAATCAGCGCAACAACTCATTGAAAATGGCTGAAAAACAAAAAGCAAAATGGAAAATAAAGAGGCTGGATTTTTTAGCTCAGTAATCAGATTTCTCAGTGCATGTAAACTCTTACTCTGATTTCTTTCGAATTTGCGAAACGTGCGAAAACAGACGGCTGTACTGGAAATAGGTGAGCAGTGTCACCGCGAGACGCAGCAAAACACTCTGAGCGACGCTGAAACCGAAGACATCCTTGACGAAGTGAAGAATGTAAATATTCTTCATCGTCTTGATGATGTTTGTTCATATTTTCAGGTAAAGTGGATGAAGTTTGTGTTTTACGTTACGTTTACATCACGCCGTCTGTGAGTCTATTGGCTGGTTGCAAAGCAGAAATCTGATTACTGTCTGATTCATGTAGACCCGGAGTTTCCCCATTATCTGATTACTCAAGTGCATGTAAACGCGTTGATCGGATTACTGACAAAATCTGATTTTCTGCAGTTATCGGATTATTAGGTTCATGTAAACACACTCAGTGAAAGAAAAGGTCATGAAAACCTTTCTCACACACACACACACACACACACACACACACACACACACACAAATACTGTACTGGATGTCTATTTTATGTGCTTCAGTTTCTCATTAGGTTGATTGTGATTTTTGCCAGCTTTCCCTAAAGCTTGTTTTGCGTAGCAACAGTTGCTAGGACAGGACATGTTTATGGGCAGTTTATGGGTGAGCATTCTCATGAATAGGTCAGTCTATGCTGTCATAAGGCTGCCAAAGTCTACCGTGACTGCATACAGTAAGGGGTAATCAGGTGTTGTTGCCATTGTAATGTTTATCTCAATGTTTTGGTTCATCAGTTTATCCAAAAAGGTCTTGTTAACTGGATCGTCTGGGCCGTGTGTGTTTAACTGGAGATCTTCTAGGCTCTCGAGTCCCGACACCGGTCTAATTTCAGAAGAATCGCTGGGACCACTTAATGTGTTGGTGCGGTCTTTTCTGAGCATGAAAAAGCTGCCCTGTATCTTATAGCAGATGAGAACTTCAATCACATCTGCCTGCAGATTGAGGAGGAAATTCAGCTGATGAAACCAGACAACCCGGTGAAAATTCAGAAATCGATCCTCTCTTCATTTTCCATACAGAACAACCAAGCAGTATTTCTGTTAGACATCATAATGCGGCAAAAGCATCGCTGACAGACGCGCTTTATCTCTCCCAGAGTGCATTAAGAGATGAGAAAAAAGCATTTAAGGTTGTTTTTGGTGGGGTTCTCTTTTAAGACGGCTCATATTTCAGCAGCTGCCTGACTTTTATGTTCTCTTTCTCACTCTTGCTCTCTCTTCAGGATCCACCTCCATGTCTTTACCTTCTTTGTAGGCCTGTCTGTCCAGGTTTTGAGGTGTGTAAGTGATAGTTTGGGTTGAGGTTGAATCTAGTTCAGTGCAAAATGTTCCATCTTTTGTCAACTACAGTCTTAAAGAAGATGGTCGCTTTAATGTTATGGAACAGTGTGCAGGTAGAGTTTCTGCACTGATTGTGTTTCCTGTTGAACAGTTATGTCTTCTAAGTTAAGTGACCCATCTGTGCAGTGAAACACCACATACACACTAGGGGGCAGTGAGTTGCCCGGAGCGGTGGGCAGCCCTATCCGCAGCGCCCGGGGAGCAGTTGGGGGTCAGGTGCCTTGCTCAGGTGCGCTTCAGTCACGTGCTGTCGGCTCAGGGGATCAAACTGGCGACCTTCCAGTCACAAGGCCGGTTCCCTAACCTCCAGCCCATAAGGCTCTGATCAGTTTGTTTACGTCGGCTCAGTGAAAATGAAAGGCAGTCTAGGGCTGTGGCCTTTAATGAAATGCCACATGTTGAATTCTGTCGGTTATGGATGTGCGTGTTGATTAATTTTGATTGCTGTGAATGATTATTATTATTATTCAGCATTTCAGGTACTGTGCTACACTAAATCCAATCAAACAGGACTAAATATGCTTTGTTCATAATGAAAAATAGTTACAATACAGTGTCATAGCAACAAAAATGATCACAATAACAATGAGAAATCGGCAGATTGCCCCAAGCTAAAACACAGGCATCTGGTTCCCATCACCACCACTGAGAGCAATTATTTTATTTTTTTTGTATTATTTATTTATTTTTTAAAGGTGCAGAAAAATTTGAGAAATCTTTTGCGATTGTCTTTGCCTAGACGCGCTGTTAATGTGCTCGTGTCGAGGCACCCGGTCGTTCAGAGTGGTTTGATGGGGAAATGATTCGTTGTAGAGGAACTTACAGGCTCAGATTTCTTTACAGTGGTGCTGATGGGAACCAGGGGTCGCCATGACTACAACACAAATACGGACATTTTATTTACCATCCAAAACCACCAAGAATGGACTCCACCATTCCAGCAGTCCACCGTGAATAGGTTTAAATAAAGGTTTTAGACCAAAACCTTTTCTTAAAACTATCTTGTATTAACTGTCTTGTTTCAGGCATCACTGTGTAATAACTGTGAGGGTTTTGGAGTCATTAAACTCTTCAGACGTCTGGTTTCCATCACCTCCACTGTGAACAATTCTGACTCAGCCAGTGTTTTTTAACAAAAAATGGTGCATTATGCAGAAAAATGTGATAAATCTTTGGTACTGCCCATTAACAGCGCATCCTAGACAGTGCGCTCATGTTGAGGCGCCAGCGTTTCAGTGTAGCAATGAAAAACTGTCCGATTTTATAGCTCATTTAAAACGTAATGGCTGTGTGTTCTTTTCTCCCTGACTTCCTTTGACGCAGCTTAACAAATACCTGAATAGTGACGGTGTTTCAGTGTGACATATTGTGATACTGCAGTTGCAAACATGTGACAGTCGGCCGTTCTATTAATTATGGTATTAATTCCGGTAGCATTCGGGCCTCGTTCACCGATATCTGTTATTTCTTAAATGTGTTCTTGAGAAAGGAAAGAAAAAGTCTACATCAGATTCTCGACGTGTTCTTAAAGCGCAGAACTGTTCTCACCTTTGTGTATGTAGGTTCTCTTCTTACCTGAGAACAAATCCCAAATAAGAAAAATCAGTGAATGTCAGAATCTTCGTGAAAACTGCGTAAGAGGGTTTTAAGAAGAAATTTCTTCTTAAGAACGGTTGGTGAATGAGGCCCATTGTTTGAACGCCCGAATTTGCCAACAGTCAGCACCAATCGACAGCTCACACGTGTTTATTAGTAAGCTGTGCAACAACGTGGATACAGTCATTATTTTTCTGCAATTCAAATTTAACTCAAAATATCGCAAGGATGTCAAATCATTGACCCTGTATTGGAAATCGTGGGCCAGATGTGTCTTTATATCCCTGCTGAACAGCGATTTCCGAACTAGTATTTGAGCACCGACTCTTAGAGCATTTGTTTACGTTGACGCTTTATCTCTTCATCTTTATCTGAGTCTTTTTTATCTTTTATCTCTCTCCTTTTGTGGTGTGGGTGCGTTCAGCACTTTCGTATTTATGTGTTACGGTCACTGAGGGTGTGAGGAGCGTAGAGGAATCGGCGCTCGGCTTTAGATGCCGTGAAACTCTGTGAGTGAGTCTATTGTGTAAGTGTGACTCATTCTTTGGCTGAATGATTTGTGCATCATTTAATAACGCAGGGTCCACCCATACTGCAGCTGTGTGTGTTGAGAGTGAGTGACTGAACGCTGAGACGGGTGGGCGATATGACAAATATAATCACGAGACTTGACATTTTATCAAAACTCGGTATGTGTCACAATATTTACACAGAATTTTAATGAACAAGTTGGAATATACGAAATACAGCAGCTGTGAAAAACAGTACAGTTTATTTTTTAATTCTAGATTCACAAAAAGTAATTTAAGATGGAGCATTAAAGCAAACAACTTGTAAAATTAATTAGTAAAATAAGATCACGGCTTAATGGGCCGACTGTACTTGGCAGAACGTTCTGCTGAGCACTTTTCTGTCGTTGCTATGTTGAAAATGCTTTTTTTTGGTCTAAATCTGGTCTAAATTAGTCTAGATTTTTTTATCCACCTTATTCTTTTGCTCTGATGCTTTGAGTGATTTATGGACAGAACGTCTGGCGTAGCGTAAACAGACAACACTTTGAATGCTTATAACATCTGAAGATGATAGAAATGTGGAATAAATAAACATTATCAACAGTCTTTATTGTTGGGATGCTTAAATACTTGTGTGCTGAAGTTTGTCGCTTAATCAATCCTTGAACAGAAGCTTGAACCTGCAGGAGAAACACTTCAGTGAGAGGATCACATTTACAGCCAACACCAGGAGTCGGGAACCCAAATGTTAAGAAGAGCCGTTTTATCCTTTCAGCAAAAATCAAACCACTTTGGTAGCCACAACATTTTATGTCCATTTCCCCATCTTGGCTGTAAATATGTCTCAGTATGTGCTGATGTCCTAGTATAGGCTAAAAAAATATAATAACGAAAACGCAGACTTACTTCAGCTCAGCTATAGCTGCTCTTCTCGCATCTCTGGCAGGAAACTTTTACGCAAAAGTAGAACAGTTTCTTGTAAAATGTCTCTCAACATGCGTTTTTTTTTTCACGAGGCTGAAGTCGCTTCTCATTCTCCAGCTTCTCGTTCGAATTTTCCTCTTCCACCTTAAATGAATGTAACCGCTGCACCATTTAAGGTGGAACTGACAATTCGAACAAGAAGCTGGAGAATGAAAAACTGACTTTGGCTTTTCTGTAGAGTTTATTAAAAGGGTTAAGATTGAAGTCTTTTATTATTGTAGCGATAGCTTGTTAGCCAGCTAGCTGTCTGCAACCTGCTGAGCCGACTAGCGAGGGGGTATTCCATTAATAAGGAGACCTCTAATGTATAAACCAGTTTAAATGGGGCTATTAAGAGCAAACAGTGATGTTTAGGTGGCAGTTTTTCATCTGGTTGCGCTTTATGGATCTCTGACAACTGGGCTTTTTCACTGAGTCATTGTGAAGCCACAGTCTCATGTCTGCTGAAGCTCTGTGCTATTTATGCTTGTAGTGTTGTTGTGTTGTTGTTCTTGCCATAGTTTCATCTTCACTCAGCTGTACTGATGGCCACAAACCGCACCGTGTCCCAGAATGGCTCAGAGATGTTTAGTGGGACAGAACAATAAATTAAAAAGTAAGCACACTTTCTCTGACGTCGCTAAAAACAGCAACAAACGCTTCTGTCCCGCAACCAGAAATTGCAGCCCTAATCTTGAAAAATAAGGTGGATACTTAAAAGCATATTTTGATAAAATTGATCACAGTAGCAATAATAATGGACATATCGATCACCCTAGTGTGAGAGCTGTGTTTGGAGTAGTTAGGCCGATGGACGCTGTTTTATTTAGTGAATAGAGGACTGTAGGAAGGAAGGAAGTAATGTTTAGATGCAGCCAGTGCCCAGTTTGTACTAATGCACTAATAAGGTATTCTCTGATGGAGCCTTGTGTGCTGTGATATCCCTTTGTTGGCAGCAGGCCGTACATGCTGACCAATTGTGGTGTTCCGGTAACCGTTACATCCATTTCACCCCAGATGTGATGCGGTGCTCCTGTTATTTCACAGCGGACGTGACAAACACACATTGCGAAGAAAGAGCGGTCGCTGTTTGTGTTGCATTTTTACATAATATAAAATTCTTGATTAGCTGCCTTGACTGTTGCTGGATTTCTCACCAGGTGATGTAGCTCTGTATGAAGAGGAGGAGACGCCTGTGTGTTCACAACATTAACCTACTCAAGGGATTTCAGTCAACCTGTCAGAGTTAAAACTAGATTTGTTGATTTGTTTATTAGTCCATCTGTTTCTATGCATACTTTGTTAGCCCCCTTTTACCCTGTTCTTCAGTGGTCAGGACCCCCATGGACCCTCACAGAGCAGGTACCATTTGGGTGGTGGATCATTCCCAGCACTGCAGTAACACTGACGTGGTGGTGGTGTGTTAGTGCGTGTTGTGCTGGTCTGAGTGGATCAGACACAGCAGTGCTGCTGGAGTTTTTAAACACCTCAGTGTCACTGCTGGACTGAGAATAGTCCACCAACCAAAGACATCCAGCCAACAGCGTCCTGTGACCACTGATGAAGGACTAGAGGATGACCAACACAAACTGTGCAGCAGCAGATGAGCTATCGTTTCTGACCTTACATCTACAAGGTGGACCGACAAGGTAGGAGTGTCCAATAGAGTGGACAGTGAGTGGACACAGTGTTTAAAACTCCAGCAGCACTGCTGTGTCTGATCCACTCAGACCAGCACAACACACACACTAACACACCACCACAACATCAGTGCTACTGCAGTGCTGAGAATGATCCACCACCCTAATAGTACCTGCTCTGTGAGGGTCCATGGGGGTCCAAAATAAAAAATTAGTCATTTTACTTTTGGACTATTTTGCCTCACAGCGCCCTGCATGTACCCCTCCACCATTAATGTCTGTTTAAAAACGTGTTTAAGGGCAAAACTTTATTATAAAACTCCCATAAAAAAGTGTTCCAGGCAACATATTCATAACCATTTCATGTAATAACTTTGTGAGGGAGCTTTTAGAGGTGGACGTCTGGTTCCCATCACCACCACTGTGAACAGTTCTGACTCTGAGTTTATCTAGAACGGAGCGTTTCACACCAAACCACTCTGAATGACTCCGTTTACATCGTAACCATTTAATTATGTGGAAATTTTGACAAATCGGTGGACTTCCCCTTTAAGCCGTTGCAGTCAGTACCTCATTGTGTCGTTGCTGTATTGCCCACAGTGTAAGCTTTTGCTCCATGTTAACAGGAGTAGCCGATGACCAGAATTGGAGCCCTTTCTCCACTAAACTCAATCATGTTGTCCGGTGCCAAACGTTCCGAGTGGGAGCTCTGGGAGTTTTTGAGCTTTGCTGCCTCTTTGCCATCCACATGATCAGTTTCCTAGACATCATTCACTGCTTTCACAATCTCTCCGTCTCAGCCTCGCTCGCTGCCCCTCTTCTGAACAATGTCACTGTGTGAGCTGTTAAATCTTCGGCCGTTGGACAGATTGAGATGGGCCTCTTTGAGCCCGATGCCAGCGAGTGCCAGTCTGTGCCACACACTCTGCCAGGCAGTTTCCATACTGCCCATCGGCAGGGGGTTCGGCCGGGGCCGAGGCAAACTGCGCCACTGCTGACGCTTCTGAGAGGCAAACAAGTAAACATCCTTTTGATATATCATATATCAGTGACCGATAAGTGGGAAAATTTAATTAAGTCCGAAATTACATCCGATAACTTGGTGACTAGAGGTGGCTGATGTTGCGATGCTTCAGGAAATGAAAAATCCAATCGAAAACTATTAGAATGAGTTTTATTCAACACCCTAATGATGCTCTTGTTTTAAAGAAACTTATTTAGTGTCCTCCTACGGATGATATTCAGGATATACTCAAAAAAAGCATATTATGTGTTGTGATGGTTTAGTTTATCATTAAAACGATAAATATCGTAATTTCCCAGCCTTTTTTGGTTACCCATTTTGCTTTTGCATGTACTTAATTAAATAATAAAGCAATAAAAATATTTGTTCTTGTTTTTTATTTATTTATTTATTTTTAAATTATCATTGCTGTCAATTATTTTACATGCCTTGCTGTGATATAAGCACAACTAACTGTTGTCAGTTATTGCCACTGGCATCAGTGCATTCATACCTTTTGAATAAAGCTATAGATAACCACATATTTCATATGATTTGCCCATTCCTCCTGAGTTATTGTGTACAAGGATTATCATTCCTGACATCATATTCCTTGAGAAAATGAGTCCCAGTCTTGGTGAATCAATATCAACATTCAGCCCACAGCCCCTTGGCTCCGCCCATTCACGCTGACGTTATAAGGAGTGTTTCAGCTCGGACTTGCTTTTGAATGAGGCACGGCCAATCAGAACAGTGGTCATTTACATATGTCAGGCTGAACGGCGCAGTAACAAGAACAGCCTGTCTTTTAGTACACAGTACAGTTTAACAGGAGGTTGTGGTTGCCAAACAAAACAATATTCAAAGATTATTCCATGAACAGCACAACGAACTTTTAAATATGTTACCGCATTAATACAGAATATAGATGTGTGGTTGTGTGTGTATATCAAGTATTTTCCGAAAGCATCAAAGGTGGCTCAGCCAATCAGATTTCGGAATCAACATCCCTCTTTATTATGTAAAGGAATTTGACAGCGGTTCTTGGCTGAAGGCAGAGCTGCACAGTTAGTGCTGGTTTGTTGTAATTTGTGATTTGAAGAGCTTGATTTGACTGCAGAGGGTCAGATCTTCTGGAAATTCTCTCTGAAGGTTGAGGCTGTTTTGGTCTCGGGTTTCATAAGTGTGTGTGTGTGTGTGTGTGTGTGTGTAGATGGAACATTTGCAGCGTCACATTTCGTGTTTTTGCTTCTGTAGTCTGGTCACGTAGCTTCTTGGCCCATTAAGGCGAAATATCACAGCAGTGAGTATAAAGATGTTGTTATAGTGTTTTCATGGTCTGTGAGCATCTTGATTCTGAAGTATCTTATACGTCTAATCAGTGCTTTTGACCTGATGCTGCATTAATTTATTTTGATGGCATTGGTCATATATATATATATATATATATATATATGTGTGTGTGTGTGTGTGTGTGTGTGTGTGTGTGTGTAGTTGTATATTATGACCACCCCCTTTTTTTCTACGCTCATTGTCCATTTTATCAGCTCCACTTACTATATAGGTGCACTTTGTAAAACTCCAGCAGCACTGCTGTGTCTGATCCACTCGTACCAGCACAACACACACTAACACACCACCACCACGTCAGTGTTACTGCAGTGCTGAGAATGATCCACCACCCAAATAGTACCTGGTCTGTGAGGGTCCATGGGGGTCCTGACCACTGAAGAACAGGGTAAAAGGGGGCTAACAAAGTATGCAGAGAAACAGATGGACTACAGTCTGTAACTGTAGAACTACAAAGTGCTCCTATATAGTAAGTGGAGCTGATAAAACATTTTTTATATATATATATATATATATATATATATAGTAAAAATAGTATAAAGTAATAGTATAAAGAAAGGCATCTTGTGACGTAAATGATTGAGATAAAAATAAATATCTCCATATTGCCCGGACTTGGTTACCAATGTCCTTCTGACTTTATCCCCAATATACCAAATCAAGTATGCAGTGTCCTGTATACACAGTTCCATTATTGTTCTCATACAGTTTTGTCGATGGGGATATACTAGTGATGAAATGTTTTCAGTTTCATTTGACGGGCCCGTACTGCATCAGACGCGTATCTATTTTGCATAGTTTGTAAGCACTGTTAAAGTTTAGGAATGTACCTTTCACTCCCCACTCCGTACAGTCCATGTACAGAAACTAAAGCTGCGTCCAAAACCACATACTACACTAATAGAGTGGACTTTTTATTGGTGGTGTATTATTTTTGACATACTGTTTAGTATGGTGGTATGCGGTTTTGGACGCAGCCTAAGCTGCATACAAAGCCTGTTTGAATTAGTTGTTTTGTGATGTCACAAAAACAGATTTTACGTATATCCATCTTTTCATCTTACAGCGGTTTAGCCTCTCCCACTCACACTGAAGTTATAAGAAGTGTTTCAGCCCAAACTGAGGAGACAGTGCAGGGCAGTCAGAACAGAGGCTGTCTTAAAGGCACAGTAACAGAAACACCCGGTTTAATTCTAAGGGGATAAAGCGAGGTTGAAAAATGGTCATATAAAAATGAATTTTGTCTACGTTTGGTACATAAACCTAACAAAACTTATAAATAGATCTTCAGGGGGAAAAAAACTACTAAAATGTCAGAAATGGGCCTTTTAGATCAGGTTATTGTCAACTTGTAGATAAGATTGTGTTGGGTTACTCAATTGTGCATCAACTTAATCAGTTCACTTTTCTTTCTCTCTAGGAATCGATTTTAAGATCAAAACAGTTGAATTGCAAGGAAAGAAGATAAAACTACAGATATGGTGAGTATTGGCTGCTTGTGCGCTTCTGTTGGAGCATACAAGTCAGTGTATTTAGGCTTTTTGACTTGTCCTTTACTTTGGTTTCTGAAGTTATAGAGTTTTCTTATATACTCTTTGATGCGTCAGTGATGGCTGCTCCATAGTTAATGTTATTATTGTGTCTTTGCTTGTTTAGGGACACAGCGGGGCAGGAGCGGTTCCACACCATCACCACCTCCTACTACAGAGGAGCCATGGGCATCATGCTTGTGTACGACATCAGCAACGCCAAGAGTTTCGAGAACATCAGCAAGTGGCTCCGGAATATCGACGAGGTGAGTCTCTAACCAGCTAACACTGGACAGATCTGGCGATTGGCTCTTTCCTCCGAGCGCGTTCGGCTGTCCAATGACGTTGCGTGAGCGGCAGTTCGAATAGATGCGGTGGCGCTTCGCGGGTCTCAGAGGAAGCCTCTCTTCCCTTTACACTAGTGCTGGTGGTGTGGTGTGATTGGGAGTCCTCAGAGAGAAGATTGGGAATCCCCCCAAAAAAGAAGTGAATATTATGTAATATACAGTGTGTTCATTTTTAGTAGTGATGTTAGTCTTTCCTTGGGTTCTCACTAGATGCTATATGTTTAGATGATACTGGTCTGTCAGAAAAAGGGATGTAAATGTTCGCCTAAACATCCATTGCAGGGCATATATGGTTGGATCCAATCCACCATGGGATGAGCAGCTACAGGAAGGCCCCATGGAACCCCGTAGGCTTTAAGCACTGATCTTAATTGCAAGTACACAAAATAAGTAGAAGCTGGCAGAGAGAATGTAATCCCCACAATCATTAACACCCCTAGAAAACCTGGAGGGTTGAGTAAAAGGTTGTGCACCTCTTAAGAGGTTGTAATTAGAGTGACAGATTTTGAAAGGGCCTCCCATGAGTCTTTCTGTACGGGTCCAGACCTTGAGAGAACGTGCAACAATACAGCCGAATTTCAAATCAAGATTTTTAGAGCCTGTGCTTGTGGAAAAAAACAAATCTTGTAATCATTTTGGCCTTACTAGAATAGATTCAGTAGTCCTCCGTGGGATTTTGGATTCTATGTTAAGCCAAGACTGCAGTGCTCTTATTTCCATGTTGCATATAATTCCTTTTAAAATTATTTATATGGAATATTGAAACCATCGAATCAATGTCAGCGGAATATTTTGGGGAAAGGTGGAAGTGGTAGCATTTATAGATCTGGCTGATTTATAGATATCAGGATAAATATTAATGCCAAGGTGCATGAATGAATCCTTAACTGGAATTACTGGGATAGAAATGGTTTTGCAAAGTTTATTTAGCGGCATTAAAACTGATTTAGACCAGTTGATCTTAAACCCTGAGATGCTATTGAAAACATCAGATTCCTTCATTACAGGTTGAATGGAGAGATCCACGTTGTCTAAAAACAAAAACAATGTCATCGGCATAAGGTGAAATAAAGTTGCTGTGACCTTGAATTTTGATAGGATATATTGAGGATTGTCAAATAGCGTGTGCTAAAGGTTCTAAGGACAGACAGAATAAGTGGGGAGAAATTGGACAACCTTGTCTGGTTCCGTGCTCAAACTGAAATGCAGGGGCTATTGCATTGTTGGTTAATATTGATGCTGCAGGAGAATAATACAGTGTTCGCAGCATTGAAATAAACGTCGTACCAAACCCCAAACATTCAAGGACTGCCCACATATAACTCCACTCAAGCCTATCAAAGGCTTTCTCCGCATCCAAAGAGAGCACAGGAGCTAGGAAATGTAGGGAGGAACGTTTTTGAATTGTACGAATTGAGGTGCAACAGGCAGTTGAACGATGAATCATTGACCTGCAAGACGTGACAGAAGCCGAGAATGACAAGACCTTTAATTCAGTGTTTTCACTCCAGGCTTGGAGCCGCTGCACTATATAGTTCAGTGTTTCTCTCTGCTGTTCACCTCGTTCACCTTAAGAAGGGATTAATCAGCTAATAATATCAGGTATTTTAACGAGGAAACCACAGTTATGCAGTGCAGGGGTTTCAGGACTGGAGCTGAACTCTGAACTAACTGCACTAGCAAACTTACAGGATCACGTCTGTCGAAACACGACGTCGTTTTCCGACCCACGACGTTCAGTCTGATATTTAACGCTTATGTTTCTCCATTCAAACATCATTTAAATCAGAAACAGAGAGTAAAGTTATGCCGGCTGTCTGCAGCTCCGTTAGGGGGACGACTGTTTATCTCTCGGCTGATAACATCAGCTAAAGTTCTCTAAAGGCCAGCGTTGATCACGTCTGTGTTAATTAGCTGATGTCGTTCCTCATATGATGACAGAGTTTATCCCCTTTATGAAACACCATGGGATCCTTTACCCACCCTGACGTGAAGAGCCGGTGGGTTCTGTGCTTTTAAATGCTTTGAGAGACTCCAGAATAGAGAGGGGCTGAGTATGAGATCAATATAAATGTCAGGAAAACAAATTTGGCTGCTTTTCCGCCAGTTTAAGTGGGACCAGGAGTTCAGGAGGAAACTGTATAAGGATCACAGACTGTTTTATCGACTTCGTCGAGGAACGTTTTTTCTCTTCCAAAGTAAGGAGAGTAATTTTAGCTGTCTTTCACCTCTAGTTACGTTCTTGCGGAGCAGCAAAGCCAGAAATTCGGTCCTAAATATGGAGGCCACAACAGAAAACTCACGTGACTGAAACCCTGGGATGCACTGATGCCTGGCCCCATCTTTCAGTACTTGGCTCTGCAAGCCAAGGAACTCTATCTGATACGTCTGTGCCTTAATACAGAATTCAGTTAAGTCTGTGTGCATAAGCGTGTGCATACATCAAGTGTTTCATGGTGGCTTCGAACGGAGCTCAGCCTGATTTCAAAATGGGAACCGTCTTATTTGTAAATGATATTTTAATGAGTCACATCTATGATTTTAGGCTTGCATGTTAACAATCAGCGAAAAGAATTTGCCAGAATAAACATCCCTGAGTCAGAATGACTGCATCATGTAAACAGTATGAAACATTATAAAGCGGTTTGGTTTTAAACAGAATGTGGACAATAAAAAAGAAGAGTCATATCGATAAACTTTGTCTGTTAGGGCTGTGATGATGCACATTTCGTTTCTTCGGTATCATCAGTTTCTGATGCTTAGAGATTAAAATTTCAATATTATAATGTTTCTATAGAGCTCTGATTACATACTGCTCTGTCTGGTTTGGCTCAGGTAGATACAAATTTTATTTTAAGGCCAAAGATTGTAAAGTGTGCTTGTGCCAAACAGTAATGTAATAAAATCGTGCAACTGAGCTATAAACGATGCAAAAATAGTCATGATGCGCTTCGTTTGATCATAGACAGCGGCTTCCGTGGGAGACTAAACACGAGATGCTCAGAAATGTGCATCGTCTATACAGATTTAAATATTCTGCTTTCAGATATTTTGTGATACTGTATTGAAATAATGACCCTTTATTTCAGTTCACATTGGAGTCATTCTTTACTTGTTTCAGCTCTTGTTTTTATCAAGTTCCATCAGTTTCCCTGGATGTGGGCCTGCTGTCCCACCCTGACAAAATAAATCTCCTGAAAGCGTCCTCCAAAAGAATGCAGCGAATGCAAACAACATCTGTTTACTCTTGACTGCTTTTCCTCATTTGAAGTTGCTAACAAAGCTCAGATTCTCTTATTTATATAGTCCATGTTTGACGACGTCAAAATGCTGCAGAGCATTTACATAAATGCCAACTCAAAGGTGCTGATCACTGTTTTTGGTGAGGATTCTAAGCTTGATAAGATCTGGAGAAATACAGAAACCTGACAAGTGACATTTTTCAGTTTCGTGGGAATATTTATCTTCAGAACGTCTGCGTAATTCAGTCGTTCAGAGTTGTTTGGTGTGAAATGGTTCATTGTAGGGAAACTTACTGACTCAGATTTCTTTACAGTGGTGCTGATAGGAACCAGGAGTCACCATGACTACAACACAAATATAGACATTTTATTTACTATCCAAAACCACCAGTGAACCTACACGAGTCTTCTGCGCTCTTATATGTAACGTTGATTATGGTAATGACACTGTTTTACCTCACAACATATACCTCACCATGGGGGCAAAACAAACATTTTAGGCCAAAATTGTCCATCAGAATTGTAGTAAAACAGTGTCTCAGGCATCAGGCAGTGAATTCATAACCATTTCATGTAATAACTTCCTGTGAGGGAGCCTTTTAGAGGCATTAGAGTCTTCAGATGTCCCATATCTGGTGGAGCATTTCACATCAAACCACTCTGAATGACATTGTTTAGGTCTTAACCAGTTAATTAGGCAGAAAATTTGAAAAATATCTGGAATTCCCCTTTGAATGACCTGATTTACAGTGTTGTAGTGATTTAGGTCGATTAATAGTTATACAGAAATACGTTTGACGCTGACAAGCCTCGGCTGCAGCCTCGGTAGGGCGGGTCCTCGGTAGGACTGTCACTGGTCACACAGATGGAACAGTCCTAACGAGGCTGCATGGTGACGTCACCAGAAATGTCCGCCTCTTGAAATTGCAGTAAGAAACTTGAGAGGGATCTGGTGAGAGAAAATAGAGCCTGTTGCTTTGTGTTTGTTGCTATGGTAGCTAATATACCAACAAGCTTATGTAGTATGATAAAGTACATATATACAAATACTTCTGATTAAAATATGATATACGGACAAAGTCTTTAATTAATCAGTGATTTTACACTGTATAAGGTAACGAAGACAAATTCAAGGATGTGAACAACTTACATTTTAAAAGAAGATCCACCATTTTAATGGCATATTTTTTTATTATTATTATTGAATTCCTTTGCGCCATTCGCACAGAGAACTGTGGGTAACCGAAGGCCTGGACGGACACATCAGTTGCGTCCTCGAAAGCACTCAGAACGTAGGCTGCATTTCTAGGCTGTATTTGAAGGGTTCTTCACTTTGGACCAGCCTTCTATGACGTACTGGCCGAGAAATGCAGCCCACCTTAGCTCCCCAGGGCTTATTTCCATTGGGGTCTTCTGAAAGAAGTTTGTAAAAAGTCAGATAAAACAGGCAGATCTAAACTACGTGTAATGAGATTTGAGTCGCTGTTTAATTCGTCATTGTCATGTATTTACTGTTGTGTGGTTTGCAGCATGCCAACGAGGACGTGGAGAGAATGCTGCTAGGCAACAAGTGTGATATGGAGGACAAACGGGTCGTACCAAAGACTAAAGGAGAACAGGTGAGATGGTACCTTCTACTGTGGCCGTTATGTGTGTGTGATGGACTTGACTGACATGAAAACTGTATGATCAGTACCAATATCTTCTGATCGCTGGTAACATCAGACGATAATGTAAATTTAGGCAAACGATTGTTGTCTGCAATAAAAATTATGATATCATGATCCAAATTCAGTTACAAGTACCACCGTGTGTGTGTGTGTGTGTGTGTGTGTGTGTGTGTGTGTGTGTGTGTGTGTCTAGACTAGCTTTTAGAGTGACTGATTTATAATGATGCACAGATGGCATCTAACACTGTTAACATCTAGTGCTTCTCCGTGTTCGTCTGTTTGGAAGCTAAAATGTTGGACAACTCGCATGTTGGCCCATCTTCTGGACAAGCTCACCATTTTACTCTACTGTACTTCTCTACTGAACAGCAGATCTCATGTACTGGAAAACTCTTTGTTTCTTTTGCATGTTCCCCAGCGTTCTTTACCACTTAACATATTCATACATGCATTTTTTGCGGTTTTGGTTTCTATTAAAATTATTATATTTTGTTCTTCTTTTCACATTTAAGCCTATGGTCAGGTTCGGATGCAAAGTACACATTTTTGTTTTTGTTTCTTTTCCCCAAGAAGGTGTTTTGGGTTCAAATGTACCAATTCAGTCTCTATTACTGTCATACACTCTTAAAAAAGATGGTTCTTCAAAGGTTCTTTACTAAAGAAAATGGTTCTAAATTGAACCCTGAACACTCAAAAAAAAACTTGTTGCATGATCTTTGCATCATGAAAGTGTTCTTCAGATTGATGGCGAATGAGCTGTAGATGGTTCTGTATAGAACCTTTTTTAGAAGGCTTCTAAATAGCACCAAACAGGCTTCCTCTACTGTAACAAGCTCAACATAAAAGATGTTCTATATAGAACCATCTACAGCACAATCTCCATCAATCTGAAGAACTCTTTCACAATGCAAAGAACCCTTTAATCATGCAGTGGGTTCTTTGAGTGTTCATGGTTCTATACATAACCATTTTCTTTACTAAAGGTCCCTTGAAGAACCATCTTTTTTTAAGAGTGTACATGTTAGTGGGTGTGTTTCTGTTATTCAGAAGCCTCTTGTCTGTCAGTTCTTCTGCTGTTACGATGTCAAGCTTCTAAGAATAGAAGAACCCTTTTGGGTTCTGTATAGAAACATTTTTGGTACTAAAGGACCCTTGAACCATGATGCTTAAGTGTGTTGTTCAATGGAGTGGCTTCCACTGAGCTCCCCAACTGTCTACAGCAGTGGTCACCAACCCTCCTCCTGGACATCTTCACCTCTAAACACCTCGTTCAGCTAATCAAGGATCAGGTGGGGTTAATTAGGACTGAAGCAAAAGTCTGCAGGAAGGTAGATCTCCAGGTGTGGTGACCACTGGTCTGAGGTTTCACCCACTTGTCTGGTGATCACATATTTGAATCCCTGAGATGATGTGACGCTTTTATCAGTGCATTATCACCCATATGTTGACCGATACCAGTAAAACTGTCACCCTTCAGTATTGGCCAGCATTACTGGCCATCTGATTATATTGTTTGGGCTCTATTGCAGTGGTTCCCAGTCCTGGTCCTGGAGGCCCACCGTGCTGCACATTTTAGCGTTTTCCCTGCAGCGCCAGCTCAGTCAGGGGTTGTTAATGAGCCACTGAGTTGTATTAGAGTTGTGTTGAGAGCAGGGAGGGACTGAAATGTGTGGGTCAGTGGGCCTCCAGGAGCAAAGCTGGGAGCCCCTGGTCTATTTGAAGGCTGTTTACTTGGCTTTGCATGTTGTGCAACACTGACCACTTTACACCAGACACACTGTGTGATTTCTTGCTTGCCCATAAACATGTAACTGAGTAGTGTGTGTGTGTGTGTGTGTGTGTGTGTGTGTGTGTGTGTTAGTGTGTTATTTTGAAATCTGTGGTGCCCCCTCTGCCCCCCCATCACACAAAAACACTTTAATTGTCGTCTTCTCTCTTTTCTTGTGCTCAGATTGCCAGAGAACACGGAATCCGCTTCTTTGAGACGAGCGCGAAAGCCAACATCAACATCGAGAAGGCGTTCCTCACGTTAGCAGAAGACATCCTCAAAAAGGTATCAGCATGTGAAATGAAACTCGCTGCCCTTTTGGAAATTTGATTTTCAGTAGAGCAAAAAAAAGACACCCAGAAATGTTTGCTTAGTATAAAGCAGATGTTGGCTTATGTTAATCTTTGGTGTGAAGAGCATCCTTTGCCTAAGGACAGTGTCCTTTTCCAAACTGTTGTTTAAAGAAAGTGTGTCAAAAATATCGTGATACTTGATGGACGTAACTCATGATATTTTGACACAGACACAATGCACTAATAGTGTTACACATACAAACTGCTATGAAAAACTCTCGGTACACTTGAGTTTTAGATTTCTGTTTGACGTTTCACACTTTATATATTATTAAATAATAATATTTCATATAAATATTTGCCAACCTCTACTTAAAAACACAGACTGAAACACTTTTGGCCCAAACGTTAAGACCTGAAACTGGAATCACAGCAGCGGTAAAATATTAACGTTTAGCGGTGCAGTTTATCATACAGCAGTACAGCAGAGCTCGCCATTGAAATGAATAGGAAGCAGTGAGAAGTTGCAAGTGGACGTGCAGTAAAGTCTATAGAATCTATTTGAGGTGGTGAGATACAGACTTATGAGTGCTTCTTGTGTTCAGTCATTAGCCAATGTCACCTCACAGTGCCCGAGCATTTAACCCTTTCAGAGCCAAAGCGTGGTCCAGGTCTATATTACACGTTCTTACTCTGTTTTATTCTAAAAGCAGCCGTACATGTCGATGAATCAGATGTTAATGATTGTTATATATATAATAAAGTTATAATTACTGGTTTACCAGCTGATGTCCATCGTAATGCATGCTGGTTCTGAAGCGCAGCAACATTCTTACTGCAACATAGTCTAAATTTACCAAGCTTTGTTTAGCGTTTCAGGAATGCAGGTCATTACAAGGAATGAAGTGTTTTAAAACGTTACATATGGGGCTGCTGAGTGGCGCAACCATTGGCACCGTCATCAGGAGATCGCAAGTTCGATCCCTGGTGGTGCTACTGCCGTCCGTGGCCGGGAGTCTAGGCTCCGCTCTCTGGGTGGGTAGGATGGCCCCCCCTTGTCTCCCTCCCCTACCACTCAGCGTGATGCTAGTCAGTGCAGGCGTCTGTTAGCTGGCATAACAGATCTGGCGGTTGCCGTTTTCCCCCCGAGCGCGTTTGGCTGTCCAATGATGTTGCGTGAGCGGCTGTTTGAAAAGATGCAATGGCGCTTCACAGGTCTCGGAGGAAGCCTGTGCCAGTCTTCACCATCCTAGCACTGGTTGCATCGTGTGACTGGGGGACTCCTAATTAGTGGGTGGAATTTGAGGTGACTAAATTGGGGAGAAAATTGAGGCAAAATATTTAGTTAGTTAGAACTTTTGATACATATATACTCTCATAGATACTGTATACACTTAAACGTATTTATGGACCATAGGTGTGTTAGTATGCATTGTGTTTCTATACAGGCTAAGCATGTATTCTACACTTAAATGTCTCTCTGACATATTTGTCATTTTTTGGAATTTGTAACACGGTAGAACCAAAACATCTTAAAGAAAAAGTAACGTAAAGAAAGCAGTTTAATATTCTGGATGGTCAGTTTTCACTGTATGACGGCTGACGATGTTTATGGTTCTGACAAAAAGCTGTGAAACTGTCAATGATATTTACACGTGTTGTTTAAGCTGCTGCAATCCTGAAATTGCGTGTTTCTGTTTGTTTTTCAGACACCTGTAAAAGAGCCCAACAGTGAAAACGTCGACATTAGCACCGGAGGCGGAGTCACGGGATGGAAAACCAAGTGTTGCAGTTGAACAGTGTCTGTCTGTGTGTCTCTCTCTCTCTCTCTCTCTCTCTCTCTCTCACACTCACTCACAAATGCACACACATGCCCACTTATACAAAACCTCTCTCTCTCTTTCTCTCTCTGTCTCTCTCACCCGCTCATCTCTTCCCACTTTGTGTCTAACTCTTCCTTCCGTCACTGCAGTCTCACCGTCCCTCTCTCCCTTTCTAACTCTCTTCTCTTGTTCTTCCACTCACATCTGCTTGCTGACGATATAATTTTTATTTCTGACAAAAAAAAGAAATGTATAGATAAAAAGAGAAATCATGTCATGTTTCTTGTCATTTATTTTAAAGGTTTGAAATAAGAAAGGAAAGAAAACACTTCACCACTACATTTTTAAAATAAAGGAAACGATGAAATCTAAACGAATGGGGGTCGAAAGCGCCCGCTGGACCTTTTTAAGACTCTGTTCCGTCGGTGTGAAGGTGAAACTAGCTGACTAACCCAAACAGGCATGAACATTTGAGCCCGTTGTTGTTTATTATTATTATTATTATTATTAATTTTTTTTTTGTACAGTCTCTGGGTTGGTGGTTGGGATATTTTGTGTGTAGCTCTATGGTTAGTGAGCTTTGTCTATCTGGGGTTCTTTTTTTTTTTTAGTTTTTTTTTCTTTCTTTCTTTCGTCCGGTGCCTTAACGTGGAGCCGAAAGGCCTAAACTCCCGTTCACCCCGAGCCCCGACACCTCGCAACACGCACACACTCCCAAAAATCACCTCATTAACTATTACACCTGCCCCCCCCACCACCACGAACTCACAGAGGAGCTCCCGACTCTCCAGTACAGACGCGTTTGAACCGAAGAGAATGGCATTTATATGTAGTATTTTTTCTTTTACCATGATTTATTTCACATTCACGACGTTTTTTTGTTTTGTTGTTTTGCCGCACCCCTTCCCGTTCTCTCTATCTCTCTTTCCCCGGTCCTGCATGCCATTTTTCTTTGGTTTTGGACTTATTTTGTAAGTTAGTGCGCAGCGAAAGCGGCTGCTCACTGCTCATGCTCAGTTCTGGGGGGGAGGGGTTGTAGTTCTCTTTGGAAATTCAAACAGTTTTGCAGATCCATTAAAATAAGCTTGTATAAGTTAAACGTTTGTCCTCTTTATTCTGGCCGAGCGAAAGCAGTGCAGTTGGCGCTGTGCTGAGAGCTTGTGTTTGGGGTGGGGGTTCGGGAAACGAACTGGTGGTCTGAGAGTGGATGGCACACATTGAGAGGTATAACATTACTGTGGGCGATTCAGAGGTTTTCTGCATTGACCCCTCGTGAGGGTCAGTTTACAGGCCTGTACTTCAGTTCTTCAACTCGCACCACTACAGAACCTGCACTTTAGTTTTGTAGTAGTTACTGAATAACTCAGTGGTGACTGAAAATTCATAGTGGATGTTCTATAATTTATAGTAGATTCTGAGTGATTTGTAGTAGATATTGAGTAACTCAGTAGTTAATAATTCATAGTAGATATTGAATAATTCATAGTGGATACAGAATTTGTAGTAGGTTCTAAATCATAGTGGTTACTGATTAATGCTTAGTGGTTGCTAAAAATAGTAGTTACTGAATAATGTATAGTAGTTACTAAAGTCTTAGTAGTTACTAAATCTTAATAACTGAAGAACTCTGTAGTTGTTTTGATGAATTCATAGTGAGGTCTGAACAGTTCATAGCAGTTTTTGAATAATTCATAGTGGGTTCTGAATAGTCATAGTAGATATTGCATAATTCATAATGGTTACTAAATAATATGTAGCAGTTACTGAATAACTCAGTGGCTATTCTGATTAATGCAGTGAGGTCTGAATAGTTCATATCAGTTATTGAATAATTCATAGTGGATTACTAAATAATTCATAGTGGGTTCTGAAAGTTGTGTAGTAGTTATTGAATAGTTCATAGTTGTTACTGAACAATTGAACGTAGTTCCTGAATAATTCATGGTAGGTTCAAGAAAAGTAATAGTACTTTCAGACGGGGCCTGGATACTGTAAACGAAATTGATAATGTTAATACTTTTTTTAAAACCTTCGTTTAAAAAATGAGTTAAAAGTCTTATGTTAACAGACTGCAGTGTGATCAAACGAGCACCATGTAGAGTTTGTAGCACTGTATCAATAACCTGCTTCCAGCTTAGTGTAGAGAGATTTACCGGGTTAGGATTTGGAGGAAGCCTGTTTACTGACACTGAGTGTTGAACCTTTCAGAGCTCATTAGTATTGAAGTAATTATCTTGGTATCATATAAGTATTTTGGTACTCTAGTTACTGAATAATACACACTGATAACTCAATAATAAGTCTGCGGTTCAAAGGTGTTAAACTGAGCCTGGCTGAGTAAACGACTCATTTCTGTTACTGTGTCTGCGCTTGGTCTGGACTGCTGCTGCCCTCTTGTGGCGAGATGACGAAGCACTCTTCAGTGTGACTTCTGTGACTTAGAAACTATTTAATGAAGCTTCTGCTTTATTACAGCTGACTCTCAGATCAGTGGGAGCCATTTTAAAGGGCCCATATCCCACATTTTTCTCCCGCATGTTTCTCCCGAGGTCCACCGATGATGTTTTTGTTGTTTTATGTACCAAAAACAATTGAAATTCATTTTTACATGATCATTTTTTAACCTCTCTTTAATGCTTAGAAATAAACAGCTGTTTATGTTGCTCTGCCCTTAAGACTGGTATGTGTAAATGAGCCCTGGTCAGATTTGCTGCCCTCATTCAAAAGTCTCTCCAGGCTGAAACACTCCTTACAACTTCAGTGTGAGTCGGCGGGGCTACAATGTTAGTGAGTTGGTTTGTGTGACCTCACAAAAGCAGTTTATGCAAAATTCAGCTTGGTTTTTCTTATATGAACTGGTACGTTTTGAGATTTTGACAAAGTTTACATACATCAAACTATTTGTAAAAGCTATAAAAAAAAAAATACAGTTGTGTGCAAAAGTTTTGGCATCCCTGTTCAGACAGTAGTTTGTTAATTTTCTAAGCGGAGATAACTCCAGAGAGAACACACTTTCTCTTCACTTTCACTTAACTCCAGAGAAAACAATTTCTGTATATTTGCTGAATTTTAGCATATTGGAGAAAAATAAAACAAAGTGTGGCCTGTGTGAAAGTTATGGCACATTTTGTGTATATATTAGAGAAAAGACATACAGTCAGGTCAACTGGAGATACTAAAGCTCAATCCCATTTCTTCTTTTTAGCCCCTGCCCCTTGTTTTCGAGTGTCTCCTTGCCCCTGTGGAACTGAGTTATAAGGGGTAGTGGTTGAAATCTTCCCTCTGAAATGCCTCAAATAAAAGAGCATCACTTCATTAACAGCTACCAGCGCTGCTCTGTAGGCGACCCTGCCAGTCTGCAGTGACAGCAGAGGAGGGTAAAGTTCAGCTCCTCACTGCTGGGCTTTAGTTACATTTAGGGCACTATATGCCTTCAAAGAGGGGGGCAATTATTTATTATCACCCACCCCTAATTCTTCAGTGATATGAAGCTGAAGTCAGATATTCACCAGCTTCTTGTTTAAATTTTCCCGTTCCACCTTAAATGGAGCAGCAGTTCTGGCGCTTCAGGCGTCAGAACTGCTGGACTATTTAAGGTGGAATGGGAAAGTTAGCTAGCTAGCTACCGAGACATTAGCATACTTTAGCGATTTCTAATGCTTGTTATGAAGAAAAGGACCATAATACACTGAAACAGCATTAAACTAAGATAAAACACTATTTATTGTAATTTTAACTGAGAAAATTCTCACATTTGTGGGTTTCTCTGGTCTCTTGTTCTCCATCTTGCCGGTTTTTCCTCATAACTCTCTGTTTGGAGTCTCTAAAAAACCTCTGTTTGGAGGGTCATGTAGCCCCAACACTTCACCCTACACCTCTATCTCAACAAGAATCAGGACACCCTACCCCCAGACATGAACACGCAAAACAGAGGGTTAGGGGCTAAGTGGTAGGGGCGAGGGGTGAAAGGGGATTGGGACTAAATTGCCCCTAGGTGTGATATGTTGATGTGTCTGCGCTGTGATGGACTGGCGGCCTGTCCAGGGTGTTTCCTCCCTTCACCCCAATGAGTGCTGGGATAGGGCTCCAGCACCCCCTGCGACCCAGGAGGATAAGCAGCTTAGAAGATGAATGACATTGAATACAGTGGCTGGTGATATTCATCTTATATCATGTCTACCATACAGCACAGTCCATAGTATTTGTCAGTAAAGACAGTGGTTCTATGTAGAACCGTGAACACTCAAAGAACCATTTGCTTAAATGGTTCTTAACATGGTGAAATGGTTCTTTAGATTGATGGAGAATATGTTGCATATGGTTCTATATATTACGATAGCAAGCTTGTGAACAACAGAAGAACCCTTTTTGAAACGCATTCTCCATCAGTCTGAAGAACCATCTCACCATGCAAAGAACCTTTCAAGCATGCTAGTGGTTCTCTGAGTGTTCATGGTTCTATATAGAACCACTGTCTTTGCTAAAGAACCCTTGTCTATACTGAGGAACTTGTACAGGAATCTGAGACCATTTTAAACCATAATTATGAGGTTGAAGTGCAGAATGCTTTAAGGTCATTTATATCTATATTGGGAGAATCAGTGTTTTTATGGACCCCCATTTCGGGGGCGTAAGTATTTGGACAGTTGGATGCTTTTTTTGTTTCTTGGCCAGCTGTGTGTCATTAGGTTTGACCAGAGATGGTCTAATGGCCAAGGTGCTATTCTTAGCAACATGACTGATGCTAAATCGAGCACCTTGTGGTGCATTGTGGGTAGAGAGGAGACTGCAGTGTGCAAAGGCGATCAGACTGGAGCTCTGAGCAGCCCTCAGTAACAGTAATGCTGACCAATCAGCACTCAATAGCAGTAATGCCAACTAATCAGCACCCAGTAATAGTAATGCTGACCAATCCACATTCAGTAGTAGTAATGTTAACCAATCAGCATTCAGGGGCAGTAATGACGACCAATCAACAATCAGTAGCAGTAATGCCAACCAATCAGCACTCAGTAGCGGTAATGCTAACCAATCAGTGCTCAGTAGCAGCAATGTTAGCGTCCTGCTGCCCAAAACATGTCTGCTGTAGAAAAAAGGAAACAAACACACAAGTTTTCTTTTTAGTGAAATACATCCTTCTGCTTTCTAAATGAAACGAAAGCTCTGGACACTTGATTAGAAACTGTTTTAACTTCTCGTTTTTAGCCGTTTAGTTCCATTCACCCTCATTCATTGAGGACTCGCTCTCGTTTATTGCAGTCATGTTTTTGATATAATGGGAGAAACAGGAAGTGGCCAGACTCATCTTAAACTGGCTCTGGTTTCATCTACAATCACAAGTTAAGACTGTACTATACAGAGCAGAAGCCGTATATCAACAACATCCAGAAACCGGGCTGAAGCTCATCTGAGATGGTCTGACCCAAAGTGGAATGTGTGCTGTGGTCTGATGAGTCCACCTTTCAAAAAGTTTATGGAAATAATGGACGTTGTGTTCTCCAGGCCAAAGAGGAAAAGCCAGACGCAATTGTTACTACACACACACACACACATATATATATATATATATATATACATACACATACATATATATATATATATATATATATACATATATATATATATATATGTATATGTATATTAGCTGCCATCTAGATGACGTCTTTTTCAGGGATGTCCCTGCATGTTTCAGCAAGATAAACCTGGCCTGCCGGCGGTCCAGACCTGAGCAGGTAAGGTGTTTTACTGAGCAAAAGTGGGGAAAAAAATCCACTTTAGCAGCTTCAACAATTGGTGTCCTTAGTTTCTAAATGATTACTTAACACTGTTTAAAGGGAGGCGATGTAATGCATTGGTAAACAAATGTAAAATATGTGTATGTATACGAACAAAACAATTAGTTGAAACAATAAATTTTTAATTGAATACAGGTCAAAAGCATGCTGTCTGTTTGTATTTGCATTTTTTGTGCTGTCCCAAATTTTGGGAACTGGGTTTATACATGCAGGGTGGGTTTAAGGCAAAATAAAACATATTTTTCAAATTAACCACGATTTTACCCTCACCAACATTCCACATAAACACTCAGAAGACTCGTGTAGGTTCACTGGTGGTTCTGGATAGTAAATAAAATGTCTATATCTGTGTTGTAGTCATGGTGACCCCTGGTTCCTATCACCACCACTGTGAAGAAATCTGAGTCTCTACAATCAACCATTTCACACCAAACCACTCTGAATGACTCTGTTTACGTCACAGCGACTGAAATACAACGAACCGTTGAAAAATCAATGGGTGAAAATAAACCCTGAGTTATGTTAGCATGTTTCCATTTTCAGTTTATTAGAGGATTCAAAATGATAAAGCACAATATCTGAGACTTTAGAAACCTCAGTGGAGTTTAGGCTGATTCGTTTAGGCTGATTCCATAACAACTCCGAAAAACGTCCTCAGTCTAACGTGTTTTCCACAAGTTAACACGCTAAACACAAAATGGTATGACACACTGCGCTGTTTCACAACTACTGCACATTTGCTTTATTTTAGTTTTATAGACAAAGCAAGGCGGGTTTATTTATAAAGCATCTTTCATACACTGTGGTCATTCAAAGTGCTTCACAAATGAGAAAATATGAAGATAAAACTTTGAAATGAATGTAGGAGAATCAAAATTAAAACGATTAAAAATTGTAATAAATAAAAACACCGATAATAACTGATCACACTGATTTATCAGTCTACTCAGGCTTTAGCACGTCTGTGAACATCTGTGTTTGTAAAGAAGCTGTTAATTAAGGTCCTCTTTAGAGTTCATCTAACGAGCATGTCTGCTACATGAGCTGAGTATTTAATAAGTAGTTAATAAACGAAGTGTTTCTTTTGAACATTGTTTGTTTGTTTTATTGAGTATATTAACCATATTCTGAATTCTGGCTTCACAAAATGTAACTTGGACTGAATACAGATACTGTATTTCCGTGTTCTGAGTATGTATTCTCGGTACTTGTATTCTGTTACATCCCAGCCCTGATTAAGTGCTTATACAGTGTCATTCCAGACGTGTTTGCTTCCAGCAGACTGACCGCGTGAGTGCTGACCAATCCCGGCGCGGGAGGCAGGGCTTGTAGGAAAGGTGGCGTCTCTCTCTCTCGCTCTCAAGTGTTGGGGGGGTGGTGGGGGGGGTGGGCGGACAACGCACTGGCAAACTCTCTTTACGCCCCCAACTGTTTTCTCGCCTGTCTGAATACGGGTGGGATTAAAAAAAACCCAAAAACGTTTCGATCGGTTCTCTCTCTTCTTTTTCTTTACCTTCTTTTTCTGTTAATTTCTCTTTTTCTGTTTTCTTTCTTTTTTTTTTATTTCGTTCTCTCTCTCTGGCTCTTTCGCGCCCTTATTTTTCTCCCTCTCTCTCGTTCATGACGGAATACAGGTGGGAAGAGAAGTCTCTTTTTCTTTATCTTTTTTTTACACTCCTCTGTTTCTCCTTTCTCTTCATCCTCTCTCTCTCTCTCTCTCTCTCTCTCTCCGTCCCTTACCTTACACTCTCTCGGTCGTCCCTCCCGGTTTCTCTCTCTCCCCTCCCTCTCCCTCTTCTTCCCCCTCCCTCTCTTTTCCTCCTCCTCCCTCTCTCTCTCTCTTTCTGTCTCTCTCTCTTTCCTTATCCTCTCTCGGTCGTGTCTGAATACGGGTGGGATCTCTCCCTCCCGGTTTCTTTCACACTCTCCCCTCCCTCTCCATCTTCCCCTCCCTCTCTCACCCCCCTCCCTCCCTCCCTCTCTCTCTCTCCCTCTCCCTCTCTCTCTCTCTCTCTCTCTCTCTCTCTCTCCTAGTGTTCTCCCCGTCTGTCTTCAGCATGGCGCTGTCCGGCTCTTCCTCCTCCGTGTCTCTCCGTTTCTCCTCCCTCGCCTCCCGCTCTCTCTGCCCGTGATGAGGGCTGGAGGATGGAGCTGCTGGCGGATCTCTCCTGGAGCTCGGTGGCGCTGCCCCTGGACGCCGTGGTGGCCAAGTTCCGGCTGCCCGCGCTGGTCAGGCTGAGCCAAGGTAACTTCACCATCACACCGTCCGCGCAGACACTCGCTCGGTCAGGAAGTGTCCGCGCTGAGCCGGTCCCGGTACCGCTCGGTTCTGTCTCCGGGGATTGGCATCGCCCGTGACGTCACAATGCTCGAAAGTTTCCGAGGTTCGGTTATTCGTAACTTTTTTTTCGTTTTGCATACAAACGCAAAACGAGCGCAGCCAACAGGTCCAGAACTCCGAGGGCGCGAGAGCTCTAGATACTAAGAACCAGTTAGGTTTAGTTGGTTATGAGCCAGTAAAGCTGTTTCTATTTCTCAGATAAATGAAGTTTCTCAGACTAGGTGATGATATACGGTCGCTGTCCGAACCAAAACTTGTAGCTCCATTTTTTTGAGTGGTGGAATAGAAACGGTCCAAAAGTGCTTAGAAAGTATTCTGGTTCCATTGACTTCCATTCAAAGCTGAGAAGGTTTTTCCTTGTGGGGTTTTATTTGTTTTACATAATTTTCAAACAACAGCTTTACCTTGTGTGAACATGTCATAATGCAAATGGACCCCCAGAAACAGAAACAGCCCAAAAGTGCTTGGAAAAATTCTTGTTCCATTGACTTCCATTCAAAGCTAAGAGGGGTTTTTCCTTCTCCTGTAAAGTTACCATTTTGGAGAGGTTTGTGACGATATATATGTGTGTCTGATCTTTTGTATGATGTTAGTATGTCTCAGCATTTTTGCTTCGTCCACCGTTGCACCGTATGCAAATGTACCGTTTTTGGAGACACAAGTGACGCAAGCGCTCTATTTCCCCAGTGAAAAACTGTTACCATTCTGGAAAGACGAGGTTTGTGACGAAATAAATTCGCATGTGATCTTTTGTATGATGTCTGTATGTCTCAGCAATATTGCCTCGCCCATGAAAGTTTACTATTTGATGCAAATTGTCGCTTCAGGGTCAAAAGTTTATATTTATATATTTTTTTTTATTCATTTTCAAACACTTTGTGTGAACGTCATAATGCATGTGGACCAAGAGGAACAGAAACAGTCCAAAAATTCTTGGACAAAATCCTTTTTTACGTCGACTTCTGTTATACATTAACAGTGTTGTTTCTTTCTTATGCAAATGTACCGTTTTTGGAGACACAAGTGACGCAAGTGACACTAATTCCCCAGTTAAAAACTGCTACCATTCTGGAAAGACGAGGTTTGACGATATATATTCATATGTGATCTTTCGCACAATGTTCATATGTCTCTGCGTTATTGCTTCGTCCACTGTTTGCGATTTTACGAGCGCTGACGAGAGTTTACCAGCTTCGTACAAATTATCGCTTTCGGGACAAAACCTTGTCTCCACTTTCTAGGGGTTTTATTTGTTTTTATTAATTTTCAAACACTTTGTGTGAATGTTTTATAATGTGAATGGAGCAACAGAAACAGAAACAGTCCAAAAATGTTTAAACAAAAACTTTTTTTACATTGACTTCTATTATACTTTAACAGTGTCGTTTCCTTCTTATGCTAATGTACCGTTTTTGGAGACACAAGTGATGCAAGCGCTCTATTTCCCCAATGAAAACCTGCTACCATTCTGGAAAGACGAGGTTTGTGACGATATAAATTCGCATGTGATCTTTTGTACGATGTCCGTATGTCTCAGCGTTATTGCTTCGTCTACTGTTTACAATTTTACGAGCGCTGGCGAAAGTTTACCAGCTTCGTACGAATCGTCGCTTTCGGGGGAAACCTTGTGTCTCCAATTAAAAATTCTGGTTCCATTGACTTCCATTCAAAGCTAAGAAGGTTCTTTACTTCTCCTGTAAAGTCACCATTTTGGAGAGGTTTGTGATGAAAAATATTCGTGTGTGATCTTTCGTATGGTGTCCGTATGTCTCAGCCTCATTGCTTCGTCCACGGTTTGCGATCTTACGTGCACTGACGCAAGTTTTCTAGTTTCGTACAACCTTATATCTCCACTTTTGTGGGGTTTTATTTGTTTTTATTAATTTTCAAACACGTTGTGTGAACATGTCATAATGCAAATGGACCAACAGAAACAGAAACAGTCCAAAAATGACTTCTGTTATACTTTAACAGTGTTGTTTCCTTCTTATGCAAATTTACCATTTTTGGAGGCGCAAGTGACACTAATTCTCCAATAAAAACTGTCTTTAATGCACCATTTATTAAGAAACAAATACATTTGTTGTGGTCAAATATTATTTCATGCCTTCTTGTGGCACTTAACATGTGCTGAAGGTCTGAGGGCCGGATTCTCAGTCATGGTTTAAGCCTAGTCTTGGACTAAACTGCAGCGCTGATGGTGAATCAGCATCAAGAATCTTAATCTGGGTCTGAAAAACTGGATCTGAATGTCTTCCTTTTTGGTTCGTCCATGGTTCTCCAAGGGTTCTTCAGTAAAGGCAATGGCTCTAGAAAAGCATGAACACTCAAAGAACCACTTTTGTGCTTAAATGTTTCTTTGCTTGGTGAAATGTTCCTTCAGATTGATGGAAAATGTGTTGTATGTGGTTCTATATAGCACCAAAAAGGGTTCTGTTGTAAAACTTGTAACCCTTTTTAGTACTATATGGAACCATTTTCAAAAAGGTTCTATGTAGAACAATATACAGCACACTCTCCATCAATCTGATAACCATTTCACCGTGCATAAGCATGAAAATGGTTCTTTGAATGTTCATGGTTCTATGTAGGACCGTTATCTTTACTTAAGAACCCTTGAAGAAGCATCTTTTTTAAGAGTGTTTAAGAGGTTCCAGCTTGTTTCCAAATGTGTAGCTGTTTGGTTTTCTCCAGTTAAGGGTTCCTAACAGAGCTGAAAAAGTCGAGCTCTTAAGTTTTGGGAATGTTCTTGAAGAACCCTGTTGTGCTCAGCTGGTTCTTGTGCTGCTTTCTATTAGAAGAGCTACAGTAATTCTATTAGAAACTATGAGAAACTGGAAACTGAAGTTGTGATAAATGAGCTCTTGTCTCAGATGTAGGTGGCGTGTTTTGAGCCTCAGTCAGCAGTGAGCTGTGAGATGAAGCGGCTGCTGGGCCGAGTGGTGCCGTGTTGGGTTATGATTATGGTTTGGGGGGTTTGGGGGGTTTGGGAGAGGGTGCCGCTGTATTCGGAGCTGAGAGGGCTGTGAGGAGTCACTCCGCTCTTGGCGAAAGGTGACAAAGTGGCTGTTGTGTGCGAGCAGTGATGCAGCGTCTTTCATATGCTAATGCTGTGATCGCTGGCCGAGTGCTCTGCATACTAAGAGGCTCGGCCGGAGCTCGGCTCCAACTTTTAGTCGAGCGCTGAGCGGAAGAGCGGCCGGTCTAACGGCGCACCGGCCCGTCACGCATTCCTCGGACCGCGGCCGAAAGCTCTGTGTGGAGATTACGCAGAGGAAAAGCCCCCGATTCACCTTCGGCCAGTGTGGGAACAGAGAGAGGGACGAATGGTCAGGGGTTAGTGGAGAAACGCTCTCCAGAGAGAGAGAGGTGGGGGGGGAGCTGTGGCCAGTTAGGACACAGGACACCCGGGACTGAGATCTTCTCTCACAGTTCAGTTAAAGCAGTGCATGCAAAACAACAACAACAACAACGACAACGACAACAACACTAACAACAACAACAACAACAACTCTCTCTCTCTGTGTCTCGCTCTGTCTCCCTTCCTCTCTCTGTCCTGTATTTCCTCTTCTCTTCTCTTCTCTTCTCTTCTCTCCTCTTTTTTCTTTTTCTTTTCTCTCTTCTCTTTTTATTTTCATTTTTATTTCTCTCTTTTCTTCACTTCTCTTTTTCCTCTCTTTTCTTTTCCTTTTCTCTCTTCTCTTCTCTTCTCTTCTCTTCTCTTCTCTTCTCTTCTCTTCTCTTCTCTTCTTCTTTTCTCTTTTTCTTTTCTCTTTTCTTCTCTTCTGTTTCTCTTCTCTCCTCTTCTCTCTTCTCTTCTCTTCTCTCCTCTTCTCTTCTCTTTTTATTTTGTCTCTTTTTTCTCTTTCTCTTCTCTTCTCTTCTCTTCTCTTTTTATTTTCATTTCTATTTCTCTCTTTTCTTCACTTCTCTTTTTCCTCTCTTTTCTTTTCCTTTTCTCTCTTCTCTTTTTCTTTTCTCTCTTCTCTTTTCTCTTCTCTTCTCTTCTCTTTTTCTTTTCTCTCTTCTCTTTTCTCTTCTCTTCTCTTCTCTTCTCTTCTCTCTTTTCTTTTTCTTTTCTCTCTTCTCTTTTTCTCTGTTCTCCATTTTTTCTTTTCCCTCTTTCTCTTCTCTTCTCTTCTCTTCTCTTCTCTTCACTTCTCTTCTCTTCTCTTCTCTTCTCTTCATTAACACTGTGTTCTCTCTTGGTCAGATTTAGATGATGTAGATATCTGAATAATCCTACATTAGTAATAGTGTGTGGTGAATCTGGACTCAGGGCTCAGGGCTCAGGGCACTGCAGAGTCCTCTGCACTCTCACTGCTGAGTTGAGTGGTTTTGTGTGCCGGTCAGTTGAGCTGGTTCAGGGAGCTGCTGATGGGCAGGAGCAGTTACTGTTTAGCGCTGCTCTCTAATCGCTCTGGTTAAAGGATACAGGCTGTTTCGGGCTGATCTGTTTGTTTTGCTGGTTCATTGATGTCCGAGCAGGTTTTTGTCCAGATCTTTCTGAGTGGACTGTCGATGGTGAGATGGTGTAGATCAGGACTTGGTGAGCTTACATAAAGAATCTGGCTGCTTAGGTCGAGTTGGATAATAAGACGTTTCAGAAATGAATATGACTGCACAGTGATGTCATGACTGTAATAATGCAGCTACAATTCAGTAATAACTCATCAATAACATGACACAATACCAGTAAACATCAGCCATAAAAATCTCATATTAATAATAGTAATAATTTATTTGTATAGTACTTTTTAGCATGTTAGTTACAAACACTTAGTGGTTTGTGCAACAAGATAAGCAAAACATTGCAAAGATGAAAGATAAAGGTTTACTAGCACATATCAGTATTTAAGTACACCTGTAATTTGGTTAAATAAATAAATAAATAAATAAATAAGCTTTTATTTTGTGCAGCATGACAGATTGTTGAAACAATAAATAAATGTAATATTTTTAACAGCATTGTTTTAGTTAAAATACTGTATATAAGATAATAGCTGATTCCCAAAGTGTGGCCACACTGAATAAAGTAGGTAATTGAATGTTCTTAAATATGTTCATCATTAACACATTAATAAAACATATTTCAGCAACACAGTTGCTGCCGAAAGTGACTGAACTGAAACACAGTGATGGAGCTCATGTAACATTTTGTACTCATGTGAAAATGAATGAATTCAAAGCTTTTATCAGTGCAGTCAATTAACCCTCACTCTCTCTCTCTCTCTCTCTCTCTCTCTCTCTCTCTCTCTCTCTCTTTAACTCACTTACTAGCTCACTCATTCATTCACTCGCTCGCCCACTCTGAACAGTGTCTCTGTGCTTTCTTCTTCTGCTCTGCTTCATTTTCTTTTCTTTCTTTCTTTTCTCTTTCACTCCTAAAACTCTCTCTCTCACGCTCTGCCGCCCAGTCCACCCTGGAACTGTGATTGACCCTGAGATTAACCTCTGACCTCGTCCACGCCTCCTAAAATCACTATTATTTCTCTCTTTCTCACTCTCTCGCTTTCTGTCAACTGTGACCTCTGTGTGTGTGTGTGTGTGTGTGTGTGTGTGTGTGTGTGTGTGTGAGGACCGGATGTCCTCATGATGATGGGACAACATGAGAGCTTTGCCAAGTAAAGACCTTTTGCTCTCCTTTCAAGAAAATGTGCTGTTTTCAACTTTTGGAAGAACTGAAAGAGCAGAAAGTTTAAGATTAGGTTTAGGTGTAGGTTACTGAGGTTAGGTTTAGGTGTAGGTTACTGAGGTTAGGTTTAGGTGTAGGTTACTGAGATTAGGTTTAGGTGTAGGTTACTGAGGTTTGGTTTAGGTGTAGGTTACTGAGGTTAGGTTTAGGTGTAGGTTACTGAGGTTTGGTTTAGGTGTAGGTTACTGAGGTTAGGTTTAGGTGTAGGTTATTGAGGTTAGGTTTAGGTGTAGGTTACTGAGGTTAGGTTTAGGTGTAAGTTATTGAGGTTAGGTTTAGGTGTAAGTTATTGAGGTTAGGTTTAGGTGTAGGTTACTGAGGTTAGGTTTAGGTGTAGGTTACTGAGGTTAGGTTTAGGTGTAAGTTATTGAGGTTAGGTTTAGGTGTTGGTTACTGAGGTTAGGTTTAGGTGTAGGTTACTGAGGTTAGGTTTAGGTGTAGGTTACTGAGGTTTGGTTTAGGTGTAGGTTACTGAGGTTAGGTTTAGGTGTAGGTTATTGAGGTTAGGTTTAGGTGTAGGTTACTGAGGTTAGGTTTAGGTGTAAGTTATTGAGGTTAGGTTTAGGTGTAGGTTACTGAGGTTAGGTTTAGGTGTAGGTTACTGAGGTTTGGTTTAGGTGTAGGTTACTGAGGTTTGGTTTAGGTGTAGGTTACTTAGGTTAGGTTTAGGTGTAAGTTATTGAGGTTAGGTTTAGGTGTAGGTTACTGAGGTTAGGTTTAGGTGTAGGTTATTGAGATTAGGTTTAGGTGTAGGTTACTGAGGTTAGGTTTAGGTGTAGGTTATTGAGGTTAGGTTTAGGTGTAGGTTACTGAGGTTAGGTTTAGGTGTAAGTTATTGAGATTAGGTTTAGGTGTAGGTTATTGAGATTAGGTTTAGGTGTAGGTTACTGAGATTAGGTTTAGGTGTAGGTTACTGAGGTTAGGTTTAGGTGTAGGTTACTGAGGTTAGGTTTAGGTGTTGGTTACTGAGGTTAGGTTTAGGTGTAGGTTACTGAGGTTTGGTTTAGGTGTAGGTTACTGAGGTTAGGTTTAGGTGTAGGTTATTGAGGTTAGGTTTAGGTGTAGGTTATTGAGGTTAGGTTTAGGTGTAGGTTACTGAGGTTAGGTTTAGGTGTAGGTTATTGAGGTTAGGTTTAGGTGTAGGTTATTGAGGTTAGGTTTAGGTGTAGGTTATTGAGGTTAGGTTTAGGTGTAGGTTACTGAGGTTAGGTTTAGGTGTAGGTTACTGAGGTTAGGTTTAGGTGTAGGTTACTGAGGTTTGGTTCAAGTGTAGGTTACTGAGGTTAAGATTAGGTTTAGGTCTAGGTTATTGAGGTTAGGTTTAGATATAAGATACTGAAGTTAGGCTTAGGCTTAGGTGCAGGTTAGGAGTTTAGGGTTAGATTCCGGTCTAAGAGTAGCTTTACTTGGTTACAGCAATACAGACGTCAATGAATGTCCTCATAAATATAGCAACACCAACAAGGGTGTGTGTGTCTCATTTCCTCTGTAAAAGCCTGTTTTAAGACTCCCATCAATGAAGGATTCTTTTAGTAGCTGATCAATATACTCTTCTTTCATCACCCCCCCCTCTCTCTCTCTCTCATTCATTCCAGCATCTCTCATGCCAGTTTTTAATCTGATCTGCTTCTCTCTGCAGTGATGTCTGTTTCTTTCTGTAGCGCAGATTCATAATATTAAAATAATAATAAACAATATAAACTGTAGTGACAGTAATTTATACAGTGCTGTTCATTTTAGTCACAGTGTTAAAGTGCTTTATTCACTATGGCCTCGTTTTCAAAGTCCCTCTCTCTCTCTTTTTGTCTCTCCCCCCTCCCTTTCTCTCTCTCTGTCTGTTTTCTCTCTCTTTTTTGTCCCTCTCTTTCTCTCTTTTCTCTCCCCACCTTTCTCTCTTATCTCTCTCTCTCTCTCTCTGTGTGTGTCTCTGTTGCCTCTTTCCTTCTGTCTCTCTCACCTCTCTCTCTCTTTTTCTCTTCTCTGTCCCCCTTTCTCTCTTATCTCTTTCTCTCTGTCTCCGTTCTGTCTTTCTCTCTTTCTGCCCCCCCTCTTTCTCTCTTCTCTCTCTCCACCTTTCTTTCTTACCTCTTTACTTTCTGTCTCTGCTGTCTCTCTCTGTCTCTCCCTCCCCCTCTCTGTCTTTTTCTGTTCTTTCTCCCACTTTCTCTCTTATCTTTCTGTCTCTGTTTTCTCTCTCTCTTTCTGTCTCTCTCCCCCTCTCTTCTCTCCTCTCTCACCCTTTCTCTCTTATCGCTCACTCTCTGTCTTCGGTCTGTCTCTCTCTCTCTTTCTGTCCCTTTCCCCCCTTTCTTTCTCTCTTCTCTCTCCCCACCTTTCTTCCTGAACTCTTTCTCTCTGTCTCTGTCTCTCTCCCCCTCTCTTTCTCTCTTCCCCACCCCTTTCTCTCTTATCTCTGTCTGTCTCTGTCTCTGTTCTGTCTCTCTCTCTCTCTCTTCCTTTCTATCTCTCACTTTCTCTTCTCTTTCTTTCTCTCCTTTCTCCTCTCTCTCTTTCTCTCTCTGTCTCCATTCTCTTTGTTTCCTTATTTCTCTCTCTCTCTCTCTCTATCTCTCTCTCTCTCTCTCTCTCTCTCTCTCTCTCTCGTTAATTCCTCTGTCTCTGATGTCATGCTTGGTCTGATCTGTGTCTCTGCAGTGTTTGGTTTATGTTTTATAATAACAGACGGTTCTTACATGTTTAAATGAATGAATAAACTAATGATAACAGTGACTAATATTTAATAAGTCTTTATTGATAGAGCACTTTTTCATCTCAGCATTGAAATCTCAAAGTGCTTTATTAATCAGGTTTGAAGTAAGAAAGCTGTGTTTTGGACAAATGTTTTTGTTTCTGACTGTGTGTGTGTGTGTGTGTGTGTGTGTGTGTGTGTGTGTGTTTGTGTTTGTGTGTGTTTGTGTGTGTGTGTGTGTGTGTGATGTGTGAGTGCACTCTTGGCTAGCGCTCCTCGGTGTCCCCTGGCAGCAGTGGGGTCGTTTCCGTGGAGAAACGTCTCTGTAGTGAGGGCTGTTGTCGTGGTTTCCGCTGTGTGTGAATCAGATGTGCGTTACAGAAAGTTTGAGAGAGACACAGAGAGAGAGAGAGAGAGGGTGAGAGAGATAGAGAGAGAGACAGACTATAAACATCAACATTATTAACTGTGTCCATGGACCCAGGGAGCTGTGTGTGTGTGTGTGTGTGATGTGTGTGTGTGTGTGTGTGTGTGTGTGTGTGTGATGTGTGTGTGTGTGTGTGTGTGTGTGTGTGTGATGTGTGTGTGTGTGGTGTGTGTGTGTGTGATGTGTGTGTGTGTGGTGTGTGTGTGTGATGTGTGTGTGTGTGTGTGTGGTGTGTGTGTGTGTGATGTGTGTGTGTGTGTGATGTGTGTGTGTGTGTGTGTATATGTGTGTGATGTGTGTGTGTGTGTGGTGTGTGTGATGTGTGTGTGTGTGTGTGTGTGTGTGTGTGATGTTTTAAACTTTTTTTACAGCGTCCTCAAAGCAGTAATTGAACACTCTTTAACCATTTAAAGGGCCTGTCCTTCATTTTTCTTCTGTTTTTTTTGTCCCTGAGATCATTTAATGGCATTTAGGTGGCTTTATGCATTAAAAACAGTCATAATTCACTTTTACACAAACTTCTCTTTAGAATGCAACAGGCTGTTTTTGTTACTGTTCCTCTAAGACTATGTAAATTGGCTCTGTTCTGATTGGCTGCGCTTCATTCAGAAAGCAGTCCTGGCTGAAGCACTCTACCCATTGGATCCTTGCCATGGAAAAGCCACATATGAAGGAGGCTTCGAAATGGAACGGCTTAGTCGCGCCGCGTGATGCAATGCAGCCTCCGAAGGACGCAGCCCCTGAATTGGGACTCAGCTTTAAATGTAAAATATGTGGCTTTTTCATGACATCACAAAAACAATGGCCTGTTTCTGCAGCTTAGTTTCCATAAATGGACCATATGGACTGAGGAGAGAATGGTGTTTTGAAACTTATGTAATAAGTGATGTCTGATTCATGAAAGAATCATGCTTCTGAACTGATTCTTTTCAGTGATTCGGTGGAGCTGATTCGAAAGTCCGGCTGAACTGAACTGCACTTTAAAAGTTGGTGTGGTTCTCAGCCACTTTCAGTGGAACCGTTTTCATGTTTCCCCTCAAAAACTGCCAGTGCTTGGAAAACCAGCATACCAGGATCCCAAACACACCATATGCCTGTTTTGCTGGTGAGCAGTTATGCTGGTCTGCGCTGGTTTTTCTATCAGGGATGGCTAATCTTGTTTTTTTGGTTATAGTTATTTTCACCGATCCATTGTTTTATCACTGTGAACAGCAAAGAGCAGAGACAGAGGAGCTGTGTGTAAATCAGAGGCAGATAAGAGTCGATATCATCAGTGATCGCCCCAAACAGTAATCATGTTAATTAACTCGTCAATTTGTTTATGTCTAACGTATCTGTGCTTCTCTCTAGGTGAGAATGTGGAGGGATTGTCTGAAGAGGATGTTGTCCTCTTGCACTCATGCAGGCAGTGGACCACAGTCACTGCCCACTCTCTGGAGGAGGGGCATTACGTCATCGGACCCAAGATTGACATCCCACTGCAGTACCAGGGTAAGATATTCCAGAATATAGCTCTGGTATCTCCAGGCCTGCAGCAGAGAATATTCCCAACAGCCATCTTTCTGGAATTTCATGGTGCTTTCATAAAGATCATAATGCCTTCTAATTTTAATGTAATATGCATATAAATAAATCAGCCTACTTATTCTATAGAACAAAAAACAGACTATTACTAATGTCAGTGTATAAATCTGTCACACGGAACATTGTTGCTGCTGCAGTTTGCAAGAGAGAAACACTAAGAGTAAGAACTGCAAAGGCCCTAGAACAGAGCCTTGGGGAACTCCACAATGATCATTCTGAATAAAAAAGTATTGTACATAAAATGATATAGTTGCGTAGCTTCTTTCTTGGTGTTGCTAGCCAGCTATGAGGTTCTGTCATCTGTTAGCTGAAGTTAGCTTTTGTAAACATCCAGGAACAGCTAACTAACTGACTAAATAGCTAGCAAACCCGTGGGATTCACTTTTTAATATTGTTCCTTTCCCATGAAAGATTTCTCAAACAAGAAATACTGACCAGTGGGAAAGGCCAGGCCTGCTTCACCTCACTTTTTCTGACCTGACTCATGGAAACTCACATTGGTGTTTCTCTCTCAGTTTAGCTTCTTTTTACACAACAACACAAAATGTGTCATGTTAAATCATTCATGCTTTTAAATCAAAAGTTGTCAATACTTGGATGCTTAGGACAGCCAAACGATACACACACATATATATATATATATATATATATATATATATATATATAGTATAAAATATATATATATAGTATAAAGCAGAAAGCACACGTGGAGAAGGGAGGGGACGAGAGTGAGAGAAAGAGTGTGGATGTTAGAGGAGATGGCAGTGATGTGGTGTTGGATGTTAACAATGTATTGATTGTTGTATTAGAGCACTTAACATCACACATGTTCACCCGGGCCCAGTCTGCTACATGCAGTGACCTGACCGTTGTGTCGGTCTCTGGTGGATTGCCTCAGCGGTCCTAGTTAGTCACATTATATAACAAGAATATTCCTTCTTCCTGTTAGCGTCCTCCTGAAACAACACACATACACAGAAAGGGGAGAAGCGGTGATGGAAAAAGAGCTCACAGCCAAGGCGTCACTGCAGAGCCTTACAGATGCCCTTTGTGTGTATGAGTACACTTCCCATTAAAAACTCTTTGAAACTTGAATTTTCTCACAGTTGCTTTTCAGTTAAGAGAAAACTCCCTACAAAGGTTTAATTAGCATACAGCAGCTATACGGCGGTTTGTTTAGCTTTAGCACTCAGATTCATATTCATCCATTTCTCCACAAATCAAGAACTGACCCAAATGGGAACGATTTACATGTATGATACTGTTTTCCTGTAAATAAACCTGGTCAGGATTATTAGGCTAAGCTATTATAAACAGGCAAACATGCTGGACGTGAAAAGCTGCCCTTTAGGTGGGCAGTTTGAGCGCGAGCCGCTTTGTTTGTGTGCGTGTAGTGTCTCGGTCAGTGGGCTCGTCCGGCGGCTGTTGTCTCATTCATAAAGTCGGCTTCAGCATGACTTCATCCTGACGTCATTCCCGAGGGATCGGAGGAGAAACCCATTCTAAAAATCCGCTCTCCGGAATACCGGACGCGAAGCACTCCGGAGTTCCTCCCCTGGGAACGCCGTTACCCAATATACCCGTCTCCTACAACATGAGGTCATGTGACCAATGAGATCACCTACAAGGGTTTCCGGCGGCAACGAGACGCCAGGGATGAAGCAAGTGAGACTGAATGAGGGAGATGAGATCATCTGTGTGTTCCTTGGACTGGGAGACTGACGGGGCTTTAGACTGATGATGATGATGATGATGATGATGATGGTGTTGTGGGAATGATGAGGCTGACAGCATCATAATAGTACATGATAAAAGTGATTATAGTGGCTGTAAATAGGATTTTTTAAGGATGGGTTTGATTATGATGGAAGAAGCAAATGAAGAAGAAAGTGATGATGATGCTGCTGATGATTATAATGACTGGCACTCAGTGAATATGTTTTGATGGAAAAGTGTTTGACTTATAAAACCGGAGGTGAACTAGATTTACATCTTTGGAGCTGCAAGAAAGTCAAAATTGTTAAGAAACACAATAATAACGTTTTTAAATGCTGTGTTTATTGTGTCCGTTGTGCAGGACTGTTTGATATGAAGAAAGCAGCAGTTGTGCTTTTTACCTCCGTCTTTGTGGAGAGGTGTGAATTGTTTTTCACAGCAGGGGTTTTCATACCCCTCCCCTTTAACTCCTCATTGCTCACTAGCAGCTCAACATCTCACACACAGAGACACAGCAGAGTTATTTTATTTGATTATATTAAATAAAAATATCCAAGTCGATTTCCATTCTGACAGTGGAACGACCACTAGGGGGCCTACAGAAAGAGGTTAGTCATAATTACGTAAAATAACAGTTATGTAATGAATTACATTTACATTAAGACCCAATCCCGTCTCTTTTTTATACCCCTACCCCTTGTTTTTGAGTGTCACCTTGACCCTGAGTTACAAAGGTTAGTCTTCCTCTATGAAATGGGACCCTCAAATAAAAAGAGCATCACTTCATTAACAGCTACCAGCGCTGCTCTGTAGGCGACCCTGCCAGTCTGCAGTGACAGCAGAGGAGGGTAAAGTTCAGCTCCTCACTGCTGGGCTTTAGTTACATTTAGGGACTCATATGCCTTCAAAGAGGGGGGCAATTATTTATTATCGCCCACCCCTAATTCTTCAGTGATATGAAGCTGAAGTCAAATATTCGTCAGTTTCTTGTTCAATTTTCCCGTTCCACCTTAAATGGAGCAGCAGTTACATTCTGGCGCTTCAGGCGTCAGAACTGCTGGACTATTTAAGGTGGAACGGGAAATTTAGCTAGCTAGCTACCGAGATGTTAGCATGCTATTAACAATTTTTTATGCTTGTTATGAAGAAAGCAACCAAAATACACTGAAATGACATTAAATTAAGATTTATTAAGACAATAGAATGATTATTATAACTTTTTAATGGAGTAAATAATCACATCTGTGGGTTTCTTTGGTCTTTTGTTCTCCGTCTTGCCTGTTTTTCTTTTTTCCTCATAACTCTCTGTTTGGAGTCTCTGAAAAACTCTGTTTGGAGGGTCATGTAGCCCCAACACTTCACCCTACACCTCTATCTCAACAAGAATCAGGACACCCTACCCTTAGACTTGAATGCACAAAACTGAGGGCTAAGTGGTAGGGGCGAGGGGTTAAATGGGATGGGGCCTTAGTTTACATTCTTTTCCATTTGTTCCACTGTTAAACAATAGCAAGGTGTCCATCAAACTGGTAAGTGAATTTTGACATATTGAGTAAATAAGACTTGATTGAAACAGGAGGTACTGAACAAACTTTGCATAAAAATGTGCCCCCTCACTTGAGATGGATCATTTTTTGGCTGATAAAAAGTACAAAAAAGAACAAGTGGACAAGCATTTGGCAAATAAACATAATAATAATGTAAAATACACAAAATAAAATAGAATAAAGTCATGTGACTGCTTGCACGTTCCCGTTTTTACTTGGCCATAGCTATGAAACAGCAGGTGCCAGTTACCTAATCAGGTAAAAAAAAAGGGTCGGTGGTTGACAAATCAATTCAAATTATACTTTCATGATATTGAGACTCTTACTATGTTGAGGCTGTAGCTTTAGGTTGTGATTTAAGGGAAATCTGGGAAATGTATTCTTTGTGTTTACATTTTAAGCTGGTGCTGAGATTTTATTTGTTTTGAGTCAGTGGTGAGACACACCAGCTTAAAGGGAAACTCCACCGATTTTTCAAAAATTGTGCATAATTACGTGGTTAAGATGTAAACAGAGTCATTCAGAGTGGTTTGGTGTGAAACGCTCCGTTCTAGAGAAACTTACAGAGTCAGAATTGTTCACAGTGGTGGTGATAGGAACCAGACGTCCACCTCTAAAAGCTCCCTCACAGAAAGTCACTACAGTGTATGCTTACAAATACACTGCCTGATGTCTGAGACACTGTTTCATCATAGTTTTGAGGTAAGGATTTGGCCTAAAAAGTATATTTAAAAGCCATTCATGTGAGGCAAAATAGTCACTAAAGAAAATGTATCTTTCTAGATTTAATACTATTTTACCATCATCAACATTAAAAATGGTGAGGAAAGACTCGTGTAGGTTCACTGGTGGTTTAGAATAGTAAATAAAATGTCTATATTTGTGTTGTAGTCATGGTGATGCCTGGTTCCTATCACCACCACTGTAAAGACATCTGAGTCTCTACAATCAACCAAACCACTCTGAATGACTCTGTTTACATCTCAAACACTGAATTTTGCTGACAAAAATGGGTGGAATTCCCCTTTACAGAGGCCTGGTCCAGTGTAGCTGTACTTCCAGTGACAGAAGTGATGAATTTATATGGTCGTGTCTGTGTCCTGTAGTTTAGCCCAACACTCAGTGTTAAAGCAGATTTCTTTACGTAATTACTTTATAAATTACGTGTTTTCTCCTGTGATTTTCGTGGGGTGCGGTGACATTTCAGTGGGGCTCAGTACGCTGGGTCCAGTGACGCCCCTGCTGTAGGTGTTGAGGTCTGCTACATTACACTCTGAGCGGAGAGGAGAATGAGAGAATGACAAGAGGAGAGTAACTCAATACACGCCTCCCTGGAGACGAGCAGTTCCGTCTGCTTTCTCTCTCTCAGTCTCTCTCTCTCTCTCTCTCTCTCTCTCTCTCTCTCTCTCTCTCTCTCTCTCTCTTTTCTCTCCCAGTCCGTCTGATGAGAGTCACTGGGCGGCCGCTTTAAAGGGCCCGGATCATGGAATAATAAAGTTCCCTCACCTTTTTTGTAAAATAAAAGTTTGATGTAGCCCATAAACATCGAGTTCATTTACAATAATTCAATCATAATCTGATTTCTGCGGTTATCTGATTATTCAAATGGTCGTGTAAACAGCACACTCTGATTTCTTAGATCAGAGTAAGTAATCAGATTTCTGCTGTACACCCAGCCAATAAACTCACAGAAGAAGACATGACGTAAACGTAATGTCAAACTTCATGCCACTAAAAACATCACGCCACTTTGCCTGAAAATATGAGCACACATCATCTAGAAGATGAAGAATAATTAAACCCTTCATTTCATTGTCAGTTTCAGTTTCAGCGTTGCTCCAAAAGTGCTCGCTTATTTCCGGTGCCGCCGTCTGTTTTCGCACATGCTCAGACTGAGAAATCTGAAAGAAATCAGAGTAAGAGTTCACTGAGAAATCTGATTACTGAGCTAAAATCCAGCCTCTTTATTGGATTTCTTAGTCGGATTTCTAGATCGGAGTATGGTGTTTACATGACCATTTGAATAATCGGATAACTGCAGAAATCTGATTATGATCGGATTATTGAGTGCATGTAAACTCACTCAATGTTTTACAAAACAGCGCTAAATTGAGTTAAAGAGGCTCACTTTTTAATGAAACCTGTGATTAGTCAGCGTTCTTTAAGTACTGATAATATCCACGATATGCTCAGAAAAGCGTATTGTGACACAGTTTATCACGATAATGATTAAATATCGTCAGATTGCCCAGCCCTAATATAAATCCTTTAAAAGTTTACTTGAGTGCATGTAACTCGTTAGTGGGTCTGCGAGGGGGGCTAATCTGTCCTTATAGAAACAGCTTTTCTAATAAAGGGACGCTGAGACAGAAAGACTGGGGGGGAAATGGAGCGAGACTGAGACACAAAGCCAGGAGAGAAAAAGAATCAGAGAATTTGAATGGAGGGAGGAAGAAGGGATTCCGGCTGGTTTAAGCCCCTGAACACTGCTGCCACCCACACACAGGGAAGCTCTGCAGAGGCTGACGATGGTCAGACGCATTCCTGCTGGTTTTTTAATCAATTTTTATTTTTCTACATCATTTGAGCAAACCAGCTGCTCTTTACGCTGTGTTCAGATTTCATGATGGTTGGACCAATAGAAATGCTCCAAAATGGCTTGGAGTGAAATCTCTTTATATTGATTTACATTATTAGAAAAGAGTGATTTTGCCCTTTTCTGTAAAATTCGGATTTTGGAGATGCTTGTTTTTTTGGACGGTGATGATACAGTGAGAATTATGAAAATGTTAATATTAGTCCTGCACTGACCAGTGTGTCGGCCTCCGAGAGCCACTAGGTGTGTTCAGAAAGCAATTACGTCAATCAGTGGAGCAAAACAGGGTTGGAATTGTGGCAGAGATCCTGAGGGTCCCCTGGTGGGCAGTTTAACTCTATATACTGAAGTTCACCCCTGTAGTTTTCACACGTAATATCAGACATTATGCTTAATCATATGCCTGTCATCAAAACAATGTTCATAACTCCACTCTGTGTTTTGTTGTAGTGCAGTAGTTTTAACTCTTACATGCAGCAAACCATGAATATGAATATAAGCAACACGACTGCATGTCAGTATACTTTATACAGCTGGCTGAAATTTTGAAATGCTTCTCTATAGTGTTGTGTCTTGGCTGTCGAAGCAAAAATCTACAGTGAACTGTTTTCAGTGGATTGGATCTGTTTGTTTATTTTAACTAAATTTTTCCATGTTTTTTTTTTTTTCATTTGTTTTCTCAAGATGCCATATCATTTATGTCATTGTCTCGGCATAACAAATGTTGTTTTCCCGAGATCTCAAGAAGTTTATGCCATTATCGCTCATTATCACTGAAAAACAGTTACAAAAACATGCAAATCCATGATACATAGATTTTGAGTAGTACAGAACAGATATATTATTCAAAACCCACTAAAATTGTCTATTTACCCCAAAACACAATTGTTAAAAAAATCACAATTATTGATAATATTGAACCCCCATCCCCTATTCTATTCTATTCTATTCTATTCTATTCTATTCTATTCTATTCTATTTCAATATGCTTTTTTAAATATTAACTGTTTTAATGAAAATCGCTAACAAACCTCACATATTAAATATGATACTGAGTAATCTTTTGAGAACTATTTCATCTGTCATTATAATAAACCTTACTGCAAACAGGTGCATTCATGAGCTTCTTCTGCTGCAGAATTGTGGCTAATAGCGCTCTCTGCTAATAATCAGATAACTGCAGAAGTCCAATTATGATTGGATTATTAATCCAATGATTTCCAAAGCCATGCCCACACGCTTTCCGCATTAAAAACAAGCCGCTTCCATCGTTACAGTAGCATTTTCATAATTCAGCTAACAACCAGGACACTTAACACTGCACACTGGTTGTGGATGAGGGTCAGAGGAACTTTTTCTCCAGGTTAGAGCCAACTTAGCTGCTCTACGCTAGCTGGCAGTCATTTTAGCTCGTTTTCACTGCAGCGAGTCACTTTGAGGCGCATTTATTGTCAATTTCATTCTACATTTAGAGGAATCTGTGTAGTAAAGCCAGCATTTCAGTGCATAGCTGAGACAAATAACACAGGCAGTTTCCTAACAAACCCCTCTCTCTCTGTGAAACTGAATACTGGTGCGTGAGGCTGCACACTTCTTAAACATCAACACTTTCCATATTTTTTGAGCTGTTTAGCAGTAAATTAGTCCTTTCTAATTCTCTCTCAGTTCTTTTACCAAAACAGCGATTATTGTCTTTTACACACGCCATCGGGTTACCTGTCCTTCATTGACGATATCCGATTACATCAGATCAAATTGGGTTTTCTGTCATATGGGCCCTTTAAAACACGGTAACATTAAAAAGTATGTAAACAGGCTGCTTTAAAATTGAGATTTATTTGGACATCAAATGTAATGTGATTCTGCTAACTTAATACATGTTTTATTTTGCCTTAAAACCCCCTGCATGTGCCTCTTATGATCATAATATACCTCTAATCATCATAAACGAATGTCTCATGTAATGCATTTCTGTGAGGGAGCTTTAATAAGCGGACGTCTGGCTCCTGTCACCACCACTGTGAACACGTCAGACCACTCTGAATGACGACTGTTTAATTATGCAGAAATTTGGAAAATCTCCTTTTATTAGATACAGTTTGGGGACTTTTGTCTTGTTAGGGGAGAAGAAAGGTTGTAGCGAAGTAGAAGAGAGTGGCTACAAGAATGTCCAGCAGCAGAGACAGTTTACATTGGGCGCAGTGTTTATGAAAGTGAGTGTTGGAGGGCCGAGACAAAGCCCCGTCGCTAGGAGACAGAAACGCCACAGGGCCCCTCGCCTTAAGAAGAGCTGAGAGAGAGAGAGTGTGAGAGGTTTCTATAGAGCTGGGAAGAATGTCTAAACCTCTGTCTCTCTCTCTCTCTCTCTCTCTCTCTCTCTCTAAAATACACAGTCTGGGTCAGTGATGAACTTTTTAAATTCACTGTTCTTTCAGTGCGACATCAGTATTGCTCCATCAGCTGCAGTGCTGACGCAACTGTGTTGATATTTAGTTTTAGCGTTATGGACAGTTAAAATAGTTCAGGGCTTGTAAAAGAACGCATTTTACTCGTCCGAAGGTCAGAATCTCTTGTCTGTAGGGCTGGGCAATATGACAATATGAATCATTATTGTTATAAATTGATGTCACAATACAAAATGCTTTTCTGAACATGTTGTGGATATTGTCAGTACTTGTAGAGCAACACAAAATATTGAATAAAAATCATTGTGTTCACAGTTTTTGATAGTTTTTTATGTAGCACTGCTGTTTTTTTCTTCTGTTCCAACTGATCAAATGTCTGAAAAATAAATGCTGTGAAAATTTCTATTGCGATATTTTTACCATATCGTCCAACACGACTTATCTACAGAAAAAAAGGTCCATAACATTTGCTGGTGACTGTTAGATGTAAAGCAGCTACATGTAGGACCCCAAAATTCCTAGAAAGCATGTTCTTCTCACATGTCCACAATGCTCGGTAAACATTTCAGCAAACACAAGTGTTTTCACTGTAGATGCTACAGTGCCAGTAGCTCCCCCTTGTGGACAGTCTTGTTAAATGTGAATGTGAGTGAGCGAGTGAGTTCCATGCATCTTAAAACCACACACTGTATGGTTTAAGGCTAACTTTAATTGCCACTTACTTCTCAGACAATTTGAGGTGGCCTGTAGAAGAATAATGGAATAATTTAATAAACCCCAAAATGTAATGAAATTTGGCTCCTAAATTGATCAACAATGTAATACTGTAGTAAAATGTTAGTCAGCCTGAAAATTCACTAAATTTCCAGTAAACAAGCCATGTCAGCTTTGTAAGACGGTCTTTAAGCATAGAGTAGCAGCACTGAGGGAGCAGGAGCTCATTAACTTTAATAATGCATTCATAAAGCATTCATAAATGTTAAAATCACCTGATAACAGAAAATAAAATAGGGATGTTGCCTAGCGCTAAACATCAGGCTGTAGACGTTAAATAACTCCTTTCAGTGTTTACTGAAGTCTTCATCTCTCTGTCTCTGTCTCTCTCTCTCTCTCTCTCTCTTTCTCTCTCTCTCTCTCTCTCTCTCTCTCTGCAGGGAAGTTTAAGCTGTTGGATCAGGATCGGGATGTGCGCGAGCCTGTACAGTATTTTTCCAGCGTGGAGGAAATCGCCGGAACTTTTCCCGATCGAGTGTTCGTCATGGAGCCGATCACGTTCAGCATGAAGGTCAGTGAAAGAAATTTGGTGTAGTTATGCGAAGAGGTGCACCGATACCAAATTCCAGGGTCTGATATGATAACAGATGATTAACACCTTATTGTGGCCGAAAAACAATTATAAACCAATTATAAATTATAAACCAATAATATTGATTTTTTTATTATTTTGATGTGTCTAAAGCAATTCATAACAGCGTGAATAACAATGTTCAAGATAATTATGAGGCAAAAAAAATCACGTCACACCTAAAAAGCTTAATACGTCTTTTCAAGTGGGCATTTTGCTGAGGTGTGGACGGTGATTTTAGGGTTATTAGGGTTATTATTTTATTATTGACATTGCTGTTGCTTCCTTTTATTTCTTTGACTTACTTATGCCTTACTTATGTTTATGTGAAAACATTTATATATTTTTTAAAATATTTTATTCTTTGTTTTTGAACCTGTTGTGAAGCACTTTGGGCTGCATTATTTGCATGAAATCCACTTTAGAAATAAAGCTTAGTATTATTATTATTATTATTATTGTTATTATTATAATTATAACTCTATCCCTAACCCTAACCTGTAGCTAAAAGCTGGACAGTAGTAAAACTGCCCCTAGCTAGCGAGTGTCCCCAGTCACTCATTTCACCACAGCATCTTTGAGACGACCCTGAACACAGAGATTAGAGGCTAATAGGTCTATATTATCTATACAATCTGTAAATCTATATAAAATAACTACATATCAAACCCTGTGCTACCCTGCTGAGTCATCATTCCAGAAAAAGATTCGTTCACATCAACATTAACTCACTCGTGATGAACTCGAGATGATTCAGTGATAGATCGTGAACTTGGCTTTACATTTCATGAAACAGCTGAATTCACTACGAAATCACAGCTAAACAAAGATCTCAAAATATCCATATATTGATCTTACCTCTGTTTTATTGTTGCCAGCTGGATCTCTGTATCTGAAAGAGGCGACTTTCACCGCACAGTCTGATTACCGTCTGATTACCGGAGCTTTTGTCATAAAAAGTGGTGTGTAACACTATTTGCTGTAAACCAAAAACCAAGTTTGATTTTAAGACTAAATATCTAACGAACTAAAATGTGGTTTGTGATGAACTTCTGTGTAATTACTGTTCTATCAGAATTTGCAGGAGTACTGTGAAATATACAATAAGAGAAGTTTCCGCCATGAGTGGCACGTACGCGTGCTCGGAAGCTAAAATACAACAGAAAAATATTGTTTGTAATTACCTTTGTAACGTAACACGTAGTTACTCTGTATTCTTTAAGTACGGACGATCACCATGATATGTTCAGAAAAGCGGATTGTGATGTCATTTATCACAATGACGATAAAATATTGTCATATTTCCCAGCCCTAACTTTTATTCATAATTTAATACTATTTTTAATTCATAATAACTTTTAATTCGTCATTATAAAACATTGTAATATGTTTTTATATAATGTGGATAAATTTATATCACATAAAATGTGCTTCATGTTTCCATTTTCAGTTCTGTTCAAGTACAACATCTGAGACCCACTCAGACTGGGTTCTTAGCAGCGTAGAACAGTGAATACTGCCCCCGCACAGTACAATGACTCGATACAGTAGTACTACTGTATTGTTACACCACTAATAATTACATATATATATATATAAATAAAGAATGCTCATGATGATCAAATCACATCCCTGAGCCCCATATAAACTACAAATCCCATCTTAAACCGGACAGAGAGAAGGAGGTTCAGTATAATGAGTGTGTAGCACTTCGAGAGGGTCTCTCAGCCTCTCAGTCTGTGTGAATAGTTTTTTGAAGCTCTTTCTAAATGAAGAGGAGACAGAGAAGCAGAGGTCACATACCAAAGCCTAGCACCCTCATGGGCCTGACATTTCCTCTCCCTCTCTCTCCCTCTCCCTCCCTCTCCCTCTCCCTCTCTCTCTCTCAAACACACACACACTTCTTATGTACACTGTCTCTGTGTCGGGTCATGTTTGTGTTGCCTGCTTCAGTTCGGTATCACAGTTTTTCTGTCTCCTCTGAACAAGGATTTCTCTCCTTAGCCACTGGGTGAAGCACGCTCTGGTGGTCCTCGGGCTTATACTGATACATTAGTCATTAGTAAACATTAGTAAACAGTATTAATAGCAGCCCTTCGACAACAGTGCACAAAGCAGCTTCATCCTTCTTTCTAATGCAGGTCTAACTGAATCACTTGGCGTTTTATTGTTTTCCTGAGCTGGTGAGGTTTGGCGAAGGTGAGGAACTTTCTTTGGTAGCATTGTTGCTATGCGCTGGGCGCTAAGTGCTAATACTAACTGGTTCCATTTGGTTTAGAGATTTTCAGCTGTTTGAGTTTGTTGGAAGGATGAGCTGCTAAATAGCTGGTCGCTTCATTTTCCCCATTTTGTGGCAGCTTGTTAAGTAATGTTAAAAGGCATTGTTTCATATTTGTTGGGGTAGATATGTAGGTGAGTGATATGGAAAAAAGGTAAAATCACAATATTTTAAGAAGATTTACAATAGAAAATATGTTAGGATATTTATTTTTTCTGGCATCTGATAAGTTGGAGCAGGCAAAGTAGTGCCACATTTAAAAATAACGATCAAAAACTGTAAATACAGTGATGTGTGTTTGACATTTCACACACTGCGCTGCATGACATCCAGTTAAACAGGGCTAAGTATGCTAAGTATGTCAAACAAGCAGTTGGGAGGTATTGTTTAAGTGCTGACAACCTCCAAAATATGCTCAGAAAAACATATTGCGACATAATTTCTCACAATAAGTGATAAAGAAGCGAAGAGTCATTTGACATGTTAAGATTCTAATTACATGTTCAACTGCAAACAGTTTCAGCTTTTACATTTTACAGGAATGGGACAGGAATTTAATTAACCAGGTGAAAATGACATGTTTGCTAGTAAATCCATTTCATACTAGTCAAAACTGAATTACTAGTCAACATTTAATATTTACTAGTGGAATTTTAATTTTCACATGTGAAAGTTGAACTCCTGATATCAAGAATGAAATATTAAATTTTTCACATTTGTAAACTGAATTTCTGAAAATCTTACATGCTAAAAGTGTAAGTTTTAGTAGTAGGTAGCGCTGTTGCCTCACAGCAAGAAGGGCCTGGGTTCGATTCCCCATCCGGGCAGCCAGGGTCCTTTCTGTGTGGAGTCTGCATGTTCTCCCCGTGTCTGTGTGGGTTTCCTCCCACAGTCCAAACACAGTCAGTCAGGCCAACTGGACATACTAAATTGCTCCTAGGTGTGAGTGTGTGTGTGTCGGCCCTGTGATGGACTGGCGGCCTGTCCAGGGTTTTTCCTGTCTTCCGCCCAGTGACTGCTGGGATAGGCTCCAGCAACCCCCTGCGACCCAGGAGGATAAGCTTAGATAATGTGTGTGTTTCTCTGTTTTTTTTTATTTCTTCTGTCCATTCTGACAGCCAACCGGAGCTTCACTTGGCCTGGGTCTTTAATATGAATGACCTTATTTACATGTGGATTTTGACTGGCCCTTTCTAGGACACAGAGGAAGAAACCACAGCTGTAAAAGGTGCCAGTACACTAATCAGCACCACGGTGTGTTTAGGTATAGCTCTTATTCATCATGCTGCACATTTTGGGTGGCGTAGCCTGACCTGGCGTAGCCTGGCGTAGTCTGACCCCCTGGCTCCATCTTTAAAGAACTTTAAAAGAACTTGACAGGAGCGGCGTTTTATGATGCGAAGGGCAGGAGCAGCGGTGCTGTGACGCAAACAGGAAATCCACCGTAGGGCAGACGATCTCGTTTTGGTTCAGCCTTTGTGGGTCTACGCAGCCTTTGAAGGACACACCTTTGTACACCACGTCCTATGAAGGATGCAGCCCCTGAATTGGGACACAGCTATTGTTTTTTTTAACACTTGTATCGTTCGCTATTCGACTCAGTTTAAAACCAACATTTAAAGTGTCTCCTCGGTCGCCGTTCGCTCGTCTGCTGACGCCGCCATGTTCTCGAATCCTCGCTGGCACACAGTGAAACTCGGGATATGTTGGCTGGCGAAGGATCCACCTGTTGGATCCTTCGTCGCAATGGAAAAGAAGGACACATTTCTCGGCCGCATATGAAGGAGGCTTCGAAATGGGACAGTCTAGTCGCACCGCTGTAATGCAATCGGCCTTCAAATGCAGCCTCTGAAGGATGCAGCCCCTGAATTGGGACGCAGCTTTGATTGAGCCCATTAAGAAAGACTTAAGTATGTGAGGGGAGCGATGGAGTGTGTGAGCGTGTGAGTGTGTGAGTGTGTGAGCGTTCGGTGCTCGTCTCAGTGTCTGTTTAATGGCCTTTCAGCCTTTCTGATCAGTGTAATGTGTTTTCTGTTTACCAGCTGTAGAAACTTCATTACCCATAATTAGGTTTGAGATGCATTTTAATTGAGCATGGCTGAATATACTGCCGAGTCATAATCCCATTAAGTGCCACAATATTAGCCTCTGCCTGAAGAGATCTTGACTCTTAATGGATAATTCCACCCAAAAACGAAATTCTAAAATAACTGCCCTAGATGTAACTATGAATATGTTGTAGAAATCGTTGAGGCTGAAAGAAGTTCACAAATTCTTCACTTGTGTTGAACAGTGGAAATAACTGATGTCTAATTTAAGGGTGTTTAGTTAAAGAGTAGTCCCACTGTAAGAATAACGATGTGCTGCAGTGGATGTTCATCATAATTCAACAGTTAAAATAGAAATCAATAAAATCACTTGAATAATTGATACTTTTACTGCTTTTGTGAAGCCAGTAGTGAGTTAAATGTGTGTTCATTTGCAGCTAGGCAAACCTATCATTGTATGCATTTGAAAGGGGAACTCCACCGATTTTTTCAAAATTTTTGCGGAATTCAGCTGTTGATGTAAACAAAGTCATTCCGAGTGGTTTGGAGTGAAATCGTTGATTGTAGAGACTCAGATGTCTGTACAGTGGTGGTGATAGGAACCAGGGGTCAGTATGACTACAACACAAATATAGACATTTTATTTACTGTCCAAAACCAGCAGTGGACCTACACGAGTCTTCTGAGTTTATATATGTAATGTTGATAATGGTAAAATAGTGGTAAATCTGGGGAGTGGGGGGGCTTGGGCAATATTGTGCCCCCAGCACTCTACATGTACCTCTTTGCTGTTAATTAATTACAAAAATAAGCCAAAACCATCTTAAAATGGTCATAAAACAGTGTCTCAGGCATCAGGCAGTGAATTCATAACCATTTTGTTTGCTCACTTTCTGTGAGGAAGCTTTTAGAGGAGCTTTTTTCCTGTCGCCACCACTTTCACCAGATTCTGACTCGACAGTCTAGAATGGCACATTTCACTTCAAACCACTCTAAATGACTACATCTCAACAGCTGTGTTTACATGCAAAGATTTTTGCCAATCCGATTGAATACAATCCGATTACAGATTCAGACTGAGGTGTTTATTCTCACTCTACTCAACAATCTGATGAAAATCTCTGTTTACATGCTCACTACAAGCAACACGGTCCAAAATTATGCACATATGTAGAGAACCACTTAGTGTAGACGTTACCATGACAACCAGCATCATGTGAGCCCAGTCAGAGTGAGATGAGCAGCAGTGAGCAGTGCTTGTGTTTTAACCGCTTTGAAATGATGTCAGACTCAGGAAAACGTCCTTCACATGTCCTTATTAAAGAAGGCCGAGAGGAAGACGTCGTGCTCTGAGACACATAAGCTGGACGTCTGTCCCACCGCCATCTTTTAAAGATCAGAGCATGAACTTTGTCTCCTCTGCAGACCAGTTTCTGCTCCGCCATGTTGAACGGTATAAACTTTCACTTTGACGCGACGAACATGATCAGAACGGACTTAAACTTTCCGATAGGGAATGTAATCAGATACAGGCGTTTACACGGATATTATTCTTCTATTTAACGGATTATTTACAGGATTACTCACCTCAGTCAATCAGATAGAAAGTGCATTCCGAATGGCCTCAATCGGACTAGTGTAAACTATTGTTTACATGGGCGTATTCTATTCTGACTGAGCTAATAGTGGATTATTAATGTATTATTAGGCTGCATGTAAATGTGGCTACTGATTGAATTATGAAGCAGTTTTGAAAAATGGATGGAATTCCTATTTCAGTGTAGAATTTAGTGTCTTTGTCCCATCACGTCTTGTTAAACACATTTTCGGTGTTAGCTGAGCTCTCTAACAAACGCAAAAATGATACACTAATGCTACTTTTTAGGGGTAACCATCTCCCCTTCTCTCTCTTCCCCTCTCTTTCTCTCTTTCTCTCTCTCTCTCGCTCTGTGTAGGTGGTATCGGGGGAGTTCAGTGAGGACAGTGAGGTGTATAACTTCTCTCTGCAGGCGGGCGATGAGCTGACCCTGATGGGCCAGGCCGAACTGCTCTGTGTCCAGTCCCCCCGCGAGAAGTCGCGCCTGGCTGCGTTGCTTCGGCGACTGGGAAAGGCCGGCGGGGCCCTGGGCCGTCCCACCCGCGCCAAGGTGCTCTAATTCTGTGGATAGTTCACTGAGACCCTACTGAGACCTTTACCTTTAAAAACTCTTTATTTGTCCATTTGTCACATGTAAAGGGCAGCTGACAATTCAAATAAGAAAAAAAAGAAAAGATAAAAGAAATTCTGATGTTTTTGCATGAACGCAGTGATAACAACTATTAATAACTATTAAAAATTAACAATATTCAGTAATGCTGCAAAAATGCATTGTTGTTTTTCCGTATCGTCCAGCCCTAAGATGTAGTGTTTTGGTTGCAGGTGCCCTGCCTGATCTGCATGAACCACCGGACTAACGAGAGTGTGAGCCTGCCGTTCGGTTGCCGTGGCCGTTTCTGCACGCGCTCACCGCAGGAGCTGCGCATGCAGTCTGGAGAGCACACGGTCCGCAGCATCGTGGAGCGTGTGCGGCTGCCCGTCAACGTGGCCGTCCCATCCCGTCCGCCGCGGAACCCCTACGACCAGCACTGCGTCCGTGAGGGCCAGCGCTACAAACTCCTCGGCATCATCAGCAAGACGGTGGTGCTGTGCTGCGTCCTGCGCAAGGAGGAAGTGACACCCTCCCACTTTCTGCTTCTGACCGACATGCCGCGCTTTGCCCTGCCAGACGGCCTGCTGCGCAGCGACCCCGTCTACCAGCAGGCGGTGCTGCAGAGCGCCGTCCGCTGCCAAGAAATGTTCGACCCGGACGATTACTCGCGGGCTGTGAGGGAAGTCAAGACTGATTTCATGGAAGAGTGTCTGAGTCCGCGGAGAATACGGGTGTGCGTCCAGGGATTCGGGCGCAACGACCTTGGACAGTCCCTGCAGAGGCTTTCCCTGTGCGTTTACGGGGGCGGAACCATCACGCACACGCTAACGCAGGGCTGCAGAGACTCGCTGAGCAACACGCACACCTCACAGAGCGAGGGGGAGGGGGAGGACCGCGAGTATGTCACCCCCGATTGGTCCACGGAGACGCAGGAGATTCCGTACGAGGAGCTGTGGACCAATCAGAGCGGCGGAAGCTACGGAGAGGTCCAGGAAAGCACAGTGAAGGTGGAGCACAACCTCATATCCTTCCACTCCACCTCGTCTCTGGACGGGACGACGGGTCCTACCCAAGTGGCCACCACGGTGCAGATGGAAGCGGGACGGGTGGCAACTCCGCCCCCTGTCCCACCCAAATCGGAGGCTGTGAGTAGATTTTGCCTCTTTGGGCTCTTTTTAGTCAAGTCACCCTATTTTTTTTCTCTTTAATGATGAGAACACTTTCCTCGACTTAACTACAACAGTAATGAACGACACCTCCGTTCCCCAAGCGAATATGTTAGCCGTAATCTTGATATGTGAAAAATAAGGTGGACAGTGACCTGCAGTGAAATAGCAGAGCTAGCTACTGCATGGTGGACAGAAAAAATTGCCTACTGACCACAAGTTCACTTTAGAGAATGAGCATCCCATGTTGTCCTATTACCCTCAAGCCAAAAACAGCTCCAGCTTCAACTTCTTGGCCATTTAATATGTGTTTTTTCAGACTATGCCGAGGATTTTTTTGCCTGCATGGCCCTATTTTTCAGCAAAAAACAAAGCTTGTCATTTTTTTGCGTCATAAATCTACTATCAGAAAATCTTCACTATATAATCTGACATGCAGCATAACTGGTCACTCTGTGTGACGCAGAATTTCATCCCCTTATTTGTGAGGTTATTATGAGGTTCCATCTGTGTTCTGAACAGTTTTGAGACATTGAGCTTCAAAGATTTTGCATTCCAAATAGCAAAACTGATATGTGAACACGTCTTTGTATACATGAAAATGACAGACACTCTAAATTTATTCTAAATGTACAATATCAAACCACTATCAAATTTGTAAATTAGTATTTTTGGCTGAAATGCAGAACCTTCTAATCCTGAGAACTCACTTTCTGCTTGGATTTATAAGGTTCTACCTGGCAAAACATGAAAAAAGCAACGATTTTCAAGGAACCCAAACAGGTTATACTTGTAGTTTTTAGTAAAAAAGTGTCTACATTATCAGAAAGTTAAATTTAATGCTCTCTATGACATTTTTATGATGCTCATTTTTATTTATTTACTTTTTTCTTGTTTTAGGACAAACCATCATTTTTTTGCATTGCAGATTAAGTATAAAGGTCAGTGCTAAATATTTTGTCCAGTGCAGAGGTCACTTTTTGGTAGGAACCATTAGTTTAAGTGTCCTTTAGGTCAGACAGCGACCAGCTAGTGTAATAAACTGTCCCAGCAGGTCAGTGTAGCAGGTCAGTCTAAAGGCAGAATGAGGTTTTGTTTTATCAGAAATGTGAGTCTAATGAGCCGAAATGTTTGATACTGGAAGAAAGAAGAAAAAGAAAAGATGGATGGTTGAATGGAATTAATGTTTATGTTATAATTAAGACCCCATCAGGTCAAATGTATACTGTTTAGTTACCTTTATAGCTTAACATTTATGACATGTTCCATGTTTCATAATGTTTTATAAACGTTGCCCAACATCACTTAAGCGGTGCTGTGACATGACAAAGAAGCAGAACCTGATTGGCTCACAGATGGAACCTTATTGAACTAAGCTAGAGTTTGACTTTGGAGAGTAATGATATAAGACCGCTGCGATCACTGTTGTGGCAGAATCAGATTTGTGGGTAAAAATAAAATAATCCTCCTTTACAGTAAAATAAAGCTCTGCTGATCGTTCAACACAGTTTAACAATAAATGGACTTAAACTCTGGAGTTAATGTAGAACTGCTAATTCACCCTTTAACCCTGAAGGTGGGTCCACAGACTGCTGTTCACCATAGCAACGCAGACAATAATCTCGCCTAGCTAGTAGCTAACAAAACAACTAAGATTTAAAATGAACATTCATAATTTGGAGACAAATTGACTTATTTGCATTTATAATCACTCCAGCTGGTTTCCTGATATGTTTAATCTGCAACGAGAAACTGACAAACACCAAAACGTCATGAGGCTGAATTCAGATTCTCCTGATCCACCTTAAATGGTGCAGCAGTGTCATTCTGCCATCTCAGGCACCATTTAAAGTGGAACAGGAAAATTTGCACAAGAAGCTGGCGAATGAGAAGCGACTTCAGCCTCGTAAAAATCGAACATTGAGACATTTTACAAGAAACTGCTCTACGTTTGGAAAAGTTTCCTGCCAGAGATGCGAGAAAAGCAGCTATAGCTGAGCTAAAGCTTAAAGCAGAGCAAAGTGAGTCTGAGTTTTTGTTTATATTATATTTTTTAGCCTATACTAGCACATCAGCACATACTGAGACATATTTACAGACAAGATGGTAAAACTGACATCAAATGTTGTGGCTCGCAAAGTGGTTTAAGTTTTTGTTGAAAGGACAAAATGGCTCTTCTCAACATTTGGGTTGCCGACTTCTGGCACAGTGCAGAGCAAGCTGTACTCCCTCTTATCTAAAGAGTCACTGCGGAATACAGGAACATGCACACAGGTCAGGGCTCATGGCAGACACACACAGGGTCATGCGTGGACTGTTAGGGTGCATTAGGATCCGTACAGCATCGTAAAGCGCTGCAGTTCCAGACTAGGCCTAAATTATTGATACGGCTTTTACAGGCCTAATAATGACCACACGCTTACCGGAACAGCGCACGCACACGCACACACATCTACACACGAACAGAGCCACAGAAACTTTACTGTATCATCAGGGCTGCAGTCGTGATTACTCTCTTTAGCTCTGACAGCTGGAATTACAGCCTTTCTGCCCTCTGCTCTCTCTCTCTCTCTCTCTTTATCTCTCTGTCTCTCGCTCTCTCTCTCTTTATCTCTCTGTCTCTCTCTCTCGCCTTCTTTTCAACCTTTTGCTCCTTCGCTCCCACGCAAATTTTCTGCTCTGGTCTGTAATTTAGTTAACCAAAACACACACACGCACACAGTCCCTGGTGTATGTGGACAGGAAGGCGGCTCTCTCAGAATGGCCTCTGGCGTCGGGCAGAGGAGGAAGTGTGGGCAAATATGTAGATTAACAGAGCGTGTCACTATGACGGTGCAAGAGGTCTGTTCCACAAGAGTGAAAGCTTTGTCATTCACAAACGCACAAGACTGTACTGTAAAGGTGAATCATGCATGCTTTTGTTTTTGTTTTGGTACATAATATCCCCCCCTGAGCAAACGGAAGACGTGTGGTCATTCAGACGTGTTTGCCTACAATGTAACAATAGTGACTTTAAAGAAGGCTTTAATAGGTTTTCATGTAAGAAGTATGGTTGAATATTACGGGAGTCACGGTGCGGAGCGCCAAACAAAACAATAGTCATAGCTAGTGGGGCTGCTGCGTCCGTAGATCATGACTGAGATGAGTCTGTGGTCATCAATATGTGGGTGCTTGCTTTGATCTGTTGTAGTGATGTTGAGTCCACAGCTGGTTTGTAATGTTGATGGTCCAGTTAGCTGGTTATTCCAACACGGTGTTAAAAGTCCCATGTCATGGAAAAAATATTTTTTCTAGAGATGGACTTTCCAACCTGGCTAAACGGTGCGAAATGTTAATTTCTGCATTTCCTATTTCACAGATTTTTGTGCAAATTTTCTATTCCACCTTAAATGAAGCAGCAGTTACATTCTGGCACCTGCACAGCTGCATGAATGCAACTGCTGCACCAGTTAAGGTGGATTGAAGGGAAATTTGAATAATAAGCCAACTTTAGCTTTGTTGAATTTCTGAAGTCGCTTCTGAAGTTAAAAATATTACAATCATTCATGTTATCAGTACCAGTCGGCTCATGGCTCAACCTGGGAGATGCCATGCCACCTGATGACCGAGTCAGGTGGCTCGTTAGATGGTACGAGAGGAAACCATGTGTCCATGCTAGGCTAATGCTACCCCAAAAATGACCAGCTATTCCTTTAAATCCGCTTGAACTAGATAATGGTACATTGTACTATGTATATAGCTTCAATGCAAACACTTTGTATGGAAACCAAGCTTAAAAAAATATCATTTTAAATTCATGGTTGTGATGTCACAAACATGAACACATTTACATTTGACAGCCCATTCAGCCTACAGTAGTTTAGCTCCGCCCAATCATGTTCAATTAATGAGTATTGATGAAAACAGTCTCTCGCAGAGAGAGATAAAATTGGAGTTATTAGAGTGGAAGATGTGGGAAAACGATTAAACGTTGTGCTGTTCATGGCTGTCAGGAAGCAAATGGATCACTGAAGCGTTCCGAAGCCTGTTTGTTTCATGACTGGGTTTTATTCATATCAGCAAACAGTTTCCATTTTCAGCTTAACATAATATTCAACGTTGTAAAAGCACAATGTCTGAGATGTTGCTGTCGCCTCACAGCAAGACGGGCCGGTGTTTGATTCCGGGGCTGAGTGACCAGTTTGCATGAATTGCCCATAAAAAATTCATGAGCAATGCATCCTTATTACTGATAGTTTTGAAAGATTAACTCGCAACATTTACATTACTGTGTAAAATGCTAAAAGATGTAATAAGAAGTAATACAGAATAAATTTAGAACTTGCCATATCAGGTCTGTAAGACATACTGTACTCAGGAAGCACATGTTTATTAATGCTAACTAAAATGTCATCTGATAGTATAATATGTTTTATAAATATTGCAGTGTTGCCAGGGTATTTGTTTATGTTGCCATTGCGTCTTTGTTTAATATTTTGGAGGCTTCGTCTTTCCTGTGCCGCGAAAGTTGTTTCCTAAACTACAATACATTTGATCAGTAGAGGTCTTTAGATAGAACTGTTATTGTTAATATATGGATAATAATGGATGTAACTTATACGTTATTATTAGTTATTAGTTTTTTATTAATGATAAGAGGCTGGTATATCGTAGAGGCATGATGAAGGCAAGTCTGATGAACCATCTCAAATGTGTGTAGTGATCCTCATCAGAGTCTGCTTAGAAGGCTACAGGCTGATTTCAGTTCATCTTATTATTTCAGTTCATTTTATTATTATTAATGGTGATTTAGACAATAAGTATTCAGACACTTGTTCAGAAACACCAGTAAGTGTTCAAAGCCTGTAAGACATTAAATATTGAATTTGATTACTACTGAGAATTCAGAAATATTGCTGCATTTATCGCTGCATTCAAGGGTTCTTTAGTAAAGAAAATGGTTCTATATAGAGCCATGAACACTCAAAGAACCCTTTGCATGAATAAAGGGTTCTCTGCATCATGAAAGCGTCCTTCAGCCTGATGGAGAACGTGCATGAATGTGCTACAGATGTTTATATAAAGAAACCTATTTGAGAAGGGTTCTGTAGAGCACCCCAAAGTGTACTTCTGTTGTCACAAGCTTGACACTGTGACAATAGAAGAAACTATTTGGGTGCTGTATAGAACCGTTTTCCAAAAAGGTTCTATGTAGAACCATCTACAGCACATTCTCCATCTGTCTGAAGAACCCTTTCATAATGCTGAGAACCCTTTAATCATGCAAAGGGTTCTTTGAGTGTTCATGGCTCTATACAGAACCATTTTCTTTACTAAAGAACCCTTGGAATGTAGCCCTGTGTGACGTCCCGCTGTTGTGTGCTGCACCATGAGGCCTGAAGAACGACATTTCCTCCCAATGTGTACAAGTAACATTGAGGAATAACAAAGACCACCTAACTACACTCTTAACAAGACAGTTCTTCAGGGGTTCTTTAGTGAAGGCAATGGTTCTATTTAGAACCATGAGTTCTCTATAGAACCATTTCATGCTTGGTTTTTTGCATGGTGAAATGGTTCTTCAGATTGATGGAGAAGGTGTTGTAGATGGTTCTATATAGAGACCTTTTTAAAAAGGGCTCTATAGAGCACCAAAAAGGGTTCCACTATTGGAAAGAACCCAAAGAACCCTTTTTTGGTATTATATAGAACCCTTTTTGCTAAGAGTGTAGTTGCAGATGCTGGAGCCTTTAGCAGAGCGATCCAGAACTGGACATTAGTCATTTAATACACACCTTTCTTTGGATTCACCTAGTAAACTGTCCTCTCTCTCTCTCTCTCTCCTCTCTCTCTCTCTCTCTCGCGCACTCTCTCTCTCTCTCTCTCTCTCTCTCGCGCTCTCTCTCTCTCTCTCTCTCTCTCTAGGTAAAGGAGGAGTGTCGCTTTCTGAATGCTCCTCCTGTTCCACCTCGCTGTGCTAAAGCAGGAGGCCCCGCCCCTAGCCCGCCAGTCCCGCCCCGCTTCCCTAAAGCCCCACCCACAAACACCCGCAGCCCAAACCTGTCCTATTACTCCTCAGGCCTGCAAGAGAGGTACGTCCACACCCACACTGTGAGGAATGTAACGGTCATACGCACAAGCGTTCATTCACATTCTTAGATGTTACTTTGAGTATGACAAACGTGGGGTAGCAGTTAAAAGACTGAGTGGAAATGGGACATAAATATGCTCTTCACCTTCCTCATTTTTGGAGGACAGGGTTGCCCTGTGCAGCGTCAGCCCCGAGAATTAAACAAACTACTGGAGTGATGTCCACCCACTGGAAAGATTCCCCACTCACAAGCCTTTCTCCAGCGTTTTATTTATCTGGGCCAATTCTGGACTCTTAGGGTGAACTTTGGGAAGACCCGCATGATATCAGGATTATTCTCCAGCCTGTTTTCCACTCAGAGCCAGAATGTGCTGGCGGTGGTTCCGGGACATTAAGGAAACTTTTTGTTCTTTTTCGACACTATGAAGTGACCGGTTGTGGTGGTGCAGGAGGGCAAGCTTGTGGTTAGAAGAATAGAGCCTTGCTTTGCTCTTCTCTCCAGGCTCTTGGCTCTTTTTACTGTTCAACATCAACACTAGAATACATAAATAAACACTGCTCATGGTGCACAAGGTAAGTGAGCGTACTTCGGGGGAATAAACTGTGCAGGGCATTTCCCAGGACCGGAGCAGAGAACCACTAACCACAACACCAACATTAAACACAGACATCACCGGAGCATCTGTGTTTACACATGCATAATATAAGCATTGCTGTCCTCACAGCCAGTTACAGCAATAGGAGGTTCATGCATTTACATCACGATGATTTCCAGTGACGACAAGGAAACACTGCTGTCTGAGAAAATCATGAGGCACAGGGTAAGTTAAGCTAACTGTCCACAGGCAATACTAACCGAATCCATCGCAATATTTGGACATTTACGTTGATAACTTACTGCAACGGTTTGCTTGGATTACACAAGGAAACACTGCTGCTGCCTGAGAAGCTCATGGTGCAGAAGGGAAGTTAACCTGCTGTCCAGAAGCAACAGTGATCATACATCCCTACAATATACCCACAACTGGACATTTACATTATCATAACTTAACAATGTATTTCCATTGTGTTACTTAATTGTCTTTGGCGGCATCTGTTCCTATGGCAGAATCACGAGGAGCATGATTCAGCGTCTGAAGAGTCATCACAGTCCATCGCTCCTCGCAGCTAGAACTTCATCTGTAATAAAGTGGACTTAACTGACCAATGAGCTTTACGTCGTTTTAACACAGCAGATTCTCCTGGTTAAAATAGTATGCTTGTGTCGTACTGCTAAGGGTCGTCACACAAGAATATTTATTCTGTGACTGGGCACAATAGTGCTGAAAACTGAATGATCTGGACAGACAGGAACGGGTCAGTCACATACTGCACAGTGACCTCCATTTCTCGCCCTTTTGGCTTCTCAGCCTTGTCATTTCTTTTTCAAATGAGGACTCTTGATTCCTTCTTTTATATCTCTAATTCATTTGTTCTGGCTTTCTCAGACTGTGCTTTAACCCTTTAAGACTGAACTTGTCATGACAGGTTAAACTTTACTACTGTCAGAAATCAACAACCCTCAAGCTCTATGTTGAACCACAGGAGCTGAGCTTTCTTGCAGTGTGCTTTGTGCAGCTCCGTTCGTCGTATTTCCCTCTGAAATCCCAGCTCTGATCTGGACTGACATCTGCAGAGTCATCTGAGTTGCCTGTATTGTTTTTAGGTTGTTGCTTGGTAGCCAATCAAAGCAGGAGTTTAGCTTTAGAGGCCCTCCCACACAGCTCTGGTTTCAGTCTGAAAAGGTGCTGAATCAGAGCATAAAGGTAATCTGATAAGATAATGTATCAACTTACAGTGAAAAAAATCCAATTGTCAAGCTTTTGCATAAGATTAACACTTATCGTCTTGCTTTGCAAGCACTGTTTCTTTTAGGTGGTGCATCTTGTTTTCTTTTTCTTAAGGTCATTTCTGCGTATTCTTTTTTGGCCTATTTTTACACTGATCTTTCACACTTTCTTCTCCATCTAAAACATGTGTCAGGATCCAGTCCTCGTGGGCTAAAACACCGCAGACTTCAGCACACTGCCTCATTAAACACCTGATTCAGCTCATCAGCTGATTAGCAAGGCCTTCATGAACTGAATTCAGAGTGTTAGATGAGGGTAAACACTGATCTCCACAGCACTTTGGCCTGGAAGGTCCCCAGTTTGACATGCCTGATCTAAAACGTCATTTTTTTAAGTAGATCTGACGAGCCACTTTTTACGGTGCTGTCTTTCTTTTCAATGGTTAATGTAGAAAATTCATTCTGCAAACTGTGAATCTCTGACTGCTTTGCCTAAAACCTTTTTGGATTGTCAAGCTTTTTGCAGAAGATTTAGAGCCTGTTTAGTTTCCTTGAAAGCATTGAATTTTCACTCAGATGCAAAACCACTACATAATTTGCAAGGCGAGCACTGTTGTCAGTCTTGGTTTCCTCCCTTTCTATAGTTTTTTTGGCCTTTCAACCTTGTTATTTATGTTTTTTTCATGTTCTGGAACTTTTATTGTTTTCACACGTCTTTTACTTAAAATCATTGATCTCAGATTTATTTTGTTTGTGCTTATCAGTTGATTTCACATGTTCATCTGCAGACGTTCTTTATATTTTTTCTCCAGAATTTATTGATTTATCTTTTCCTCATTTGTCTTTGCATTTCAAGCAGTTGATTTCAAAACATTTTCAAAAGTTTGACTCATCTAAACTTTGTAAACTTTTCATTTTCCTTCTTTTTTGCATTTTCACATTTGAATTCTGTGAATCATTGCTGAGAAATTTTACTGGTGGAGATAATTGTGACATTGATCAACTGAAGGACATTTTCTGATAACATTATTCTTGGTGGCATTTCCTTCAGTAACTACGTATCTAATTCCCCCCTCACTCTCTCTCTCTCTCTCTCTCTCTCTCTCTCTCTCTCTCTCTCTCTCTGTCTCTCAGCTCGGCTCCTCGTAGCGACAGCAGCTCCCCGTCTCCAGACTCCTACTCCCTGTACTGTTATCCCTGCACATGGGCCGACTGCGTGACCTCTGACCCCTCCGTGTCGCCAGACCCCACTCAGCCCGCACAGGCCTGCTGGTCCCACCCCAGGGGGGGCGGGGCCTTCACCTCAAACGTTCTGAACACCCCCCTCCTCAGCGCTGACTCCGCCAACAAGAACTACTCTACTTGCACAAGGCCCCGCCCACAGGCGCAGAACCGCTTTGCTCCATTTGGCGCCCTAAACCCTTTCGCTAATCCAGGACACCGCCACAGTTCCTCTGATTGGCTGGCTCCTGGACGGAGCTCCCCAACTCTGATACCTGACCTCACTAGCTCTGCCAGTAAGGAGCCTCCAGCCAACCAGGAAACCTCAGAGGCGAGTCCAAGTCCTCTGGCCCGACCAACAAAGAGCTCAGAGGAGGAGGAGGCTGTGACACCAAACCCTGCCTCCAGTTTGGCCACGGCAAGAGGGGCAGAGGGCGGGGCCGTGTCCTCGTGGCGACCGCCCGCGGACCTCTGCTGGCTCTCGGTGGAGGAGGTGTCCGCCAGCCTCCGGTTCATCGGGCTGTCGGACGACGTGGTCGGCCTGTTCAGCAGAGAAAGGATCGACGGCTCCATATTCACGCAGCTCACGGAGGAGATACTGTCTGAAGACTTCAACCTCACCAAACTGCAGGTCAAAAAGATCCTGCAGTTCATCAAGGGCTGGAGGCCCAAGATATGAGCCTTCGAACACATGCTGCGAACAGATTTGAGGGCACATACCTGTAACGATACGCAAATGAAGAAGGTACGGTAGTGTCAGACAGAAGTAGCACAATTGTATGTGTGAATATGAAGAGTGTGTGACCATTTGATTTCATACTAGGGCTTGCACGACTAATTTTTAATAGTCGGCTAGGTGTTCAGGAAAAAGTACAACAAGACATCAGTGAAAAGTATTAAAATGACAAGCATAAAGAAAAGCTTGCTACAAGCAGCGAGCAGCGGATGCTTCGTTTTGAGATGCAGGGCAAGTTATTTTGCTGCAATTCAATGTAGTCTTAAGCACTGTTGCTGGATTGGTTTTACCATGGTGGGTTCTGTAATATATCTATGGGATTTAACTGGGTGATCTGCATAATTTCTCCAAATCCCACTGGGATTTAAAGGTCATAGTCCAGATATTCATATCAGTGTTGCACACAATAACATGCTGCGTGGCAGGTCAGGGCAGGTTTTATTATTCTGTGAGCTGGATTGGAACAGCACTGTTATTACTGAGGGAGCTCAGAGTTCAGCCAACTGACCGTTTGCAAAATTATGAAAAGTCCCGCCTCACTTTGGGCTGCATTCCCAAACAACCCAACTCCGAAAAGAACCGCACCCCAGTGAGGCGAGGGCCGTTACTGGCCTCACACCATCCACGGGCTGAGCCTCGATCACAAGGATTGAGACCCCTGGCCCGTGCCGGGTGAAATGGGCTTCTGTATGCCACATTTCCCCCGCGCCCGTTAAGGACGGGGGATTCAGCGCTGGGCTCTTCCCTCTTCGCTCGCTGCTACTAGGGGAATTCTTTGTTAGTTTCTTTTCTTACGCTTAGTAATATGTGTCTGTCAAGCTTAGGGCAGCTGGCAGCATCCCTAGCACTTGTGCAAAACCACTAAAAAGTTCAGCAGCACAAAGGAAGATTTAGAAGCACATAAGGAGAACTTTTGAAATCAGTTTACAAGAACTTTATTGCAGATATGCACATATGAAAATCAACAAAATATGCATTTAAAGAGAACAAATGATTCCGGAAGGCATGTTTGCATTAATCAAACCAGGTTTGATCTTCTAGTGACTTGTCAGGTTTTCATAAATGAGGTGCTTTGAGCGACATGAGCTCCCCCTTCAGACGAGCTAATGCTGAAGCTAATGCTAGAGCTGGTCTAAGTGATGTTAGATGCTGAGTAGTACTTGTGAGCGCAATACAGTCCTGTTTAATCTGATTTATCACACTGTGAGCAGCTAAGTTTTGACAGGAGAACTTGTTTACTTGTTTACGACTGTAAAAAACATGGACGATGTGGCTCTGTGCTCTTCCATTTAGGCTTCAAAATGACTGCTCACTGTCCAATATACAGTGTAGGGGAAACAAGTATTCAGACTCTTCTGTATTTTTGCTATTTAATAAACATCCAGTGCATAAATCCCCTCAAATGTACACGCATAGTGGTCCAAATTCAACAAATGCCTGTAATAACATATGAACTACTCTGCAGGGAGATTTGAGTGCGAATAATCAGCTTCAGTGCGTGAAATCAAGCGCCAGCCTACCAGCACTTCATTCACATTTCATGTACATGAAGCACACCCTAAATCAGGCAGATGTTTTGGTAGGGAGCCAAAAAATGACAGCATTCAGCGGCTTGTGACCCAATGGCTGTGCTTGTAGGCGGAGTCAAGCGGTGGGTGCACCGCGCCCCCTACTGACCAAACTTTACAATGTTAAATTTATAACGACTGGCATCTTTTTTAAGCGTGGCAGAAAGATGTGATTGTGTAGTGCAGGTGTGCTGTAGAAATGAAGCAGTGAAGATATGACATTAAACATTTGTGGTTATTCACTTTTGTATTAGCTGGTTTCAGAAAACATCTCATAATTTGATTAACGTTAGGCAGAATGTTTTAGTGTCCAAACTGAAGGCTGTTTCAGTGCCACGTCGAGTGTGTGGTTGGCTAATGTTAGCTAGCAGCTAGCTAACTCAGGGATGAAAATGAGCCACTTATAACCACAAAGATGGCGAAAAACTTCCAACCGAGGATCTGTTAGAAGAGTTTAGTGTCCAATCAGACATTGCTTCACTTCAAAATGTTGTAAATCACTCAAACTTATCTATGCTGTAAAAAAGTAAACAATGTCAGATGGAGCCGCTGCTGTGCTGTGTCTGTTGTGGTCCAAGCTGTAGAGAAACAGAGGGAGTCTGTGCGTTCATGAAACTGTCAATCAATACACCCATAACTATCAATCACCTCCTCACCGCACCCTTTTAAATATCACCAAATAACTTCTATAAAACAGATTTGTTGTGAAAGATTTACAATAGATTTATTGTGTCAGTGGCATCCAAGGAAGTCGGCAGGATTAAAAGTTGTACTGCAGCCAGCCACCAGAGGGCGTCAGAGACATTTTGGTTCCACTTTTCGTCCCCATCACGTTGTCCATGTTTTTACAGTCATTGGCTGATCTTAACATTTCTCCTATAATGTTCCTTACCGTTTGGCAATTTATTAAAACGATTATTAGCAAATTCAGTAACCCCGATGAAGTTTAGCTAACCCTCGGGCCTGCATAAGTCTGTCTGGTAGTAGTTTTGATGCTGAGCTATGAGTTTGGTCTTCTGCAGAGTTCAATCCAGAACTTGTATAGCTTCGGGAATAAAATGACATTAAAAACAGCTCCAATCCGTTATTATACGTTCCTCAGTAACACCTTTTCACAAAATTGACCAATTTACTGCCACCGCGATTCTCACTGCAGGTTTGTTGGGTTTTCCCTTCGCTTGATGGAGGAAGAAGCTTCTGATTGGCTAAGTGGTGTGTCAGTCATTATTTAGCAAGCGGTCAGGCTGTAAGAACTACACACATTGAAGACTGATACATGATTAAAATCACAGTAATGACAAATTACAGTAGCGCCCCTGGGAAACTAATCCAGCTCCAGTAGGACTTGACAGAGGAATTAGTATCTCTTATGAAGTTCGTCCAGCTAGTAAGGTACATTCGGCTTCATGTTCTGCAGAAAAAGACTTGCTTTGTGTTGACTATTGCTTATTGCAGAAGGCCACAGTATTTCATTACTCAGTAAGACACCCACAGCACTGACTAGTAGACAATTCAGTTCGACTAGCATGAGTAGCCCTTTGCTCATATCACGCTCCTCCTGAACGCTCAAAGCTCAGCTGCTGAGGGACGCTGTCCCATCAAACTACTGAACGCCCATGTGTATGTGACTGTGTGGATCAGAGTAGGTTATCAGCCAGTGTCTGTGTGAGTGCTGCATGAGTGTGTTGTGTTTTAAAATGAGAGATTTTATATATTTAAATATCACTAGTTCAGCACAGAGTGTCTACAGGGACTAAACTGTGTAGACACTGGGGACTGTCTCAAAACTCTACGCCTCCTCAGTAAAAAATGACTAAAAAGTGACTAATCTAATATCGAGCACTATTTGAATTTGTATGTTTTATTTTTGGGGTGTTGGCCTCATCGTTTAGAGCTGTTCAGCAGGTGCCTTTAAATGATAAAAGAACAAAGATGATAATTCTGCTGGATTTTTAATGAACTTTGTTTTTTGTTTGTTTTTTTTTTTTTAAACCCCAAAATGTGACAGCTTTGTACTTCCCTCTCTGGTTTGGCCTTGAATGTGTATGTGTGTGGTGACCCTCTTGCTCCTGGACACTGTAAGGCAATTATTGCCGCTGCTTCTTTGAAGTGAAATTATGCCTGTGTGTAATGGCCATTAATTTTAAGAAATAATTTGGAAAAAATGATAATGAATTAACGCACCCCCTCCTCCTCACCCCAAGTCTAGATCAGCCAAGCTGTGGTTGGTGTCTGAATATTGCTTCTTTAGTTTTATTATACGAGTATTCAAACTTGCAGTGCATATATCCTCTCAAATATCCACACATAGTGGCTGTTATTCATCAAAGTTGTGCACCTTTAATGATTAAGGATATACATTTCAGCTTCAGTGCGTGAAATCAAGCGCCAGCCTTTACATATCATTTACATGAAGCGTGCCCTTAATTCAGGCATCTGTTTTGGTAGGGAGCCAATGAAATGACAGCATTCAATGGCTGTGCTCATAGGAGGTTGAGGTCAAGCGATGAATGCACTGCACCCCCTACTGACCAAACTTTATAATGTTAAAATTATAACAGCTGGAATCTTTTTTAAGCTGGGGACTGTGTAGTGCAGGGGTGCTCAATCCTGGTCCTGGAGATCTACCACCCTGCAGAGCTTAACTCCAACCCTAATCTAACACACCTGATCCAGGTGATGAAGGGCATCAGGGGCGCCTGAGCATTACAGCCAGATGTGTCGGATCTGAACTCTGCAGGATGGTGGATCTCCGGGATGGGGCACATCTGGTGTAGTGTGATTATTTTCCTAAAATAACATTGAAATATCTTATTCCAGTGTATGAGATGCCTCTGCACCAGCTGTGTTTTGTATTGTGTATTTTGTGGGTGGAGTCAGTAGCACAAAACAAAAGCACAATCTAAAGGCTCGTTTATGCTCAATGTTTAATATGGATTTGGGTGCAGACGGAGCTTCTGTGTTCTCTGCGTTCATTTTGTCCGGATTTGTGCACGTTCTCTGAAGGCTTAAGGATACAAATGAAAAGGAGCAGTACCACCGGAGGCCTTGGGGGGGCAGTGTAGCCAGTAGTGGTGGTTCAGTTTTGGCGCATTCTGTCCCAAAAACCGTAAAACGTTATAAGGGTCCCTCTGATTAACTTCAAAGCCCTCCATAAATTTCAGTGGGATTCCTTGAAAGCACCTTCACCTTCTTTTAGAACCAGTTTTGATTAATTCTGACTTCATGTTTGGCGTTATTGTATTGTTGAATCATGCATGATCTGCCCATTCATGGACAATAAGATTAAATTCTCCGCTAATATCTGCTGGTATATCGCCCTATTCGGGTTTCCTTTAGTGGCCTGTAATGCTGCAGCACTGTTTACAGCAAGGCAGCCTCATATTATGATGCTACCACCTTCATGCTTCCCTGTTGTTCATGGGATCATATCTGCATCCTATCTAGTGCAAAACTAAGGAGGTCGACTTCAGACACCAAACAAGACATAGTTGGTCGAGGTGATGGGGAACGTTGTTTTCAGCCCACATACTGTAATAATTATACTAAGTGTATTTTATGTAAACTGTTTTTTATCATTTTTTCGGTTTCAGTTTTCAGCCCAGTGTGTCCAGAGTTTGTCTGATATTACCTGCCCTTTCAGTATCATTGCACCCAGTTCTAAAAGACCAATGCTCTTGCGTTCACTTCTTCCCTCCCTCCTGCCTCTCCAGTGAGCATCGTAACGAGTTATGATCTTTCTTCCTTGTTGATCTGGAATGTTATTTGCCATTATACACATACACACCTCAAGACCTACCCTTAGAGCTGGTTCACCCTCTGAATAAAGGAAGAAAGACCACCGTCTCTGAAAAAAAAGTGAAGAATGTGAAGTGTGCGTCACGCTCACACGCACTCTGTAATTAAGTGACAGTAATTAAATGCTTACTAACCACAGCTTTTTATGTGCGAGAGTTGTGTGTGTGCAAGTGATGCGTCAAGCGTGTCTCCGTAATGAGGGGTTTCAGCAGGCCTGTATCGCTGTTTTCTCAGCGTTTGGGGGACGCGCTGATGGAGTGTTCGAAGTGTATATTTTACACATCCTCTGCTGTAGACACACTTGTACTTGGAATAATATTTAACAGCTTCAGTGTTTATATTGAAATGTCACCTCCTGTATGATTTTAATCCGTATGGATTAGTTAAAGAAACAAATAAAGGAATCAATAGTGCTCACTCAGTTCAACTCTTGAATGAATGCGGAATTAAGAAGTATTATAATGTGTACCTGTTTTATCAGCTCCACTTACTGTATAGGTGCACTTTGTAGTTCTACAGTTACAGACTGTAGTCCATCTGTTTCTCTGCATACTTTGTTAGCCCCCTTTTACCCTGTTCTTCAGTGGTCAGGACCCCCATGGACCCTCACAGAGCAGGTACTATTTGGGTGGTGGATCATTCTCAGCACTGCAGTAACACTGATCTGGTGGTGGTGTGTTAGTGTGTGTTGTGCTGGTCTGAGTGGATCAGACACAGCAGAGCTGCTGGAGTTTTTAAAACACTGTGTCCACTCACTGTCCACTCTATTAGACACTCCTACCTTGTCAGTCCACCTTGTAGATGTAAAGTCAGAGACAATAGCTCATCTGCTGCTGCACAGTTTGTGTCGGTCATCCTCTAGTCCTTCATCAGTGGTCAGAGGACGCTGCCCACAGGACGCTGTTGACTGGATATTTTTGGTTGGTGGACTATTCTCAGTCCAGCAGTGACACTGAGGTGTTTAAAAACTCCAGCAGCACTGCTGTCTGATCCACTCAGACCAGCACAACACACACTAACACACCACCACCACGTCAGTGTTACTGCAGTGCTGAGAATGATCCACCACCCAAATAGTACCTGCTCTGTGAGGGTCCATGGGGGTCCTGACCACTGAAGAACAGGGTAAAAGGGGGCTAACAAAGTATGCAGAGAAACAGATGGACTACAGTCTGTAACTGTAGAACTACAAAGGTCACCTATATAGTAAGTGGAGCTGATAAAATGGACAATGAGCGTAGAAACAAGGAGGTGGTCATAATGTTATGCCTGATTGGAGTATGTTGCAAATGCTTATCACAACATTAATAACTGTCACATATAGAAATTATTTGATTAAATGTTGTTGAATCCTACATTTTTGCCTAACCTAGCAGCATCACGGCAGCCCACAGGTTGAAAGCCGCTGCTACAGATGATCCCTATGGGCGTCCATTTCTTTGTGTTGTGTTTACTCTCTTTTCTCTCCTCTGAACTACTGACCTCCTCAGTCAATCAGCCCAAATTTACTGTACATACACACTCTCACAGACGCATGAAATCCAGGTCCAGTTTGGTTTATTTGAAGGAAGCAGGATTTGGGCAGAGCTACTGGAATCTCGTGGATAAGTTGGTGGGATAAAGTTAACAAATTATTCACAAACAAAAAGGAAACTGCTGTACAGAACAAACAAAAACAAAACAAAACAGCAGGCAGTGCAAAAGTCGGTCTCTAGCTCACTGCAGAGACAGTACGAAGGCGTCGAGAGTAGACCCTGAAGTGAGTGTAGCTGCAGCAATTCCATTTCTACAGTTTTAAATGGTGGATCATGTATATTAAACAATGAGTTTCCTTTTATTATCAGCGATAAGCGAAGGCGTTACAATCGTTATCTTCTCTTGCACAGAGGTTAAGTGAAATGAGTTATGCCAAGATGACCGGAGGACAATGGCGATCGTCCTCAAGGCAACAAAAAAAGGTGTTTGGCAAGAGGTGAACCTGTTAATACACAGTACCAATGTCTCACTAATACTTATATGCAGTAAAAGTGCACAACTCCCCATGCGGATTCCTCATCTGAAGGTAACGGTGGATGGACGGGCAATGCTGACCCCCAAACTTGAGGTCAGAAGGCTGTAAGTTTTAATGAGTTAGGTTCACTTGTGGAACTTCTTGCTGGGGTCCTTGGCGTAGTCTAAGAGGAGCTGGCAAGGGGTGAACTGATTTCCGTAAGCGTCCTCATACTTCCTCATCTTCTGGACCAGTTTATCTGCTCCGAACGAGTCCAAAAAACGGAATGGACCTACAGCGGACAGCGCAAAATGTACATTTAGAAAAATGGACATCATTCACAAAAGACAAACAAAAAAAACCCTGATTTTTCTACACTTAATCAGTTCGTAAAACAGTCCAAGCAATTTAACCAAATGAACCATCATGATCAGCAACGCTCTGTTCAGTACTCTCTCAACTGCTGACCACACAGTGTGCACAGAAACAAAAACTCTGCCTTCTATGCTGCAGACTGGGGTTCAAGCACCCTACACTTCACCAATAAGAGTCCTTGAGCAAGACTCCTAACACTTCTTCTAATCCTTCGCCTACCTGTGTAAAATGATCAAATTCTAAGTGGCTCTGAATAAGAGTGTCTGCTTAATGCCCTAAATGATAATGTCATTGTTTAGATTTCCACCCGAGAACCTGATGGGTTCTTAAACTCCACTGCTGGTGTCCTTTGGAACTGTACTCATATAAAAATCACACATCTGCCATTAGATGTCGCTGTATCTCGGGTTTAACTGAGGCTTACCGTAAACCTGCTAGAGACGTGGTTTTACTGAGGTTTAAGGCAAACCTTTTGTAATTTAAGCACTTATATCTTATGCTCAGATATTTTGATATACCATATTTAGGCCTACACATCTTTAATCTGTAATGTTTTGTGGACTTTAATGCTCATTAATTGCTTAATGGCTTAATTAATTACTTAATTAAACACACAGGGGTACCATGCTCACGCTATCCTAATTATTGACTCAATCTCATCTCAGCAATCACATTATTTGTTTAACAATTTGATCTTTGTATTTAAATATAATTTTTTTTGTTTATTTATAATTACAACTTGTGTTGAAATGCCTATCATATATGAACTGACAAATGTGAAAGTTTCTATGTCCTTCTTATGCAGTGTTTTTAGTTAGACCAGGGGTCAGAAACATGTGGCTTCGGAGCCTCATGCGGCTCTTTTACTGCCCTGTTGTGGCTCCACAGCTGAATCAGATTTGTAGGTAATAATAAAATAATCCTCCTTTACAGTAAAATAAAGCTCTGCTGATCGTTCAACACAGTTTAACAATAAATGGTCTTAAACTCTGGAGTTAATGTAGAACTGCTAATTCACCCTTTAACCCTGAAGATCAGCGCAGACTGCTGGTCATCATAGCAACACAGATAAGAATCTTGCCCAGCTATCACTGATGGAACGGCAAAAGAGGAACATCAATTTGGAGACGAATGGACTTATTTGTGTTTATAATCACTCCAGCTGGTTTCCTGATACGTTTAATCTGCAATGAGAAACTGACAAACACTAAAAAGTCGCGAAGCTGAAGTTTCTCATTCGCCAGCTTCTCGTTCAAATTTTCCCGTTCCACCTTAAATGGAGAGACATTTTACAAGAAACTGTTCTACTTTTGAGGAAAAGTTTCCTGCCGGAGATGCGAGAAAAGCTGCTATAGCTGAGCTAAAGCCTAAAGCAGAGCAAAGTGAGTCTGCGTTTTCATTTATGTTACATTTTTAGCCTATAGTAATACATCAGCACATACTGAGACATATTTACAGATGGTAAAATGGACATAAAACGTTGTGGCTCCCAAAGTGGTTTGATTTTTTGTTGAAAGGACAAAATGGCTCTTCTTAACATTTGGACTGTGACCCCTGAGTTAGGCCAATCACGATGTAATCTGGCAGCCAAAGCGCTTTACTCAACGTTTAGCAGTGGATCAGGTAAATTCAAGCTTGGTTTGACAGACAAATCAGGTTCCATTTAATGCACAGGTGAGTGTTAAAGCCCTGAAGCTACTGGTTTAGCTGAATCTGTGTTAAACTCAGACCGAACTGCGGCTAAGCTAATGACCGAGCAAATCCCCAAGAGGATTTGATGTGACGGTGACAAACTGAACATCTTTTCCAAGTGTGTCCGTGTCTCTGTGTGCGGTCACCTCCAAGGCAGGGAGGGAAACCCAGCCCAAACACGGCTCCGACGTCTCCCTGTACAGGATCAGGCAGAATGCCCTCCTGCAGACACAGAGCTGCCTCGTTCACAAAGCGGGACACCAGCCGGTACTGCACGTCCTCATCTCCAGACCTACAGAGGGAGAGAGAAAAGGTGTTAATATATCAATATAAACTTCAATATGGCTATTTTACTGCTTCTAGTAATTTACTCTTGGTCATTTCTAGAAATAAGCACAAACTGTACGGCGTCAGAAACCACATAAGACAAGTACGTGGTGAGTACACAGTTTGCACGATGCAAATTTTTGTGGTAGATTTTTTATCTACATTTTATCTACATTGGCATAGGAGCTGAACTGTTCTAAGCATATGTTCAAACTGGTCACTTTACAGGAGAACGTTCTTTACTGTTCTTTACCGCTCTTTACTTTTGGACTGTTAATGACATTTTGACACTGCATAAAGGACTGCAGCTGTGCTCAAATGATGCAAATAATAAAAAAAAATCAGATGCATTTTTTGCAACAGTGAGTGTATTTACATGCACTCAATAATCCGATCATAATCAGATTTTTGCAGTTATCAGATTATTCAAATGGTCATGTAAACACCACGCTCCGTTCTAGAAATCCTATTAAGGAATCCTATAAAGAGGCTGGATTTTAGCTCAGTAATCAGATTTCTCAGTGCATGTAAACTCTTACTCTGATTTCTTTCGGATTTCTCAGTCTGCATGTGTGAAAACAGACGGCGGTACCGGAAATAAGCGAGCAGCCGCGAGTTTTACGTAACGTTTATGTCACGTCTTCTTTTCTGAGTTTATTGGCTGGTTGTAAAGTAGAATATGTTAAATTTTTATATGTTAAATCAAGCAAATATATAGAATTAGCAGACTAACGCTGTATATAAGTGTGTATTTTGGACTAAAAATTAACAAAACGTCATTTGACCAAGGAGGGGG
>NW_023494795.1:645000-687500 GCF_904425465.1 Colossoma macropomum
AGCTAGTAGCTAACGAAACGGCAAAGAGAGTGATTTAAGACAAACATCGATAATTTGGAGATGAATGGACTTATTTGTGTTTATAATCACTCCAGCTGGTTTCCTGATACATTTAATCTGCAACGAGAAACTGACAAACACTAAACTCACACTTCAAATACTCACAGCTTCCACTTCCTTCAGCACTTTGTGTTTGATTGACAGATCCTCAAACACTGCCTCTATCACCATGTCAGCCTTCTCGAAGCCGCTGTAGTCCAGCTGACCCGTCAGGAAGGACAGAGTCATGTCCCTCTCAAACGTTGTTATGCTCTTCTTCTTGGCTTTATCGTTCAATCTGATGGAGAGAGAGAGAGAGAGAGAGAGAATGATTGTACGTTAAATAAATAATAAAACATATATAAACGGAAGAGCAACGTACATAAAAGCAAAATAAAATCACAAAAAGGTAATTAAAGAGCTTAAGTGTTATTAAAATTAGCTTATTCAAGGCAAAGTGCAATGAGAATAAAGAGCAAAACAGCCACGTGAACATTAATTGTGATTGTTTTCAGTATATTAAACTATACAAATATTAGAAGTGGATCTCAGGAAATATATGTTACAAGCAAATGTAGGACATGGACCCTGTACAACAGGCCAACACTGCACAGGAACAACCTAAAGCCTATTTACTGTGGTCAATCGGCCGAAAAAGAGCTGAGGAGGAGCCACTAGATCTTCTCAGCTCACGCTAAACTTTCTGTCTCTGCCTTAGCTTAACTAACAATAGAGTTCTGCATTCAGTAAAATAAAAGGTGAGGTTAACTCTATGCTACAGCATCACTGCAGTGGCAAGTACTGTACTACTGTACAGATGTAAAGTCTTTGGTAAGAACTTCAACAGTTACAGACACAATAAAACACGATTCATGATGAATTATATACTTTAAGGGTTTAATAATTGTTTTGACCATCTACATTTGTAATGCTGTAAATCTATCAGTTCGACTAAGACCACCAGAAATGCCTCACTGCCCCCTAGTGGCTGCCTCAAGTTATCACAGCTTTCATTTAGACACTGTTGTCTGTCTCCCTCTAGTGGATGAAACAGTGTACTGCAGATTTTGTATGTATGTATTTTGTCATTGAGACCTGTCAGACTCGTGTGTGTGTGTGTGTGTGTTTGTGTGTCTCACCCCTTGTAGACCTGATCGTGTCCTCTGGCTAGTCCCTCTGCTGTTGTGTCCTTCAAGATAGTGGCCACGCCCTTATCCACTGTTACCTGGGCGATACCTGCTCCCATCAGCCCCGCCCCCAGGATCGCCAAGTTCCTGATCAATCACAAACAGGGACAGTTATTGCATCAACACTGAGAAATACCTCAGACATGCCGGTCCATTCAAGTCTCACCCTCGAGACTAGAGGCATGTGCATGTGGATATTGTGATGCCCGATAATGTGGTCAAAATAAAAACTAGTCACAGAACCCGAAACCTGCCATAGCCTGAAGCTGAAGCATTAGATTTATCTTAAGAACAGTCTCTAAGGTAGCTTATAGCAGCCTTAAAGGGGAACTTGACTGATTTTTGAAAAATTTCTTCATAATTTAATCCTTAAGCAGTCAACAAAGTCATTCAGAGTGGTTTGGTGTGAAACGCTCAGTTCTAGAGAAACTTCAGTCGGAATCATTCACAGTGGTGGTGATAGGAACCAGACGTCCACCTCTAAAAGCTCCCTCACAGAAAGATATTACATGAAATGTCTGACACATTGTTTTAGGATAGTTTTGAGAAGATTTTGGCCCAAAACGTATATTTTTAGATACATTTACGTTGGGGAAGTACTATAGGCTATATTTGTGCTGTCGTCATGGAGACCCCTGGTTCCTCCCACCACCACTGTAAAGAAATCAGAGTTGGTCAGCTTTTCGGAAAAGCCACATTTTGCATCAAACCACTCTGAGCGACTTTGTTTACATCTCAACCACTGAATTATACAGAAATTTGGAAAAATCAGTGGAACTGCCCTTTTAAGATGAAGCCTACCAGACCAGTATTTCATATTTTCATGAGCTCTATCCTATTCTATTCTATTTCAGGACTAAGGCTAACTGAGCACTGAAGGCATTTTAACAGAAAAATCATGATCATCTCAACCACCGAATTATGCAGAAATTTAAAAAAACAGGTGGAGTTCCCCTTGTCATCATAAGGACACCAGTGAAATAAGCAAAGAACCATTTTTTTCACAATATTATTACATTATTACACGTAAGTCAGAGACATTGTTTTCCAACCGTTTTGAGAAGATTATGGTTTAAAATGTTTTTTTTTAATGTATTCAATGGTGGAGAAGTATTGTAAGGCAAAACAGTCCCTAAAGAAAAATTGGTGGATTTCTCCTTTAATCATACACAACTGAGAGGCTGTACTTTGTTCTGTTAATGTTTTCTCAGCATCAGACAGTCATTACCAATGCAGGCTTATAAGCATTAGTAAAGCTTGCTAATTAAACACTATGTTTAATGATTACGTCTGAAAATACTTGAACCACCACAAACATTTGAAACATGATGTTATATAGAATTAAAGATTTCAGACTATTAAATAATAATCATGAGAAAGCTCTGCAGCCAGACGAGGCTGAGGCTGTTCCTGGAGTAAACTTACTTCACTTCTCTCTCCGGTTTTCCAAAGTTGTTCTTCTTGCAGGCCACCTGACCCTGATACAGGCCAATCAGAGCTCTGCTCTCGGGGGTCATCGCCAGCTTACCGAAGTTCTACAATACAAAAAGTAAAGAAAGAGGTTAAAAAATGAAAAAGAGTGGGCGAAGAAAATGAACCACAAATTAACTTACACACCCGGTTTATGGTGAGTAACACTAACATAGTGTCATAAAGCAAAGTTGAAACACCCCAGATTTCCTAGGTGAAACTTTTTTTGCTAATTTTAGTGACGATTTATATTTGTTTGCTGAGTTTAACATGTTGGGAAAACCAGAAGGAGTGAAAGCTGAAATGAAGCGTGTTCAGTGCTGAGTGGAGCTCTGAGCCACAGCTGAGCGATCACAGTTAGTTTTTCAGAGGATTTCCTGCCTCTGATTTTTCCTCTATCAGCTCAGTATGAGCTCCACACCAACACTCACTGGCAGAGTGACGTTCTGCTCTCTTTTCTGTTGTTCTTTCATCTCTATCTCTCTCTCTTTCTTTCCTTTTTCTTGGTCTCTATCTATTCCTTTCCTTTTCTTTCCTCTTTTCTTGTTTCCCTTTATACTTTTTCTTTCTTTCTTTTCTACCCCTCTTCTCCCTTCACTATACACACTTTCATTCATTCTGGTTTTCTCTTTCTTCCCCCTTTCTCTATCCTTTTTTCCTTTATTTTCTCCCCTTAATCTCCCTTTTTTTCCTCTTTTCTTTGTTCTTTCCCTCTTTAGCCTTTTTCTTTCTCTTTCTTTTCTCCCTCCTCCCTGCACTATACATCCTTTCATTCTTTTTTTCTGTCTTCCTTGATCTGTTTTTCCCCTTTCTTTTTCTTTTCTGTTTTTCCCCTTTCTTTTTCTTTTCTGTTTTCTACCCCTCTCTTTCCTGCACTTCCGCTCCTTCATTTTCTTTCTATTCTCTTTTCTTCTCTCGTTTCTCTCTCTTTCTTCCTTCTTTTCTTTATCCTTTTTCCTTTCTTTCTTTTCTCCCTCCTCTCCCTTCACTATACATGCTTTCATTCACATTATTTCTCGTCACTTTCTTTTCTTCCTCTCTCTCCCCCCTTTACTCCCTCTCTCCTTCTCGGTGCTGAGTTTATACAGGCTGTTTATGATGAAGGGCCGACGCTTAATTCAGAACAAGAGCGCTTGAATCAGTGGAACTGCCACTGACCTGAAAGTGAATGCGTGGAATGTGTTTATTTGGCTGTTCAGACGAGAGTTCGGAATTTGACAACATCATTTTTAAACACAGACATCATTTTTAAGCACGTGGTACACCTTAATCCCGCCACACTGCTCTCCCCTACCCCTGCTTCAAATATCTACGGCTGGTTGAACTGATTCTAACAGCTAAGCAGCGCTAAGTCTTTGGTGGGTAAAGAAAAAAATAAAAAAGTGATACTGACCACTGACTCTACATGGTATCCTTCAGCTGGACCCTTCTCCACTCCCACCTGCACAGCCTGACACACAAACACAGGACATTAGCAGCACGGCACATTATATATGTTTGAACATATGCACATCAACATATATATATAGCAGAGCTGATGTTATACAGTGCTGTGAATAAGTATTTGCCCCCTCTTGATATCTGCACATTTGTCTTAAAACAAAAGACAACTTGATTAAACACATAATACAATGTTTTATCATCATTTCATTTACTGAAGGAAAAAAAAAAAATCCAACATCAACTTGCCCTGGGTGAAAAAGTAATTGCCCCCCACTGTTAGACAACCAATGAAACAAATTTAGTTGATAATTTGGATTAATTAAATTTGACATACGCAGGCTTGATTACAGCAAAGCCCTTCTGAACCTAACATGTCACTTAAACAGGAGCTTTCTAACAATGATGTAGGTTAAACAAAGCAGCACACTAGGATCACAAGACAGTCCAAAAGAGACGACAGAGTTATCAAAATATGTCAGTCGGGAAACGACTAAAGTTCTGAGGCTCCACCAAACCACAGTGAGAGCTTTATCTCCAAATGGAGAAACCTTGGAACAGTGGTGAACCCCTGAAAAGTCCTCCGAGAGCATGGTGACAACTCATCCAGGAAGTCCAAGAACACGGACAAACATCTACGGAACTGCAGGCCTCGCTCACCTCAGATAATGTCAGCGTTCATGATTCCACATTAGAAAGAGACCAAGTAAAAACTAGGGGTGGGCTAAAATATCGATACAGCGATACAACTTATAGCTTTCTTTTGCGATACGTTATCAATACGCTGGTGCCAAATATTGATTTATTTATTGAAACATGCATGTGCTGTAAACACTCTAAACAGACTCCTCCTTCAATCTGATTTACCAGACTCACTCTTTCATGTCTCCCCATGGTGGCGCTAAGGCACTAATGAACAGGGTAAACCTGCCGTGAAGGATAAACAAAACAAAAAAAAATCTCTCAGGGAGAAATAGCAGGCAACAAACTGTCTTGTTGAAGTACACGGGCAACAGAACGAACATGCATAGCCACCTTCGTCATCATCCTGACCTGGTTGTTGAGAAAACGGCTAACGCTGCCACAGCTCGAAGTCAGCCTACAATCAATACAGTTTTTAAAGCAGAACTTCCTTGTACGTCCCTGAGGGCTACCAGTATTTTGAGAGAGCAATGTGTATTTTTGCATTAATGTATATTTTTATATACGTTTATTTTTTGTATTTTTTCACACAGTTAATAAACATTTTAGTCAGAACTGTTCTGCTTTCTGGCAGTTTATGGCTATTTTACATTGGAATGATGACACGCAGTCAGTGTATGTGTGTTAAAGAGGCATGAAGCTAAGCTTGCCTTTTGAAATAATATTCTGTGGACTGACGAGTCGAAAGTAGAACTTTTTTGAAGACGTGTCCCATTAAATCTGGTGTAAAGATAACAGAATTCCACACTAAGAACATCAAACCAACATGGTGGAGGTAGTGTCATGGTGCTGCTGCTTCAGGGTCTGGCTGGCTTGCCATAATTGACAGAAAAAGAAGAGAATGTCCTGTCTGGTCTTCAGTCTGTGATCTGAAGCTCAAGCACAATTTGGTTATGCAGCAAGATCTAAAGCACAAGAGCAAGTCCACCTCTGAACGATTCAAAAAGAACCAAAACTAAGCTGACTTAGACAATATCCTGACTTGAAACCCCACTGAGATGCTGTAGCACGACCTTAAATGGGCAGTTCAGGCTTGAAAGTCTTCCAACGAGGCTGAATCAAAGAATAGTGGGCCTGAATTCCTCCACAGTGATGTCTGATGACTGACCTTCAGATACAGGAAGCTGTTTGGTTGCAGCTGTTGATGAGATCTGCCCTTTTTTATTGTGCATTGTAAACGGTGAACCTAAGTAAAGAATGTACACGTTAGTAAATGTTTACCTCTATGATCTTGAGCGGTGCTGGATAAAGGCCTTTGGTCTGTTTCATCACTTTCTGGGTGACCGTTTTGTAGACCTGCTTCCTCACTAAGGGAATTCCCAACACTGCGTCCTGCACCTCTGACACACACAGACACAACCCGTCAGTAACCGAGGCGGCTGTGCATGACCGTCACAAGAACAGCGAAATATGAAAGTTCAGTATTCATAGGTGTGAAGTTCAGAGATGTGAGTTACTCTGCATGAGGCCTTTCTTCTTCTCCACAGTCACGGTCTTATTAGCCAGGCCTTTAGCCACGCCCACTGCCACCTCCTCCAGATAGTCTATAAGCCTCTCCTCAGGGTCCTTCACACCCTGGACCTGCAGAGAGAGAGAGAGAGAGAGAGAGAGAGAGAGAGAGAGAGAGAGAGAGAGAGAGAGAGAGAGAAAAGAACAGACAGAAGGGAAAAAGAAAAGAGAGAGACACAGAGGAAAAGAGACACAAAGAAAAGAGGGGAAAAGAAGAGGAGAGGGAGAGAGAGAAAAAAAAGAGAGAGAAAAAGAAAAAAGAGAGACAGGGGAAAAAGAATAGGAGAGAGAAAGTAGAAGAAGAGAGAGAGCAAAAAGAATGAGAATGAGAGCAAGAAAGAGGAGAGAGAAAAGAATAGGAGAGAGAAATAGAAGGAGAAAAGAAACAGAAAGGGGAGAAAGTGAGGATAGAGAGGAAAAGCGAGAGAGAACAAGAGAGAGAGAGAGAGAATTAAATAAATGAATAGTCCTGAAGCTGCCAGTCTTGCTTTGAAACATTTTCGTTTGAAATAAAGGTCTTTTAGGTCAAAATAACATGGAGGTAATTTCAGGACTTGATGACGTTGGCCTGTTTACATGTCTGTGATTGTACAAGACTTACAAACCATTTATAAATTAAAAAAAGTCAAAAAAGGGTTAAAAACACTGCTCTGACCTCGGGTAGGCTCTTCCAAAGTAACTGTTTGAGCTCACAGTTTGCTGGACTGTGCTATCAAAGCTAATTAAAATTACACGGAGTGGAACATCGACACATTTAACACCATGCTAATGTTAAAGATCCACACCCTCCTCACACAGAACATCATCTAAAATCACTAACGGACTCTACATGATGTCCATCCTTTCACTCAAACTGAGATGTGCACTTCTAATTATGTTGAATGGGATTTTTGTCATTGTTACGTAAAGCTTGCCCAGCCTAGCAACGGCACAGACTGATGAATTAGGGGGCGTCTGTAAATTCCTAACCGTCTTACCCAGTGGGTCGATCACATGGTGGACGAGGCCCATCTTCTTCGCCTTGTCTGCTCGAATGCTCCTGCCAGTCAGCATCACATCAAATGCAGTAGGAAGACCCAGCTGGACATAAGATACAAAATTAAATAAGTAAGGAAACAAATAAATAATAATAAGCTGAATGATTAATCGAAAGAGTGCAATAACCAACATTATTCAACATTGTCTCGAAGCTCAGCGGCGTCAGATTGGGAGTTTTTCACAACACATCGTAGGTATTTACGTTTTAACGTCACACGCGCAGACTCGAAAAAGAAGGTCCGGCTCGATATTTAGGTCTCAAACGCAAAATCAACATTATACTGACGAAGAAATGATACAACAGTAGATAATTCACTCACATCTTCAGAAACCACGTCCTTCACCAAGTTTCGACTGAGTTCTCTATGAATTCTCTTTCAATGCGCTCACAATCATCAGATTCATCCGCTCGGGGAAGGGGTCCGAAGCACAACCAGTGTTACAAAATCTTCCGCATGTTGCATGCAGTTACACGTTTCCACCAGAGAGGTCTCCAAATCCCCAAATCTTACAAAGTGCAGCTTTAGATTTTAATTGGGGAAAGTGTTCACAAGCCAAAGAAATGGATGTGCTGGCCTACTTGGTGGACAAAAAGGCCTGCAGCTATATTTAGAATAAATAGAATCTAATTTAACGATCAGAAAAATTGCAATTAGTTATTTTCCCTAAATCGTTCAGCCCTACCACCAAGAGGAGAACAGAGTCAAAGACCTTAAGAACTTAATTTATTTTTTTACTTAATGTCTTATATTCTGAGATGACCTGAACGCAGCAGGGCTCTGAAGGGAGCGGCTATAAATAGATGTGCAGATTTGGGACTGATTAAATGGCTCTGTGAGTCAGAGAGTCTGAGAAAAGTCTCACCATTTTGGGCATTCTCTGAGTGCCTCCGGCCCCCGGCAGCAGCCCCAGCATCACCTCCGGGAAGGCCATAGCCGTTTTCTTACTCTTAGTGGCCACACGGTAATGACACGCGATCGCAAACTGAAACAGAGACAGAGAGACCACTATTAACCTGAAAGGGTGGGGAAAGGTGGGTAATAAGACATCATTGTCACAATAAACTATTTTATTAGGCTTTTTTAAGCACATAATGGGTATCAGCAGTACTTAAGCCCTACAGTGCAATAATGTCTCAGGGTAAAAATTCAAAATCGATTAAATATGTTTGCTGCCAACACGGCGCCACAGTGGAATGGATATGGCTACACTATAGGTCTGCCCACCTCTAACTCATTTACCTTATTATTCGATGAATTGATGGAGGTGGAGCAGAAAACATCCATCCAACTACTCATCCATCATCTACCCAACCATCCAACCAACCATCCATCCATTAAACTAATTATTAAACCATTTATCCTATTCATCCATCCAATCATCCATTTAACAACCCATCCATTCATCCCCTGACCCCTCCGTTCAACAATTCATCCATCCAACATAGATCTACTTACCCGTTCATTCAACCCATCCATCCATTCAATTATTCATCCATACAACCACTCATCCACCCATCCACCCACACATTTAACCATTCACTTATTTATCCATCCATCCACATAACCCACAAATTTAACCATCCAACCACCCACACCTTCAACCATCCATCGATCCATCCAACCATCCACCCACCCACACCTTCAACCATCCAACCATCCATCCATCCACCCCCACATTCAACCATGCATCCATCCATCAATCCACCAACAAATTCAACCATCCAACCATCCATTTACTCAACCACCCTCACAACCAACCATCCAACCATTCATCCATCCATCCACCCTCATATTCATCCATCCATCCATCCAACCAACCATGCAACCATCCACAAATCCACCAACCCAAGAATCTACCCATCCATTCCCTCCTCTTCTCTGTCTTCTTTGTCTTACCTCCAGGCCGCCACCCATACAGGTGCCATTAATAGCTGCCACAAAGGGGATGGGCGATTTCTCTATCTTCTCAAACATCATCTGTCCTTCCTTTGAGAGCCCAGACACTTCTTCTGCACTCTTACAGGCCTTCAGCATACTGAGAGAGAATAAGGGATTAATCCCAGTCACAAAGAAAACAATACATAAAATCGTGCATGTCTGTGAGCGTATCTGCACGTAATCATACACACAAACGTTCAAACTGTTCAGAATCAATGTTGACACAGATATATAACCAATTTGGTTACAGTTAGATACATAAAGTCAATCTAATATTCTAGTATTAACTGTTTTAAATAGTTAGTAAAAAGCCTGGAAGCCAGAAAAAGAAGTGTCAGATGTGTCTAGATGATGAACAGAGTTAATGATCCTATAATGAAGAAGTGTGTGAATCATACTCGAGGTTGGCCCCTGCGATGAAGCAGCCTGGTTTGGTGGAGATTACCACAGCGCTCTTTACTGCACTGTTCCCCCAAACCTCATTCAGCACCTCCATCATATCATCCTGCAGCTGCCTCGTCAGCGTGTTCACCTGCACACACACACCCACACACACACACCACACACACACACACACACACACACACACACACAAACGCTATTACCTGCAAAGTTCTACACAAATTATTAAGAGCTGTAATTACAAATGCAGAATTTCAGTGGAGCTCCTACACTGTAACTTCAAGGTTGGTTAAAACTGGTGCTAAAGGCTACGTTCACATTACAAGCCTCGTTGCTCAAATCCGATTTTTTGCTCAGATCCGATTTCTCTGACACGATGGTTCACACTCATTTAGGTGATTCAAATCTGTCATTAATGTGACGAACCGGCGTCCTGAAATGACCCTCATGAGCTCATCCTACTCAGTAACGTCACGTGAATGAATCACGTTCATCATCAGCACAAACTAACGAGCAGAACGAGCTTCGCTGAGAAGATCATTAACTCTGATCAGCTCTCAGCTTCATTATTAGAGCGAGACGAAGGAGAAAAAGGTGAGATGAGCTGCTTTTCCACCATTTACAGGCTTTACTTCTGTTCGGAGCTACTGCCATGGTAACGCTGAATGATGGTGCAGTGGAACAAAAGCACATGAATTCCGAGCGTCACATTAAGGTCACATGGCCACAAATCGGATACGTATCTGATCTAGGACCCCATATGAAAGCGGCTCAGGTCGGATTTGAAAAGATCAGATTTGGGTGTCCACACAGCCCTGAAAACATCAGATCTGAGTCACATTAGGGCAAAAAATCGGATTTGTGCCACTTCAGCCTGGTAATGTGAACACAGCCAAATACACTACCGTGTGTGGTAGAATTCCATTCAGGCTTCAGTATCAAATAATCAATACTTATGTAGTCTTATCAGTATCAGCTAGCCAATAAGCAGGCCTGTTCCAAAATCTAGACTGCTGATTGGCTGTCCAAATGACATTCCATAACAACTTTATTAGCGTCAGCAGTCTGTTAAACAAATGCATAGTTTTGTTGTGGGAACAAAATCTTCAAAAAAAAGACAAAACCTTCTTAACTTTCAAAGTACGTTAATGTAGAAGGATTTTATTCCAAGTAATTTTGCACCATTTCTGTTGAATGAAACTGAGTTTTCAAATTATATATATATAAAAAATGATGTTATTTGCTTAACATTTACTTTTTATTCTTTAATATGTTGAAAAAAATAAAACATTAATTGTGGCCTGTATAGTTTATGTTTTATTTTTCCCAATACATTAAACTCAGTAAATAAACAGAAATTCTGCACTTAAACTGACAGAAAAGCGCCATATTTATGTGCTCTCTGTAGAGGGTGCGTTCTCTTATTTTCACCTAGAACATTTTTTTAATTAGAATTTTTCATTTTTCACCACTTTTTAGGTCCTTTCCTAAGTTAGAATAACTGATACAACAAAAAAAATATAAACTGTTTTGTAAAAAATATACTTTTACTTATCGCTGCTGTCGGAACAAAACCTCGTATGTCCAAAATGATAACTTTACAGGAAAAGGAAAAACATATTTTTTTGGTCCATTCATCATGAAATTTACACACAATGTAAAGAGCAACACACATTTTCAAATTATATGAAAAACTGAAAAATGGTGACTCAAGGTTTTGTTCTGACAGCAACGATATACTTAATACTTACATATTAAAAATGCATGTAAGATTTTGTATTTGAAAGAAAGGACTGAAAGTATCAGGAATCAGCAGCGTGCTAGTACGCTAACAGGAATGACAGAACAGCGAGGTACAGATGCTGACCTTGGAGGTGGGATCGTTGATCCTGATAACTGCCACATTATCTTTGACCTCATAATTAACATGAGTACGAGCTGGAGAGGAGAAAAGAGGAACCCGCTTATTAGACATAAACATACTTATATTCATATTATTAAATATTTATGATGCAATTATATGGTTTAACAAGATTTCTATACTTGCCTGACAAAGCTGCTGACGCAGACAGGCTGCGGCGTCCATTCACTGAAATAAATGAATTAGTTAGCAGTAATAAAGCCATTTTTATGCACAAGCATTACATTTAAAAATGTGAACAATACTGGATCCATAAGGTTTGTTTGCGGCCTTGAAATCAATTTAACCCACTGATGTTTAATTAATATTGAAATTATTATTTTAACAAAACAGAAAACAATAATGAGATCAGAGAGTGAAAATTTCATGTAACCAAAAAATTTCCAATGAACATTTTTAGAAGTGTGTGACCAGGGGTGCCCAAACTTTGTCTTAGCAGGGCCAAAGTGCAACATTTGTGGTGTGGCAAGCGGCAAAAAAGACAAAATAATGTAATACAAATAGAAAAGGCAGGTAGCTTTTGACATTTTTTGACATTTTTTCCCATGTTACTAAAATTTCATACAGAAAATAAGAACTTAACACGCTGTAAATGGCATATAGTCCCATAATAAGTGGTATAGTAGTATTGTAGAAAAAGTAATAGTACTGTAAATAAAGTACAAATATGTTTGCTTCCTCTCTAGGTGAGGGGGCAGCGTTGGCCAAATCAAACATCTTTGGAACTTTGGAACCTGTGACTAAAGTATTCAGCTGCTGTAGATTCACAATTGCTTTAGTTAAGGTTTATGTAAAAAGCTGCACTTTAACAGGCAAAACCTTCCAATCTTTTCTGATCAAACTGAAGGACAGGTGTTACAACACGTTCTGTGGCATTCTTATCTTTCTAAATATAGTTTCTGGATATGAACAGGTTTAGGGAGGAAAGACAAAGACAAACTTCAGTATAAACCATATCACAACGCAGGATATGAAAATGACTCAGATTGTTTGTGCACTCTAACCCAAATACTGTAGAGACAGATACGGCATGACCTTTGGCCTAATTACTTTCTCCTTCACCTCACACTGTCATGAGGTAATGGAAACATACACATCTTCTGTGACACTAAACAGAGATTATAACACAACCAGTTTAGTTGGCATGACCGTTGTATTAACATGTGCTATTCCTGTGTCTGTTTAGGACACTAGAAACAAGAATGAATTTATCAGAATGAACCGCATGTCATCTTAAAGGAATCCCACCGTTTTGTCAAACTTCCCTCATAATAAAATGGTTAAGATGTAAACAGAGTCATTCAGAGAGGTTTGGTGTGAAATGCTCTGTTCTAGAGTCAGAATTGTTCACAGTGGTGGTGATAGGAACCAAACGTCCACCTCTAAAAGCTCCCTCACAGAAAGTTACTACATGCCTGAAACATTGTTTTATACACACACATACATATATATATATATATATACACATATATATATACACACACACACACACACACACACACACACATACACATATACATATATATATATATATAGGCTGTAACTGCATTGTAGTCATGGCGACCCCTGGCTCCTATTACCACCACTATAAAAAAAAAAAAAAGTTGGTAAGCTTTTCTGCAATGGCACATTTTGCATCAAACCATTCTGAGCGACTTTGTTTACATCTCAACCACTGAATTATACCGAAATTTGGAAAAATCTGTGGAATTCCCCTTTAAGATGAGGCCTACCGGACCAGTATTTCATACTGAGCTCTATTCTATTCTATACTATTCTAACACATTCTAGGACTAAGGCTAACTGAGCACTGCAGGCATCTTAACCCTCACATTATTATTATCTCAACAACTGAATTATGCAGAAATTCTGAAAAACAGGTGGAGTTCCCCTTGTCATTATAAGGACACCACCGAAATGAGCAAAGAACCATTTTTTGAAATACTATGCACAAAACCTGTCAACACACACTGAAGTGAGCTTAACTACATGTTACATGGTGTAGGTTTGGGTCACTATGGCTGCGTCTACACCAGCATATGGCCATACCTAAAGGGGAACTCCACCAATTTTTCAACAATTCTACGTAATTAAATGGTTGAGATGTAAACGATGTAATTCAGAGTGGTTTGGTATGAAATGCTCTGTTTTAGAGAAACTAAAGAACTGTTCACAGTGGTGGTGATAGGAACCAGACGTCCACCTCTAAAAGCTCCCTCACAGAAAGTTACTACATGAAATGGTTATGAATTCACTGCCTGATGCCTGAGACACTGTTTTATGGCAGATTTGTGACATTTGGCATAAAATGCATTTAGTGGTGGAGGGATACATGCAGGGCATTGTGAGGCAAAACAGCCCCCAAAGAAAACGTATTTTTTCTAATTTCCACTATTTTACCATCACTGACATTCCATATAAACTCATGTAGGTTCACTGGTGGTTTTGGATAAAATGTGATAAAATGTAAATAAAATGTCTACATTTGTGTCGTAGTCATGGCGACCCCCGGTTCCTATCACCACCACTGTAAAGAGTCTCTACCATGAACCACTTCACACCAAACCACTCTGAATGACATCTCAAGGACTAAGTTATTCAGAACTTCTGAAAAGTTGGTGGAGCGCCCCTTTACCAGCATACATATAGAACACCAGCATTAGCACTACACTTATCAGACTCTTTAAGAGCCTTCAAGGGTTCTGTAGTCAAGAAAATGGTTCTATATAGAAGCATGAACACTCAAAGAACCCAGTGCATGATTTAAGGGTTCTTTGCATCGTGAAAGGGTTCTTCAGATTGATGGAGAACGTGCTGTAGATGGTTCTACTATTGTTGCAAGCCAAGGAACCCTTTTTGCTGAGAGTGCATAGCAGCTATGTACAGTATATCACAGTATATACAGTATATACAGTATATTACAGTGTACTGGTTTGGTTTTTCATCTGATTTCTCATATTTTGCTCATTTCTGGACGAGAAAATCGAGAAGAGAACCAAAATAAAACTTCACTGCGCATTAAAAACGCGTGTCCACTTCAGAGAGTTACATACAGAAATACACAGGATGACTTTGATGCACTTGGGTTACAGAGCGGTATGCTGGTCATGCACCTGGTCACCCAGTTCCTCCTAGCCCCGCCCACCGTCCCTGAAGAAGTGGGTGAAAGTTCACCCGTTCTCCTCCTCGGCCAGCAGGGTCGAATAAGGTCAGTAAATGCCACTCTAGCTTCTGCACTAAAGCCGAATTCACTAAATAAGCACAAAGACGTGCAAAAGCTACTCGCGCCACCTGCGCCTCGCGTGCACCCACCTGAGAAATGCCCGTATCTGCTGAACGCAGACCTCACCAGCGCTCCCGCCGCTCTCGCGCTCGCCATCGCAGTCCTAGCTTCACTCACACAGACCGTGAAGCGAAAGCGCGAGCTTGAACCCCCCGTGAGCGCGAGCGAGGACCCTGTGGCGCTGCCTGTGCGCTGCGCTGCGTCATTAAAGTGGTTTTTTAAAGCTCGCGCACATGCAAATCAACAGTCCGCCTTTTCTAAGTGCGTATGTGTTTGATTTGTGAGTCTAATTAAACGTGTTCAGCTCTATTTTAAACGTTTGCAGACTATTTCAGTCAGGCAGGCTTCAGGTGTCCTAAGGTCGGGTCTTTTAAGCTGCGCTTTTTTTTTGTAGTCGTTTGTCATCTCGGTTCAGACTCAGGAAGACAGCGGCGGCGCAGACTTCGTTTTACAGCAGAAACCACGCAGGTAGCGCAAAAACAGACTTTTGCACACTTTAATAACTGAACCTGTTTCACCGAAGGCATGCAGCTTTGTGCACATGCGCAGTGAGCGCGTCGCTGAGCTGGGATCAGTGCGCTCAGGAGCTTCAGACTCTCACTGTGTTACGTCTAATACGTTTTTTAAACATCTAATATTCGCATTTGTGTGTTTTCTATGAGTGTTTATGCGTTGTGAGTGGACAGTCACTGTTAGTGTCGCAGTGTGGTCAGTTTAGATCTGACTGTCCTTGTCATCCAGCACACTGGCTGGAGAAGTAGGTGAAGGGTCACGGGCTTTTTACCATTGAGCTGATCAGGTTCAGTTACAAAGAAGGCACCTAAAGTATTCAGCTGCTGTAGATTAATAATAATAATAATAATAATAATAATAATAATAAATAATCAACCAAATATAATAAAGATAAAACCAATAAAAATAAAAGTGGATTAACTTAAAAAAAGAGGACATCACATTTGTTGGTTGTTAAAATGTTAACAAATTTTCCCATAATTCCACATATTTTTACAATTTTTTTGCATAATTCTGTTGTTGTGATGTCCTTCAGAGTGGTTTGGTGTGAAATGGTTCATTGTAGAGACTTCTCTATAGTGGTGGTGATAGGACCTGGGGGTCGCCATGACTACAACACAGATATAGACATTTTATTTACTATCCAAAACTATTGTAAATCAGTGTCTCAGACATCAAGCAGTGTATTCATAATCATTTCTGAGTGACCCTGTTTACATCTTAACCGCTTAATTCTGTAGAAATTTTGAAAAATTGGTGGAGTTTCCCTTTAAGTAAATAGAAACTATCGCATTCGTATAGTATTCAGAAGTTGGCATGTTTTCCTACATTTTTTCATATGTATGTGTGTGTGTATATATATATATATATATATATATATATATATATATGTATATGTGTATGTGTGTGTGTGTGTGTATATATATATATATATATATCTCACACACACACACACACACATATAAATTAAATAAAAAATGTGGGAAAACATGCCAACTAAAATAATGTATTATTTTGTACATAATTGTATTATTTACAAATAAATGTAAATAATACAAATCTATTGTGTTTTTATGAAGTACATGGTCAAAATGATTAGTGAGTCTCGTTCTTCTTCAAATGACTTATTTTGTTGATTTTCTAAGTGAAAATAAGTTAATAAGTTTTGAATTCTCTGTTTTTGTGATCTCAGTATGACATCGAGAATCAACTCATTTACATATATCCACCTATTCAGCCTCTAGCAGTTTAGACCTGCCTACTCACTCTGACAGAGTGTTTCGGTCTGGACTGCTTTTTGAATAAAGCGCAGAACAGGGCAGCCAATCTGAACAGAGCTCATTTGCATTTGTCAGCCTCAAAGGCGCAGAAACAAAAACAACCTGCTTAATTCTAAGGGATAAAAAAGGGTCATGTGAAAATGAGTCATGACTGTTTTTGGTGTATAAGAATGCCATTCACATGAAATAAGTTACAAGAGAAATGTAAGATATGCAACACACCTGTAGACTGAACACGTGCACATTCAAATTCAACCAAACCAACAATCAATACTGAAGAAAACATCATAGTGCAGGCTATATAAATAAAAAAACTAAGATGCATCAGGAATTGTTTTATATTTGTATCTTGAATTGAAATTGAATCCTGAGTTGTCGAGATTCCCACCTCTATTATTTATTTGGGCTCATTTGATTAAACAAAACACTGGAGATACTGGAGAAAGAGCAGCTCAGGTCCTGTTTGCTGAAACTACAGTGAAACAATAAAAGCCGCTTCATCTCTGGTGACGTTGTGTGGTTTTCATTATCTGCAGTAACACCGTTGTTGTTTATTATTGTTCATCAGAATTAAAGGATGGCGTCTATGTTGATGAATTCTCTGAGGACCTGCCCGGTGAACTCCTCCAGGGCGCTCCAGTTTGGTAAGCAGCTTTTTTTCTCCGATTGGGTTTTTTTTATTTCAGGTGGTTAACTTGATAAGAAATTCTAAAAATTAGCAATGCACCTCATAAAACTGTAGCGCAGATCCGGCAAAACAAAAACGATAAATTGTTTTGTGTTGTGAGGAAGAATCTTCTGATTCCGACTGTGCACCCCTAATGAAAATAATTAATGGCAGTGTATTATTTACTGTTTTGTCTTGTTTGCCAAAACTGCAAATGTTGAACCAAGCATTTAAAACCATCATCTCTTGTTTAGCTTATATTTTTTCAGTGTACACTTTAGTTATTATAAAAGTTTTTATGCATGGGTGGGATCTCCTCCCACCACTGAGTGTGACGTTTGTCAAGGTGGTCATACCAGAACTCCTCTAAGTGTGTTGAGCTGTTCTATGAAGTTGCGTTGGCAGCAAATGGGTTCAGGCCTGGGTTCAGTTCCCTGGCCAGATGACCAGGGTCCTTTCTGTCTCACCGTATCTGCGTGGGTTTCCTCCCACAGTCCAGAGACATGCAGCTGGGCCAATTGGAGATGCTAAATTGCAAGTGTGTGTGTCTGCCCTGTGATGGACAGACAACAGGCAATGAAGGCCGAGAGGCTCCAGCACCACCGCCCCCTGACCCAGACGGATAAGCGGCTTAGAAGATGAATGAATGAATGAATGAATTGGGGGTTTAAAAGACAGAGAGAAAATTACACACACACACCTACTGACCACTTCATTAAGTCCACCTCCTTGTTTCTGTATCACCTCCACTGTCCGTTTTATCAGCTCCACTACAATATAGTTTCACTTTGTAGGTCTACAATTACAGACTGTAGTCCATCTGTTTCTCTGCATACTTTGTTCACCCTGTTCTTCAATGTTCAGGACCCCCACAGGACCCCCACAAAGCAGATCTTCATTGTCGGACAAAAAACTTGTATCTCCAAAAAGTAACTCTACAGAAGGAAGGAAAAAAACTATAATAAATAACTATTAAAAAACTATAAAAAGTAATCAGTGGGTTGTGGTCATCCTGTTGGGCTGTGCTGGTATCGAGTTCAATTTTTTTAAGGTATTACAGCGTACAGACATTTAATTGAACAGTTTTAAATATAACAAATATTGTTGAGATAATTATTAGCAAAAATGAAACATTATTTTTAGGTCAAGTTTGCTGATTGGTCTGGCAAAACAACATGACTTACATAGCTAGCTGTGTTCATATTTTATATTATTATTGTTTTTATTTATTATTTTGATTGATGGCTTTCATCTCTCATGGATAAATGGCTACAAACAGAACATTTTCAGTCAGATAATGTTTGGTGTTTACTATGTTGTGATTTTATGCAGGTACCTTTGAATGACTTGATCTGCAGTGTGTTTGGAAAGCTTAATAGAACTTAATTACTCTGTTTCTTTCTCTCTGTACAGCAACACGATCTCTCAGCACATCCGCTCCACTGCCGGCTCAAGGTGAAACACACACTGCAGTTCAAGATGGAATTCATGTTAAGCTGCCATGTTAAAACAGGGCTTATGAGTGACATGTATGTTGTGAGGTTTATTTAAAAGGGCCCATATAGTACATTTCTCTTGCATTTTATTTTAATTTGGTCCACATATGACGTACATGTGGTTTTATGTATCAAAAACAGCCATGATTCATGTTAAATGACCGTTTTCTAACCTCTTTGTATCTCTTAGCTGTTTTTGTTACTGTGCCTTTAAGACTGACATATGCAAATGAGCTCTCCATGTATTGCGCCTCATTTAAAAAGATGTTTGTTTTGAAATACTCCATATAACTTCAGTGTGAGTGGGCGTGGCTAAACGCCTATAGGCTGAATAGGCAGATTGATCAATCAGTCTTCAAAAGTATTTAAATCTATTATATGAGCTCCATTTCAGTCTTGTGGCTTTAAATACACAACTTTTTTATTAACAGCAAAAAGTAAGAAGACTCTGGCCAAGCCTGGAGTGAGGAACATTGTTTTGGTCGAGGGTGTCCGCACACCGTTCCTGCAGTCTGGCACCACGTGAGTGAACGTGTGAGCATGTCTGTGTGTTAGTCATCAATATAAGGTGCATTTTTATCGGTTTAATGTTGGCTAAAAATGAAAATTCCCTGATTTTTGGGTGATTCTGAGATAATAATGTCATAGTTACGATGCATACAGTGCTCAGTTAGCCTTAGTCCTAGAATATGTTAGAAGAATATAGTCCAATATGAAATCCACTATGCCTCATGTTAAAGGGGAACTCCATTCAAAATTCAAATTTCTCCATAATTCAATGGTTGAGATGTAAACAGAGTCATTCAGAGTGGTTTGGTGTGAAATGGTTCAGATGTCTTTACAGTGGTGGTGATAGGAACCAGGGGTCACCATGACTACAACACAAATATAGACATTTTATTTACTATCCAGAACCACCAGTGAACGTACACATGTCTTCTGTGTTTATATGAAATATTATTGATGATAAAATAGTGATAAATGTAAAACAAGAAGTTGTATGTGATTTTTTTTGTTTTGCCTGGAACAGATTTTAAAAATATATACTTTACATATATTTTAGGTCAAAAGCTTCTCAAAACTATCATAAACAATGTGTCAAATGGGTCAGACATCAGACAATGTATTCTCAACCATTTCATGATAGTAACTTTCTGTGAGGAGCTTTTAGAGGTGGACGTCTGGTTCCTATCACCACCACTGTGGTCATTCTGACTTAGTAAGTTTCTCTACAACAGCTCATTATCACACCAAACCACTCGGAATGACTTTGTTTGCATCTTAATCATTTAATTATGCAGAAATTTTGAAAATTTGCTGTAATTCACCTTCAAAATCTTTAATTAAAACAGACATGTCATGTTTTGGAATAAACTTTGTAATAGCACATTATGTGAGGTATGCAGATATTAAAGCTGCACTGTGTAAGATTTTTCGTTAACATTAAAAGTAGTAGCATAACTGAGTCAGGAGGATAAAGATAAAATATGGTGAGCGTTTGCTGCTGATAGTCGCCTGTAAAGCCTGAAATAATCATTTAAAAGTCAGAGGCGTCGTGTCGGGAGTTTTTCACACCACGTTGTACGTCTTTACGTGTTACCGTCACACGCACAGGCTCAAAAAGAAAGTCTGGCTCGATATCAAACGCACAATCAACATTATACTGATGAAGATATGATGACTAGTAAATAATTCACTCACATCCTAGGAAGACGCATCATTCACCAGGTTTTGAGTTCTCTTTGGATGAATCTGGTGATTGAAAGAGAATTCACTCAGGGAAGGTCCGAAGTACATCCCACATTACTAAACGTTCTTCCGCACGTTGCATGCAATTGCACGTTTCCACCAGAGAGGTCTCCAAATCCCCAAAACTTACATAGTGCAGCTTTAATATTTTAAAAGCAGAATTTCAGATTTGACTTGAGTGATTTACCTGAATGAGTCATTGAACTCAATGGCCTGAAAGTCCCCCTTGAACAGTAAACGTCTACTCTTTCAGTGTTTATATGGCTCAGTTTGTTTCTTTCCTTTACAGATACGCTGACCTGATGCCTCATGATCTGGCCAGGGGTGCCCTGAAGTAAGTGCAGTCAGGGCTTTGTGAAGCTAATGTGCTGAACATTTAAAGGGCCCATGTCCTATTATTTATCTTTCATTTTATTATTTTGAGATCCTCGTATGACATTTGTGTGGGTTTATGTACCCTATTCACTTTTACATGATCATTTTCCAGCCTTTCTTCATCCCTTACAAGTAAACTCACTGTTTTCGGTACTGTGCTTCTAAGACTAATAGATGTAAATGAGCTCTGTTCTGATTGGCTGCCTTGTATTGTGCTATTGTGCCTCATTCAGAAAGCACTCCGGACTGAAACACTCCTTATAACTTCAGTGTGGGTGGGCGGAGCAAAATAATTGTAGGCTGAGTAGGTGGACATATGCAAATGTGTTCACTTTTTGTGACATCACAAAAACAATTGAGAATGGTCTACTTTTGTAGCTTAGTTTGTATATTTGTAAACACACAGATATGTATATATACAGATATAAGGAGATAATTACAGTGCATTGTTTAAAATTTGTAACAAAACATAACACAACTAAAAACAGTCTGTAATATTTAAACCCACATTATGTAAGTTATTAACATAGTCTTATGCAAAAATTGACGCCCTGCTTAAATTAAATGTTATATTTTGAAAATAATTGAACACTCCTGCACGTTTTAATGCACAATTACTGTTTATTTCCCGAACTGAACATAAATAAAGCATAAACTGTGATCTGTGCAGAAGTTATGGCACATTTTATATTGTAGGTTTTGTTTTTTTTTTTCTCAGTATGTTTAACCCAGGAAATAAATATAAATTGTGCACTAAAATTAGTAGAATATTTAACTGTGCTGTCTGTAGAGGATGTGTTCACTTATTTTCAATTAGAAAATCAACAAAACTTGCCATTTGTTCAAACATTTGCATGAGGCTCCATATAAAATAGCACCGATTGTTAATACAGCCAGTGATTCCAAGCTTTTAAACCTTAGTGAGCTGCACAAAATGTGGCCAACTGAAATGATCTGAAATCTAGTCAATATGTCTAATATTTCTCATGTCAAGGTTGCTGTGAGCTTATTGTAAGATTGTTTAATTGATTTCTAGACATTTGTACTAGTTTTTGGGTCATGTTCTAATGCAATCAAGTGAAATTACCTCACTATATTTAGCTTATATTAAGAGAGATTTTTATAACAAGCTAACTGATCTGCCAATATAGATATAACTTTACTTAATGACTTAAAACAAGTAAAACTATCTAGAAATCTGTTAAATAATCTTATGATAGGCTTACAACAATTTCAACATGAGAAATTAAATATCGACTAGGTTTTTAAAACAAATCTTGTGGGTTTTCTTCTCATTTTTTGTGTGTGCCTGTTTCTGCAGAGGTCTGCTGAACAGAACTGCGTTCCCTAAAGAAGCTGTGGATTACATCGTCTATGGAACGGTCATTCAGGAGGTGAAGACCAGCAATGTGGCCAGAGAGGTCAGTCTATGAGTAATCTAGCTTACTTTGACTTCATCTGAGCAAAGATTATCAGACTTTAAAGCTGGGTCTACCAATTAAATTGGCAATTGCCCCCCCCCCAACACACCCCAAATGTTGTACAGTAATATGCATAGGTTTGGGTGCCCCAGTGAGATTCCATGTTGTGTTGGTTTTCTAAGTTAAAATAAGTTAACACGTCTTCTACAGGGGCTGCATTAAGACCACTGGATCCATTTATTACATAAAAAAATAAATAAAAAATAAAAATATTTGATATCAGACTGAAATGCGTTGGGGTGGTCTCTGCTGATGTAATCCTAAAATCCCCTGTGTTGCAACCAATCAGTATTAAAGTTTATTTGCCTTCGTCTTCTACAGAAATGACTCGTTTTTATTAATTATGGTCAAACCAAAAATTAAACGCTTGTTTTGTACTTTAAGTATAATAGAAAAAAAGCTGAGTCAGTGTTGGTTTTACTGTTTTACGTTTGTGTTGATATAAAAGCCACAATACAGAATATGTTATTGCATCCATACTTTACAGTGATTTTAAAATGTGTTATTAAAAAGTGTTGTTCATTTGTTTGGAGTAGAATTAGATATTATTTTTCAGTGCTTTTGTGGGCTTGGATGTAATAATGGTGTATGTATGTGTGTATGTATGTGTGTGTGTGTGTGTGTGTGTGTGTGTGTGTGTGTGTGTGTGTGTGTGTGTGTAGGCTGCGCTGGGTGCAGGATTCTCAGATAAAACTCCAGCTCACACTGTGACTATGGCCTGCATCTCTTCCAACCAAGCCATGACTACAGGTACAATTATTTATTATTATTATTATTATTGTAACAGAAACCCATGTAAGAAAAAATAAAGCCAATATATTTAAACAAAAAGTAAACGTGAAGTAAAATTCCATCTAATTATTCAAAACATTTTAATACTAAAGACGAGCAAAAAAATTTATTGAAATGCTTTAGTTAAATATAAAATGAGTTTTTCTAGGGATGCGCTAGTTTTGTTTTTTTCTTGCTGATGCTGAAACATAAACATTTCTGAAAGGTTTTTTTGCCCAATCCTAATTCTTATTTTTACCCCTACCCCTTGTTTTCGAGTGTCACCCTATCCCCTTGGAACTGAGTTATAAGGGGTGGTGGTTGAAATCTTCCCTACTAAATGGGACCCTCAAATAAAAAGAGCATCACTTCATTAACAGCTACTAGCGCTGCTCTGTAGGCGACCCTGCCAGTCTGCAGTGACAGCAGAGGAGGGTAAAGTTCAGCTCCTCACTGCTGGGCTTTAGATACATTTAGGGCTGAAGTCAGATATTCACCAGCTTCTTGTTCAAATTTTCCCGTTCCACCTTAAATGGTGCAGCAGTTCTGGCGCCAGAATGTAACTGCTGCATCATTTAAGGTGGAATGGGAAATTTAGCTAGCTAGCTACCAAGACATCAGCACTACTAGTGACTACTAGTAGTTTTTTTTAATTTTGTTTTATGCTCGTTATGAAGAAAAGGACCAAAATACACTGAAACGACATTAAACTAAGATAATATTATGATTATCGGAATTTTTAAACAGAGAAAATTCTCACATTTGTGGGTTTCTTTGGTCTCTTGTTCTCCATCTTGCTGGTTTTTCTTTTTTCCTCATATCTCTCTGTTTGGAGTCTCTGAAAAACCTCCGTTTAGAGGGTCATGTAGCTCTAACACTTCACCCTACCCCTCTATCTCAACAAGAATCAGGACACCCTACGCCTAGACGTGAACGCGCAAAACGGAGGGGGAGGGCTAAGTGGTGGGGCGAGGGGTGTCTCTGCTGTAGTGTGTCTGAGCCACGCTGTGCAGTTGTTGTGTCTGTTGTGTTTTGTAGCCGTGGGCTTGATCGCCTCCGGTCAGTGTGATGCGGTCGTGGCCGGCGGAGTCGAGTTCATGTCGGACGTCCCGATTCGCCACAGCCGTAAAATGAGGAAGACGATGCTGTCGCTAAACAAGGCGAAGACGGTCGGGGCCAGACTGTCTCTGCTGGGATCTCTTCGCCTCGCACACCTCGCACCTGAGGTACTACAATACCCATAATGCACCTCACACCTGAAGCACTGTCCTGCCCTTGAGGACTTCTCCCCTTCAGATACTGAAAGTGCTGGTGATGAGTGTAATTTAGCGACTTGGTTTATTTTCTATCCTAAATGACCACACAGTACTCTGGAGACATCTAGGCGACTCTTGGCTGAGAGACTCTCTCTTCTCTCTTTCTGCTTCTCTCCTCTTTTCTTTACTCTTCTCTTTCCGTTCTTTTCTGTTGTCTTCTTATTTCTTGTGTATCTCTCTCTTCATTTATTCTCTTCTGTCTTTCCATTTTCCTCTGCTCTTCACTTCTCCTGTCTTTTTCTTCTCTTCTGTTCTTTTCTGTCTTTTAATTCTTCTTTTCTTTTTTACTCTCTTCTTTTCTGTTCTCTTATTCTTTTGTTGTGTATCTTTCTCTTTCTCTATTCTGTCCTTTTATTCTCTTCTGTCTTTTTCTTTTCTTTTCTTTTCTTTTCTTCTCTTCGGTCTTTTTCTTTTCTTCTCTTCTCTTTGGTCCTTCTCTTCTCTTCTCTTCTCTTCCATTGTCTTTTTCTTCTCTACTCCTCTGTTTTGCTGTCTCCTTTACTTTACTTCTCCTCTGTCTTTCTCTTCTCTTCTCTTGTCTTCTATTGTCTTGTCCTCTTTTTCTGTTTACCCTTATTTTTTGTTGTTCATCTTTGTCTCGTCCTCTGTTCTCTTCCTTTGTCTTTCTTCTTTTTGTTTCTCTTATGTTTGTTTTGCTCACTTATTTTCTTCTTTTGTATGTTTCTGTCTGTCTGTCTGTCTCTCTCTCTCTCTCTCTCTCTCTCTCTCTCTCTCTCTCTCTCTCTCTCTCTCTCTCTCTCTAGCTCCCTGCAGTGGCTGAATTCTCCACAGCAGAAACCATGGGTCACTCCGCTGACCGTTTGGCCGCTGCGTTCGGCGTTTCTCGGCACGACCAGGACGAGTTTGCTCTGCGCTCTCACACACTCGCCAAGAAGGCTCAGGACGAGGGTCTCCTCAGTGACATCGTTGACTTCAAAGTGCCTGGTGGGCCTCATGATTCGTTATTCTGAGGGCTGGACGTCATTTAAAAAAAAACAAAAAAAAACATTTATTTGTAAATGTGTTGATCACAATAACTGAATTATAGTAATTATGCTTACAGTAATATTCAGTAAAGCATTCTCACATTTTTGAGCTAAAGTTTTATGATGCATTGAATTGTTTCCTAAAGGATCCAATATGAAATATGAACTGGTCAGTCAGTGAAGTGAGACGGGAGGTGTTCGAGTCATGCTGCTGTTCTTGCTTTGTTGCAGGGAAGAACATCGTTTCCAAGGACAACGGTATCCGGCCCAGTACCATGGAGCAGATGGGCAAACTGAAACCCGCTTTCGTCAAACCGCACGGAACCGTCACTGCTGCTAACTCCTCCTACCTGGTCAGTGACCGGTCATGTTTGTTTTTTGCAGCCTATCTAGCACTGACGCCACGTCCACCTACTGTAGTTCATCACTAGTTGGACGTGGCTGTTAACCCAGCTGATATTAATCCACTGTGGCTGCAGTGACGGTAGCAAATGTTCTTCTGTATCTTGCTTGCAATTACATATTTCCACCACAGGGGGCTCCAAATCCCCAAACTTACTCAGACTGCTATAAGCCGGACATGAAGACTGTCTGATAGGAATGAACCTCAGCTCTTATGTTGGATTCTCCATAATTTTGACTGTTTAACAAAAAATCCTGATTTGTTAAAAAATGTGCAAAAATGTAAACACTAGATTTTGTGTGTGTGTGTGTGTGTGTGTGTGTGTGTTAGACTGACGGTGCCTCTGCTGTGCTGATAATGTCAGAAGAGAAAGCTCTTGCTATGGGTTACAAGCCTAAAGCATACCTGAGGTAAACAACACAATTCTGTACAATAATGATGCGCAGCAACATTAAGAGCAACAGTGCTACACAATATAATAACACAACAGTGCTACACAATATAATAACACAGTATTACACAAAATAACACAAGTGTTACAGTCATAATAACACAGCAGCGCCACACAATGTAATAATAACACACCAGTGAAATGCTACACAGTATAGTAGCACAAAATTGCTACACAAAATAACACTGCTAACTGCAGTGCTACATAATATAGTAACACAATATGATAACACAACAGTACTACACAAAATAATAACACAACACTGCTACACAAAACACACCACTGCTACACAAAATAACACAGCAAAGCTACACAAAATAATAACACAACACTGCTACGCAAAACACACCACTGCTACACAAAATAACACAGCAAAGCTACACAAAATAATAACACAACACTGCTATGCAAAACAACACTGCTATACTGCTAACTGCAATGCGATACATTATAGTAGCACAATATAGTAACACAACAGTACTACACAAAATAACACAACACTGCTACACAAAATAGTAACACAACACTGCTATACAATATGGTAACACAACACTGCTACACAGAATAACACAACACTGCTACACAGAATAACACAACACTGCTATACAATATGGTAACACAACACTGCTACACAGAATAACACAACACTGCTATACAATATGGTAACACAGCAGTACTACAAAAAAGATGCTACACAAAGTAACACAACCCTGCTACACAGTATAATAACACGACAATGCTACACAAAATAACACTCATAATGCTACACAATAGAATAACACAGCAATGCTATACAAAATAACAATGTCGCAATGCTAAACAATGTAATAGTAACACATCCAACGCTACAGAAATCAATAACACAAAAATGCTAAACAACATAACACAACAGTGCTACGCAGTAACTAAAAAGTGCTACACAATATAACAATAACACAGCAATAATGTTACACTAACAAAAAACCAATATTACACAATATAAACACAACAACGATGCTACACGCTAACAACAGGACTAACAGCGCTACAGAATTATAACTATACATTATAATTAGAACGGATCAGAGCTTCATAATAACAATAACAACGCTACACAACCCACACACTCAGATCTAGAACTCAGATACGCCCCCTGGTTGCCACACACTGAACGACGGCGCGGCAGGCGAGTCCCGGTTCTTCCTGTGTGTTTGGTACTGAAAGTTTTGTGTTGTTCTTGTTTGTTTGTTTTCGTTTCAGAGATTTTGTGTACGTATCCCAGGACCCTAAAGACCAGCTTCTGCTGGGGTGAGTGACAGCTTCTTTTCAGCGCTCGTGGCTTTCTTCTCTCGTTCCCTCTGTTTTTGTTTTGCTGTTTTTTGGTAGCGTTGAGCTTGTAGTTGTGCTGGTAAAGCGGCGAGCGGCTCTGCTGCGGTTTTGTTTGTGTCGATCGCTCGTTTTAAACTATGCATGCTGTGTACATTTGCGAGCTGCTCTGGCTGCTTCGATGTGCTCAGCCAGTGTTTACTGCTCAAATAGGAGTCACTGCAGTTTTTATCAGGGACGATAAAACGATCATTATTCCTTTACAGAACTTCTGCTCCTGGTATTTAATAAAAAAAACAGGATCTCATTTTAACTGAAGCCCCAAACCAAGACTGATATATAGGGAAAGCGGAGCACCACCTAACACATTTTTGCTTTTTGTGAAATAATTTTAAAAATACTTAAATTGGAATAATCATATTTTTATACAAGCAACATAAACATCTCTGCTACAAAGCAAAACTTGCACTGTGTTTCTAGCACCTACTGTTTACATACAATCCCACCCAAAATGACAGGAAGTGCAATGTTACAGTTACTGTAACAGACAGAGGGTCAGTTTAACACCTGCTAGAAAAGTCTGATCAATCAGTGCAAACAAAGTTAATTCAATATAATTCTATGCAAGGCATTTTATCTTATGATTTTTTTTTAGGACCTTTTAAGGCATTTTATTTTATTTTTATTTATTTATTTACGTATTTATTTATTTATTTATTTATTAGTGAGTTTTAGTTTGAAGCCCTTGATGCAAGTTGTAGTTGTAAGAGTGAGGAACATTCAGGCCTAATGGGTTAAATATGTGTTTTACTTGCTCCACAACAAAGAAAATTTTTGAAAAATGTGTCGGTCTGTCGTGATTCTCTCTCAAGTTTTTTCTCTGGAAAACTTCTAAAAAAGCGACGTGTATATTTCAGCCCGACCTACGCCACCCCGAAGGTTCTGGAGAGGAGCGGACTGACGCTGGCCGACATTGATGTGTTCGAATTCCACGAGGCGTTCGCTGTGAGTGTTTCTTGTTCTAATTTTTTATTTTAATTTTTTCACTGGTTCAATTTTTATAGCTCTTTCTCCTACCTAAGGTTGCTTTACGGAAGTTTCCCGTAATCACATGAACAATAAATGTATTAATCCCATAATCAATACTTAAAGCCTCAGTCTCAGTGGTGGATGTTTAATATTTACAATGTTTTAAAAGGGGAAAAAAAGAAAAGCAAGACAGAAATATAAAAAAAAAACACTGCTTAAAAAGTGCTGATCAGACCTGTCTGAGCGCTTTGTGGGCGTGGTCCTAATATTCTAATGAGCGTGTGTGATTGACAGCTCTCAGTCCAGCACTGCCAGCCTGCTGCATCACAGAAGCAGAGCTAAACACAACAGCACAAAAGCAGCTTTTATATGGAGACGTGTTAAAAATGGTTCTTATTCACTTTATTGCTGGATGTGCATATTTAAAGGGGAATTCCACCATTTATTCAAAATTTCTGCATGGTAAGATATAAACAAAGTGTCTCAGCGGTTTGATGTGAAATATTCCATTCTAGAGAATCAGAATTGTTCACGGTGGTGGTGATGTGAACCAGACGTCCACCTCTAAAAGCTCCCTCACAGAAAGTGATTACATGATTATGGATATGCTGCCTGATATCAGAGACACTGTTTTAGGACAGATTTGAGAAGATTTTGTCCCAGAACGTATATTATAAGAGGAATTCATGGTGGAGAGAAGGCAAAAACGGCCCTTAAAGAAGACTTATTTTTTCAAATATACCGCTGTTTTAGCATCATATATTACATATAAAAATACAGAAGACATGTTTAGGTTCACTGGTCACTTGGATGAAACCACTTTTAATGACTTTCTTTGCATTCCAACAAATGCATCATACACAAACTTTGAAAAATCACTGGAATTCCCCTTTAAGCGCTCCTTTGTGAGTGTTCTAGTGCCACCATGTGGCCAAATTATAAAATGCAGGTTTTTAAAGGAGCCCAATTAGGCCTAATGTGTTTTTTTTTTTTTCTTTTCAATTTTTCTTTATAATATAAACAACTGCTCTGATTGGCTGTCCTGTATTGCACCTCATACAAAAATAGTCCATATGAATCATTATTCATAATCATTTCCAGCCTTTCTTTATCCCTTAGAATTAAACGTGCTGTTTTTGTTACTGTGCCTCATATATGTAAATGAGCTCTGTTCTGATTGGCTGCCATGTATGTGCCTCTTTCAAAAAGCAGTCCAGGCTGAAACACTCCTTATAACTTCAGTATAAGTGGGCGGGGCTAAACTGCTGTGGTCTAAATAGGCAGCTATATGTAAATGTTTTGGTTGTTGTGGCATCACAAAAACAATACATTTTAAAGGGGCTGTTTTTGCAGCTTGGTTTCCATAAATGGACTGAATGGACTGGAGAGTGATTATAGATTTTAGAATTTTAGTAATGTTTACACACTACATCAAAGTCTTATTCCAAAAAGATGAGCAAGTTTTCAATTAAATGGGCCTTTAAGTTATCAGAGTTCTCCTGTAAATGTTTGTGTGTAACATGGAACACGATTCATTGTGTATGTTATTATTTTCCATTTCATTTTTATGTTATGCTGCTACTTTTTAAATGCAATTTAATGTTTATATTCGTTCCTTACAGGGCCAAATTTTGGCTAATCTGACCGCCATGGAGTCGGACTGGTTTGCTCAGAACTGCATGGGCCGGAAATCTAAGGTAGGCGTGGTTTTGTGTGGGATTGTTTATGTGCCCCTTTGTCAAATTGCATGTTTTTGTTGATTTCAAGTGAAAAAGTTGAAAATTTAACATTTTGGGGGTAGAAAAATAAAACATATAATATGGCCTGTGCAAAGGTTATGGCCCTATTTTTAATTTTTTTTCTGAATATGTTAAATATGTGAAATAAATAAATTTTATGTACTAAAATTTACAGAAAAATACCTTATTTAAAAATACAAATTTAAGTTTGTTCCATTTAATGGATGGTTTAACTTAGAAAATCAGCAACCAGGGGTGTTCAAACTTTCGCATACGCCTGCATGTGTTTTAACCCTGTGTGTGCTGGTGTCTCAGGTTGGCGCCCCACCGATGGAGAAGTTTAACCTGTGGGGCGGGTCGCTCTCTCTGGGACATCCGTTTGCCGCCACCGGCTGCAGGCTGGTTACTACGGTAGCCCACCGGCTTAAGAAGGAGGGGGGCCAGTACGGGCTGGTGGCAGCATGTGCTGCAGGAGGACAGGTAAGATCAATACACCTGGGTGGACAGTACAGAGAAACTGCACACGGAGGGGAATTCGCTCTGTATGGTCTTTGACTTACATGCTTTTTATCGTTGACTCTAATAATTATCTTTAGTGGAAACAGAGCAACTCAGTATCTTTTCATTGTAACCTTTTTCTCCTCTGGCTTTGAAAGCTGCTACGTGTGTTTGTTAGATCCTGCTGGTGTGAGTTCATGGCTGGTCCTTCTCTAAATAGCGAACATTAAAGTGACTCAGCTAATAGCGCCCCCTGTGTTCCTTCCTTCCTTCCTTCCTTCTTGCCTTCCTGCCTTCCTTTTTTTCTTACTTACCTTTCTGCCTTCATTCCTGCCTTCCTTCCTTCTTTCCCTTTTTCTTCCTACCTACCTTCCTGCCTGCACTCCTTCCTTCCTTCCTTCCTTCCTTCCTTCTTGCCTTCCTGCCTTCCTTTCTTCCTGCTTTCCTTCCTTCCTTCTTGCCTTCCTGCCTTCCTTTCTTCTTGCTTTCCTTCCTTCCTTCCTTCTTGCCTTCCTGCCTTCTTTCCTTCCTTCCTTTCTTCCTAACTACCTTCCCGCCTTCACTCCTGCCTTCTTTCCTGCCTTTCTTTCTTCCTGCTTTTCTTCCTGCTTTCCTTCCTTCCTTCTTGCCTTCCTGCCTTCCTACTTACCTTCCTGCCTTCATTCCTGCCTTCCTTCCTTCTTTCCCGCCCTCCTTTCTTCCTACCTACCTTCATGCCTGCACTCCTTCCTTCCTTCCTTTCTGTCTTCCTTCTTTTCTGCCTTTCTTCCTATCTGTCTTCCTTCCTTCCTGCCTGCCTGCCTGCCTGCCTTCCTTCCTTCCTTCATGCCGTTCTTCCATCCTTCCTTCCTTCCTTCCAGTTGTGTGTCCTGAATTTCGGTCAACAGCTTCCATTTCTGTGCATCACTACAATGAATGTTTTTAATATTTGAGTACATTAGTGAATAATAATAATGTGCTGATGTTTATGTGGAAACCAAGAAAGAATCTGAAAGTCTTTAGTGTTTATTTTAGCTGATGTTTTTGATCTGTTTTGAATCTCTGCTGTCTTTTTGTGCACTTTTTTCTCATACTAACATGCTCTTCCTTTCTTTTCTGTTTCAGGGCCACGCGATGCTGATTGAAGCTTATCCTCAGTAGGACTTGACAATGTGACGCGGCATCATCTGTAACTAACATAAACACACGCATAGACATACAGACGCAGTGCAGGACGGATTCTGTAAATAATAATGCACCGTAATGCCTTGAGAGAGTATCTGTGAATGTGATCTGAATGTATGGGCAGGTGTGCTGTTGAGGCTGTTATCACAGGGGCGACTATAGCAAGAAGATCTTATTAGCACAGTTAAACGCTCTTAAAAACAATGGTTCTACAAAGGTTCTTTAGTAAAGAAAATGATTCTTTATAGAACTGTAAACTCTCAAAAAACCCTTTGCATGATTAAAGGGTTCTTTGCATAATTACATGGTTCAGATTGATGGAGAATGTGCTGAACATGGTATAAAAGTTCCATATAGAACCTTTTTCTTTACTGAAGAACCATTGAAGAACCATCTTTTCAAGTGTATGCCGTACTGACTTTTCTGAAAATGGCTAAATGTCAGCTTGTTTTCCTCTATCTTGGCGTTATAACTCAGTGATCTCAGTTCAAACTCCTCTTTTCAGAATTGCGTTGATAGTTGATTTGCTGTTATATCAGATTCCAGATCAGGTTTAGCTCTTAATGAAGAGCCGATAATCAGGTCTAAGAACTAAGGACACTCACCCAGACTCTCGTGTGGATGCCAAGGCCGACTGTTTTCATTGTGTCTTTACTTTTTTTTCTTTTTGTAGTGATTTTGTCAAATAAATAATCTAATTTAAAACTATATTTTGCCTTTGGTCTCTGTATCATACTTAAGTGCACTTAGGGTAACTGAAAAAAAACAGCATGCAGTCCGAAAAAGTCAATCGAAAAAAAAAAACAAGCACAAAAAAAAACAAATTCTACACACTAACATTAGTTAGAATTCCACAGTCTAAACTTTCTAGTTAGAATTCTACACCCTAAACATTCTAGTTAGAATTCTACACACTAACATTCTAGTTAGAATTCTACACACTAAACATTCTAGTTAGAATTCTCCACATTCTAGTTAGAGTTCTAGTCTAATCATTCTAGCTAGAATTCTACACACTAACATTCTAGTTAGAATTCTCCACATTCTAGTTAGAATTCTAGTCTAATCATTCTAGCTAGAATTCTACACACTAACATTCTAGTTAGAATTCTCCACATTCTAGTTAGAGTTCTAGTCTAATCATTCTAGTTAGAATTCTGCACACTAACATTCTTGTTATAATTCTACAGTCTAATTATTCTAGTTAGAATTCTGCACACTAACATTCTAGTTAGAATTCTACAGTCTAAACATTCTAGTTAGAATTCTCCAGACATTCTAGTTAGAATTCTAGTCTAATTATTCTAGTTAGAATTCTACACACTAACATTCTAGTTAGAATTCTACAATCTAATCATTCTAGTTAGAATTCTACACACTAAACATTCTAGTTAGAATTCTACATTGTCTAAACATTCTAGTTAGAATTCTACACCCTCACATTTTAGTTAGAATTATAGTCTAAACGTTCTAGTTAGAATTCTACACACAGCATTCTAGTTAGAATTCTACACACTAACATTCTAGTTAGAATTATGCACACTAACATTCTAGTTAGAATTTACAGTCTAAACATTCTAGTTAGAGTTCTACACACTCACATTTTAGTTAGAATTATACAGTCTAAACTTTCTAGTTAGAATTCTACACACTAACATTCTAGTTAGAATTCTACACACTAACATTCTAGTTAGAATTCTACACACTAAACATTCTAGTTAGAATTCTACACACTAAACATTCTAGTTAGAATTCTACATAGTCTAAACATTCTAGTTAGAATTCTACACAATTACATTCTAGTTAGAATTCTACACAGTCTAAATGGTCTAGTTAGAATTCTACACATTAACATTCTAGTTAGAGTTCTACACACTTACATTCTAATCAGAATTCTACACACTAAACATACTAGTTAGAATTCTACACACATTCTAATCAGAATTCTACACACTAAACATACTAGTTAGAATTCTACACACTTACATTCTAGTTAGAATTCTACACAGTCTAAATGGTCTAGTTAGAATTCTACACATTAACATTCTAGTTAGAATTCTACACACTAACATTCTATTTAGAATTCTACACACTAAACATTCAAGTTATAATTCTAAACAGTCTAAATAATCTAGTTAGAATTCTACACACTGTCTAATCATTCTAGCTACAATTCTACACAGTCTAAAAGATCTTTTTAGAATTCTACACAACGTCTAAACATTATAGTCAGAAATTCTATGTAACAGCTAAACATTCTAGAACACTAATACGCAGATTGGAACGCGGCCAGGCTGCAGTCATACAGGCTAATGGGCTCTTTAGTAAAGCAGTAATAGTAATATTTCCAAACTTTACTATAATATTAGTAGTTAAGTAGTTTATTCAGTTTAACCGCCTGCAGTCTGTGACTGTGGGCTGATGACAGTGCGCAGCCTGTGTATTTAGGCGGTTCTCTCTCAGCCCCCTGTTGACTGTAGGGTGTCAGAGCCGCAGCCTCTTTGACCCGCGACTCGCGGCGTGTTATTTTTGAACTAATAAGTGAAGATTGCAGGCTTTTGGCGCCGCGTTACGTCACGTAGCCCCAGTTTGGTGCGCGCGCGCGTGTGTCCCACCGGGGTCGCGAGAGCGGCGGCGTCTGCGGGGAGCCGCGCGCCTTTTCACGAGCGATGTGTTTACCGAGAGAATCACGGATTTTATTTTTTTTTTTTTGAAGCACCCAGAGGATCCGCGCGCTCATCTGCTCCCCTCGGTGTGTAAACACCGCCGGTGGTCCCGCGCGGAGATTTCACCACCGTTTTTCTTGCGCGCGCACACACAAACGGGGCTCCATCTCCGCATCCGCGCGCTAAACGGGCTGTTTTTCCCTTCAGATTGTTCCCTCGCGCTCACCCCAAACAGCGCCTTCATTAAAATTAGTATTTAAAAAAAAGCAAAAACAAATTAATTCCTGTATTTTTTTAGCCCACAAACAGCGCGCGCGCCTCCAGCCGCTCCTCTGTTTGCGCATTAAGGCGGTTATTTGTGCAAAAGTTTTCAGGAGGTTTAGATATTTTGAGCGCGAGCTGCGTGCGTTCCTTTATGTGTGTATGTGTGTATGGGTGTGTGTGTGTGTGTGTGTGTGTGGTGGTGGGGTGGGGGGGGGTGCTGTTTTTTTATCCGCGTGCAAAACGGAGTAAAATGTAAATAGCGCTGCCGTGTCGGGAAAAGGAGTCTCTCTCAGTGTGTGTGTGTGTGTGTGTGTGTGTGTGTGTGTGTGTGTGTGTGTGTGTGTTTTGTTTTAACCAACCTTCAAAAAGCCTCCAACCCGCGAGAGGGGCGCGCGCTCCCCGCTTTTCTCCGCTGCGGCGCGCGCTTTGATCAGCCGCGCGCCCTTTTTATGGCGTTTGACTGGAGAAATGCACCCGGTGCTGTCGGTACAAATCTGCCTCAGAGAGAGAGAGAGAGAGAGAGAGAGAGAGAGAGAGAGAGAGAGAGAGAAAGAAAGAAAGAGAGAGAGAGAGACTCTCTCACGCGCTTTAATCTCGCCCTTCTTTCTGCACGCGCGCCGCTGAGTTCCCGTCTCCGCACCTGCTCAGGTCTCGCGCTGTGAAGAGGAGCGCGCTCGCGCGTGCGTGTGTGTATGTGTGTGGTGTGTATATGTGGTTTGTGTGTGTTACCTGCTCGTCGTTTAATAACTTATAATAATAATAGTAATAATAATAATAATACATATCATAATAATAATTGTTAAAATTATCATTATTATTGTTAGTGTTAGCAAACCACCACTAATACTACTCTTAATAATACTCATAACATTATTATTACTAGTAATATTGTTGTATTATTACTATTATCATTACTATTAATACTTATCAGTAATAACACTGCTCTTACTACTAACGATTACTTTTATCACTATTATTTCTAATAATACATATAACATTGCTACTATTAATGATATTTATAAAAATATACTGCTGATAATAATACTCATTACTAATACCAAAATTAATACTTATTATTACTGCTAATAGTAATACTTATAACACAGCTACTACTAATAATAATACTTCACATCATTACTACTATTAATAATACTTAACATGGCTACTATACTAATGACACTACAGTATAACATTATTATTATTAATAATAACACACAAAATTACTTCTGCTACTAATAATACTTATAACATTGCTACAACTATTAATGATAATGCTTACAACCTTACTGCTACGATTATTATTATTATTAATAATAATGTTAATAATAATAATTGTTGTTATTGTTGCCACTCACCTTTTAAATAACAATGAAAGGCCGAAATATGAACCATTAGAGTCTGTGGAGATACAGGTCCTGATTCAGGTGTGTACAGGTGCCAATAGAGTGATGTCAATCAGGGTATTAAAGGGGAATTCCACCAATTTTTCAAAATTTCTGTATAATGCAATCTTTAAGATGATCCAGAGAAACTTACTGAATCAGAGTTGTTCACAGTGGTGGTGATAGGAACCAGACGTCCGCCTCTAAAAGCTCCCTGACAGAAAGTTACTACATGAAGTGGTTGTGAATTCACTGCCTGATGACTGAGACACTGTTTTATGATAGTTTTTTTTAGTTTTTGGCCTAAAACATTTTTTTTAATCATTTCACAGTTTTAAGGCATAATGGTCCCCATAGAAAACTTATTTTTCCAGATTTGCTACTATTTCACCATCATCACCATTCCATATAAACTCAGAAGACGTGTAGGTTCATTGATGGTTTTGGATAGTAAATAAAATGTCTATATTTGTGTTGTAGTCATGGTGACCCCTGGTTCCTATCACCACCACATCTGAGTTTCTACAATCAACCATTTCACAACAAACCACTCTGAATGACTCTGTTTTCATTGCAACAATAGAATTATGTGAACATTTTGGATAATTCCCCTTTAAAGGCTGTAAAGCCCCCCGGGCATTGGGCTGTGGAGCAGTAGAACTGCGTTCTCTGGAGTGATGGAGCTCCATCCAATACCTTTGGGATGAGTTAAAGAGATCCAGAACTGACCATCAACATCAGTACCTGACCTCACTAATGCTCAATCAAATCCTCACAGCAATGTTCCAACCTCTAGTGTAAAGCCTTCCCAGAAGAGTAGAGGCTGTTACTACAGCAAAGGGGGACAGACTCACTATAAACACCCTTCATTTCAGAAGAAACGCTGGATGAACAGCCGTCTACAGACTTCTGGACAAATTAGGATGTGTTAACTTATTTTCATTCAAAATCAACAAAACAGGTCATTTGACCACAGTGCCCACCACAGTGCCCAAACCACAGTGCCCACCACAGTGCCCAAACAACTTTATGCATGTGCATGTGTATTCTTTGAGGTAAGGGTCCGCTCCATAGCTGTGTTTGGTTCTTATGAAGGCCCCATATGGTTCCACAAGCAGTTAATTAATCATCTACAATAGAAAATCAACTGAAAGGCAAACATCACCTCATATTAGTCCAGTGGGGTCAAGCTGTGTCAAGAAAAGCTCCCTTGTGGATGAAGATGGTGAGCAAATTGCTGCTCTTGCATGATTCCCTGACCACAGTCTGACTAAATATGGTTGCCTTAAGGAAGTCTGCATAGAGGAAGTTCAAAAGTTTGGAATCAATGTTTTCAATAATATAAAACTAATTTTTGTTACATTTGTAATTTTGTTTCATAGAACAAAAATTATAAATTTTTGTTATATGAAATAAAATTACAAAATTGATGATAAATGAAATAATTTGGCATTTCTGTGCAGTTTTGCACCTTTTAATATGGCAACCGGTTCCACACTTTTACATAGTAGTGTATGTCCCATGTTGTTAATATGTTGTTAACATGCTTGCTGTTATATGTAATTATATGTCCTATATATATATATATTACGCATATCTAAGTATTTATTATCAATAATATGTCCAGTGTGTATTATATGAATAAGTATGTATATGTATGAATAATATATCCCATATGTATATATATGTATTACAGTTATATTACAATGTAATTATATATTACAATATAAATGCATCAATCTCAAAGAAGTACAGAAACAAACAATAAACAGGTTAAGTAGCAGCTGTTTCTACTTTGTAGCTGTGTGAACTTGTGCGTATGAAGTGAAATATAATCTCTCAGGTGTAAAGCGACAGTGGAGCAGATGAACACAACAGCACTGCGATGTTTTGTTCACACTAATCGCCTCTAAATGGCGGGATGGGAAAGTCTGGTCTCAGTCCATGAAAAATCTGAGAAATTTCTCAAGGCAACTGCAGAGAGTCTGAAGAGAGAATGTTGGTATGAATTTGAGGTGATGTAAACAGTCACATTAAAAATCACTAAGAGTGCCTTTAAACCCGCAGTGTCATGCAGCAGCCGCGAGACGAGTGCTCCACTGATGGGGAGACGGCAGACACTCTTTACTCAAATAATGTGGTGTCAGAGTTTAGACAAAGACCAGCTATGACTGATTTGGCAGGCTGTGCAGTTGGAAAAAAAACCCCTGACAATTCATCTACAATTTCATCTATACTAGCACTTACATTTGGTAGAGTTTGTTTTAGCCCCTCATGTGGGCCTACATTTCAGCTCCTCAGCCTCTGTTATCTACAGAACACTTAGTACTTTCATAGTAGATACTGAGTACCTTATAGTAGATACTGAATAATTTATAGTAATTATTGAATAATTCATTGTAGTTACTGAATAATTGATTGTTGTACTATAAATTATTTAGCAACTATGAAACAGTATTCAGTAACTACAATTAATTATTCATAACTAGAACTATTAATTATTGAATAATTGTAGTTACTAAATAATTTATTGTAGTTTGAATATACTTTATAGAAGTTACTGTAGTATATATAGCAAATAATGAACGATTTGTAGCAGATACTTAATTATAGTAGTTGCTGAATAATTTATAGTAGATACTGAATAATTTATAGATATTGAATAATTTATATTAGATACTAAATAGTGTTTAGTGGTTGCTGAATAATGTATAGTAGATACTAGATCATTTTAGTAATTAATGAATAATTAAATTATTGAATAATTTATATCAGATACTGAATAATTTATTGTAGTTATTGAATAATATATAGTAATTACTGAATAATTTATAGATATTGAATACTTTATATTAAATAATGAATCATTTTTAGTATATACTGAATTATTTATAGTTACTGCATAATTTATGGTAGATAATAGATAGTAATTAATGAATCATTGAAAGTTATTGAATAATTTATATTAGATACTGAATAATTTATTGTAGTTATTGAAAAAATTACAGTTACAGAATAATATATAGTAATTACTGAATAATTTATAGTAGATACTAAACAATTTATAGTAAATGCTAGATAATTCATAGTTACTAAATAATTTATAGTAGTTAATGAATAATTATAAGTAGATACTGAATAATTTATAGTCAATACTTGATCATTTTAGTGCCTACTGAATAATTTAGTGAATATTAAATATTAAGTCATTAATATTGATATCTGCAATGCTGAATTTTCCTTGATCTATATGCTCTCTGAGCTTATCTGAGCTCAAATCTGATCAATCAATCAGTATTTATCATCTACCTCAAAATTTATCATATGAAATTCAGTCTTTTGGTCACAGAATTTTAATAAAAATATGAAAATGGTGTTATTAAGCAGACTGAAATCAGTAGTGTTAGATGTTCATCCAGCGTATACCTACACAAAAAACTTTACATCAAACTCTAAAACGCTGTGGCAGTTCAACTTATCAGATAAACCCATTTAATATTATCTGCAATTTATCTGCAGTTTTATGTGAAACAGCTTTCATCTTTGAAAGAGAGGAGAAAACCAAGCTGCTTCAGATCTGAACACATCCACAGGTGTTTCTGTCCATCCTTCCACTGTGAGAAGATGACAACAAAAAGCTCTTACTGAGAAAAGAATCTAAAGAAGAAGAATATTTGCAAATCAAACAAAGAAGCTGTTGCTGTATTTTCCCAGTTGTTATGTAAAAATATTAAAATACAGGAGTATTACTGTAATTCCATTTACAGCATGTAGCAGCGACATCACAGTAATCTTGGTTGAGGTCAATGTGGAGTCACATCATCGGCCTGCAGCTTCTATCTTACTATTATTTACTGTTAATATGATACAGCTACTTACTGAGAGTGTAGTAGCCAGTAATTTACTGTAAATTTACAGTGATTTTTTTTTACAGTGGGGTGATCACTAAGATCACTAAGAGTGCCTTTAAACCCACAGTATCATGCACCAGCCATGAGATGAGTGCTTCACTGATAAGGAGATGCCCGACACTTTTGACTCAAATAATGTGAGTGTAATAATGAGTTTAGACAAAGTCCAGCTATGGCTGAGTATTACAGGATTATTACTGTAATTTCAAATATAGCTTATAGTAGCAACATCACAGTAATCTCGTGGTGGAGGTCAGTGTGGAGTCACAGCATCGGCATACAGCTTCTGTTTTACTGTTATTTACTGTTAATATGGTACAGCTACTTAATGAAAGCATAGTAGCCATTCATTTACTGTAATTTTACAGTGATCTTTTGACAGTAGAGTGGTAACTAAGATCACTAAGAGTGCCTTTAAGCCCGCAGTGTCGTGCACCAGCCATGAGACGAGTGCTTCACTAATGAGGAGATGGCAGACACTTTTTACTCAAATAATGTCAGAGTTTAGGCAAAGTCCATCTGTTGTTGAGTATTACAGGATTATTGCTGTAATTTCAATAACAGCTTATAGCAGCTACATCTTGTAGTGGAGGTCAATGTGGAGTCACAGCATAGGCCTACAGCTTCTGTTTTACTGTTGTTTACTGTTAATATGGTACAACTACTTACTGTGAGAGTAGTAGCCAGTAATTTGCTGTAATTTATACAGTGATTTTTTTACAGTGGGGTGATCAATAAGATCAGCAAGGGTGCCTTTAAACCCACAGTGTCGTGCACCAGCCGTGAAACGAGTGCTTCACTGATAAGAGGGCAGACACTTTTTACTCAAATAATGTTGTGTCAGGGTTTGGACAAAGTGTAGCTATGACTGAGTATTACAGGAGTATTTCTGTAATTTCAGTCACATCTTTATAGCAGCTACATTTTGTGGCGGAGGTCGATGTGGAGTCACAGCATAGGCCTACAGCTATTTTACTGTTGTTAATATGGTACAACTACTTACTGTGAGCGTAGTAGCCAGTAATTTACTGTAATTTTACAGTGATTTTTTTAAAGTGGGATGATCACTAAGATCACTAGGAGTGCCTTTAAACCCGCAGTGTCGTGCACCAGCCGTGAGATGTGTGTTTCACTGATGAGGAGACACTTTTTACTCAAAGAATGTTAGAGTTTAGACAAAGACCAGCTGTGGCTGAGGATTACAGGAGTATTACTGTAATTTCACTTACAGCTTATATCAGCTACATCTTGTAGTGGAGGTCAATGTGGAGTCACAGCATAGGCCTACAGCTATTTTACTGTTGTAAATATGCTATAACTACTTACTGTGAGCAAAGTAGCCAATAATTTACTGTAACTTTCCCGTAAATTTGTTTTTACAGTGGGGTGGTCTCACATATTGCACGGTACCATATATGCTGCATATCTGCTGATGTCGCACAATGTCGCTGTGAGTGACCTGCTCCATAAGGCCCATAATGGGAGGAAAAATACGACGAGCGCACATCCACAAACACCGTCAGCGTGGGCATCGCTGAGGCCTCCGTCACAGTGTTAATTTGCTTTCGGTTGCATTGTGGACGGGCCTAATAACTGTTGCAGTGCTGTTGCATTATTGCTTCTCTCTTCAGCTGCTGTTCTTTGTATATGTATTCTTGGTGTTGGTGGTGTTGGTGGTGTGGGGTCTGTCTCCAGTCCTCCACCCTTCTGTTTTCCCTTCCCTTCATCATGATCGGCTAGGATAGGGAATAAATTAGCAGTCTCCACCTTTCTTTCTTTCTAATTTGTGAAGTGTATTGATCATCCAGGCCCAGGTGAGTGGATGGAAGGGGGGTGGGTTGTTAGGATGAGGGAAGGGGGGGTGGATTTGCAAGGAGCTGAGGGTTTATTTCATTTTTAACAGACACAATTCTCATTAAGCTAAGAAAAATCATTACCCGGCTGCACGCAGACAAATCGAGTATGTGTTCGAGGAGCTGTGATATGAGAGAGAGAGAGAGAGTGAGAGTGGAAAAGGGTTAGGAAGGTGGAGAGTGTGAGTACGAGTGTGTGTGCACGGTGTGAGCGTGTGATTAGGGGGCTTAGCAGGAGGAAAGGAGGTGGAGGGAGGGGAGGTGGATGGG